>NC_088233.1:31087690-31400193 GCF_036934945.1 Oncorhynchus masou masou
CCATGTCTCAATTATCTCAAGGCTTAAGAATCCTTTAACACGTCTCTTCCCCTTCAGCTACACTGATGGAAGTGGATTTAACATCAATAAGAGATTATAGATTTCACCTGGACTGTCTGTCACGTAAAGAGCAGGTGTTCCTAATGTTTTGTACACTACGAGATTGGAATAATACTGTGAAATTGTGAAAATGATGACAATGCTCTAATAGTGCAAGAGCTGTTTGAAAACACCACCTGAAAAGTCAGCCTGTTTAAGGGGGGGGGTTTGTCCTGCCAGAGATACATACAGTTCGCTTAAACGTTTGCTACGTTGCAGAACGGTTCCTACTGAATGACACGTTTTCCCAAAAGGTTCTTGTGTGTTATTTTACAGGCTTTGAGGTACATTTGCTCCCGTCTGGTGTTTGTGGCGCGGTATGGTCTGAAGCAATAAGTTATGTATTTAAAGGGCAGTGGCCATGCTGACAGCGTTCCCCAACCTACAAACTAACCCCTCCCCATTTTTTAAACTGGTTATTCAGTACAGCACCATTTCCATTCAATTGAATGTTCCAGAACGTAAACACATACTGAATGAAGCCCTGATGACATCACCAGGCAGTAAATTATTTAATAGACCAATTAGAAAGAGTTCCAAAACTCTCTGCCAATAACAGCTAGTTTTACTTTTTCCCCTCCCTACTCAGACGACTCACAGACAGTCCTACATAGCTGAATTCTTGCATGAGAAATTGCTCTTTGATAAGAAGCTATTTTTGATTATTTTTGGCAATTTTAATTGAAAACAATGACAGTAAGGTACTTAATTGTTACTCAGAAATGATTTGATATTGAGATTAAAAAACAAACTGCACCTTTAAGACCAATGTGACAAACACCATTTGTGTCCTAGATTCTCATTCTTTCTATATTGAGGTTATTCTATTTGGTATTATAACTTGAGTTCATGAACCATATAGGAAACATAATGTAACCATTTATCTTTATTTGAAAAATTAAAATAAGGTGCTTTTATGTACAGAACAACAAAAACAACTGAAACAGTAGTGATGTATAATACAAAAAATACAGTTCACAACAGCTTTTTACATTGGCAGCTCAATTTACAAAACACTTTTACATACAAACTTACAAGACATTTTGACACGAGTCAGAGAAACCTGGTGCACTGTCACAAATAGAAGGCTTGACTGAAGTGGTTCTTCAAGTGACAAGAGGTGCCTTACTGCAACTCAGTAGAAGCTAATAACGACAGTCTCAAAAACCTTCTGCAAGTATATATCAATTTGGAAAGGTGATCAAACGAAAGAGATTTAAATGCTGCATGTCTGAACCTAATATGCTAGATATTCAGGTTCATTTTGTTTTGTATTTTGCTAATGTATTATTGTTTAGATTTGAGATAACAACCACTTTACTCAACAGATCCAAGCTGCCATTTCTAAACGTTTGCAATGTTTGTAACAAAATACAAATCATACATTTTAAATGTTTCAGTTGTAAATATATACACGCCTTTCAAAAGTTTGGGGTCAAATAGAAATGTCCTTGTTTTTGAAAGAAAAGCACATTTTTTTCTCCATTAAAATAACATCAAATTGATCCAAAATACAGTGAAAACATTCTTAATGTTGTAAATTACTATTGTAGCTGGAAACGGACGATAAAAAAAAAGGAATATAGACATAGGCGTACAGCGGCCCATTATCAGAAACCATCACTTCTGTGTTCCAATGGCACGTAGCCTTCATTTCTCAGAACAAGAATAGACTGATGAGTTTCAGAAGAAAGGTCTTTGTTTCTGGCCATTTTGAGCCTGTAATCGAACCCACAAATGTTGATGCTCTAGATACTCAACTTGTCTACAGAAGGACAGTTTCATTGCTTCTTTAACAGTTTTCAGCTGTGCTAACATAATTGCAAAAGGGTTTTCTAATGATCAATTAACGTTTTCAAATTATAAAGTTGGATTAGCTAACACATATCGTGCCATTGGAACACAGGATTTATGGCTGCTGATAATGGGCCTCTGTACACCTATGTAGATAGGCATTTACAACATTAACAATGTCTACACTGTATTTCTCATCAATTTGATGTTATTTTAATTGACTTTTTTAAAAACTTTTCTTTCACAAACAAGAACATTTCTAAGTGACCCCAAACGTTTGAATGGTAGTGAATATATTTTTTATTTTACCTTTATTTAACTAGGCAAGTCAGTTAAGAACAAATTCTTATTTACAATGACGGCCTAACCCGGCAAAACTCGGACGACGCTGGGCCAATTGTGAGCCGCCCTATGGGACTCCCAATCACAGCCGGATGTGATACAGCCTGGAATCGAACCAGGGACTGTAGTGACGCCTCTTGCACTGAGATGCAGTGACTTAGACCACTGCGCCACTCAGGAGCATTTAAAGACAGCGTTGATTTTTTTAAATGTATAGTCAAAAACAATGGTTTGCAATAGTGTCAACCCAGAAATACAAAGTGATTGAGGTTGAAGCCATTCTAAAATAATTATTTGTACAGATACTGATCATAATTTAAAGGCAGTCACTCAGTGTTTTAATAGTATTGTTGGGTATGCCCAGTACAGTTCTACAGTCTATTCTGTCGTACCTATCATGCAGGTGATGCTGCTGCTACCTGGTTGTCCATGTGAATGAGTAATGTCACAAGGTCATGAGTACACATTTTAGAACCCCAAGAGGCACTACTCTTGATTCCTGAATTTAGCTTGAAGGCATGAAAAAAATCCATTGAATATGTAATACATCATTCTCAACGGAAAAAAAACATCCGTGTTCCAAACTAAGGCTTTCCAACATCCTGTGCAAAAACAACGCATTTTGAGTCAAGATTTTTGCTGGTTCTGCACTTTGACCGCAATGATACAACTTTCACTAGTCCACTCAACTACAATACAAATGTACATTATATACACTCAGCCATCACAGCAGTCCATTAGCAGTATGCTTTTTTCACAGCTACTTTGTCAAAAACTGTAAGGCCCTTGTACAAATGTCAAACTTAAATAAGACAACATTGTTTTACTTACAATTATTCCAAAACAATTTCTATCACTACATTCCACAACGCAATGTTGCAAGAGTTTACCATAATTTTGCACTGACATAGCTACATCTTTGGAATATGAAATCTATATTCTTAAATTGTGCCTTTAGAATTATTGTATCTTTCCAATCTTGAACAGCTGAAAACGTATATCTGTTATTAGGTAATGCCTCAATGAAAGCCCTTGCTTTTGGATTATTATTTATGCAGGTTCCATCCTTTCACAATATCTGTTCATTTTTATTTTAAAAGACATTCCTCCATTGACTGGTCCATAACTGCTGTGAAAGCCTTGGCTCCATATTAGTAAAACCCAGTTTACAGTCATTAGTGTCATTAAACCAGAGGTGATGTTGGTAACTATGGCAGCTTTCATATACACTGAATGGCTACGTTATGAATGGTTTGATACATACTGTTTGATACATGCTGAATCGGTCAGGCCCATTAAACATAAAACATTGATTTGACATGACAGTTGTGTTGGAAAGGATGAAAACAGAATACACATTTTAAAAAGGTTATTTTTGGCACAACATAAATGAACACAGAGCATGGTTTCCTCTGGGTGTGTGAGTCACATTCATCAACACCAACAGCTCCATACTCCACTGGCTGACTCTGTTGTGTTTCCACACTCCATGTGGTTTTTTAACCTCTGCTGTCTACTAGCCTCTGAATCACAGGGCCAGGAAAGAGTTATCTAAGTAAAGTGGTGAACATGTTTTTACATAGTCTCAGCCCAAATTAACTTGGTGTCTGAAGTGACTGAATTTGGATCGAAGGAATCAGTTTCTGACTGACAAACTGAACTAGTCAACATTTTATACCGGGATCTCAGCCTAGCTACAGCAACTCCAGGCCTAGTGATAAGCTCTCTCTCATCCCATTCCGATATGCCACAGAAAGGGCTCAATCTTTTGCATACTAAATTATATGTGGGTATAATGCCTCTGATTCTCAATAATCAAGATTGTGTGGACACCAACGCGCCTGCACAGTCTCAAGATGAGATTCTCTTTTGGTGTGACCTTGCACCCCACTTCACATTGTGTGCTTTGCATAATCTGTTGGCTCCATAATGAATCATATGTTAATACCTGGTCTCAGGTCTTCCCCAATGTCAGGGGTACGCTTCAACCCTGTGAATGCCAATCGTACACATAACTTACATGCTGACCAAACCGGACGCACGCACGTTGATATTGTCCACCCACACCAGAAGCGATCAGGACACGCAGGTTAAAATATCAAAACCAACTCTGAACCAATTATATTAAATTTGGGGACAGGTCGAAAAGCATGAAACATTTGTGTCAATTTAACTAGCTAGCTTGCTGTTGCTAGCTAATTTGTCCTGGGATACAAACATTAGTTTGTTATTTTAGATGAAATGCACAATGTCCTCTACTCCAACAATTAATCCACAGATAAAACGGTAAACTGAATTCCTTTCTCGTCATCTCTCCTCCTTTCTCAGGCTTCTTCTTCTTATTTTGGATTTAATATGGCGGTTGACAACCAACTTTACAGTGCATTACTACAACCTACCGGAGTGTAGACCTAAGTTAATCTTTCAATCACCCACGTGGGTATGTGCTCCTAAAAACGTATGAGAAGAAGGCACGTGGGTATATGCTTCTAAAAACCAATGAGGAGATGGCACGTGGGTATATGCTTCTAAAAACCAATGAGGAGATGGGAGAGGCTGGACTTGCAGCGCGTTGAGGTGTCACAAATAGAACCAATTTCTATTTTACCGCCTGGCCAAGCAGACGCTCGCTGATACCAGCGAGCAGTGTGGGTGCAATGATTGAATAACATATGTGTAAATTTATTTTGCAACGCTCGCACACGCGACGTGTCCGGTCTGGTCAGCATGTTAGGCACCATATCCTCCAATAGCTTTGGATGTACAAATCCCATCTGTGCTACTCTCCATTTGGGGGGATAGTGTTGCTTTCTCTCTTTACTCCTTCACAAAACATGTTAGTCATTCAAGTCTTGACTTAATCTCTGAGCTCCTGATGGAGCAGGGCAGAGAACCTCGACAACAACACCTCTCCAGTATTATGTTATTCTGTTGCATGCTCTTTTTCCACACCTCATGCCAGGTGGTCCCTACCTCTTTCATTCCTTCCTCATTGGTTCCTTTCCATGTCTCTCTGGGATGGTCAGCCCTCTCTTGACCAGTGGATTCCATTCTAATGTCTGCCTGGTTATGCTGCACTAAGGTCATCCAAGGTTTAAACTGCTTTGAATTAATAGCTGATAGACTGCAGTTATAACTAAGTCATCAGTGAAAGGCCTATTGATCTACTTACTATAGTGTTTGAATTAGAGGTTGTTTGTTATTCTACTATCATTCTCAGTGTAGGGCTAAGCGCACACTAATTGTGGATGTAGATGGAAGCGTTAAGGGTCAGCTCTAGAGTATCTCTCTACTTTCAATGCAATGCCAATAGAACATTTGGACGGACTGAGTGGCAATGCATAAAAACAACATGACTGAATCATATAAAAACTGTTACAGAAGGACAAAATCAGCTGTATGTGTCCTATGTCCACCATAACCATCATTCCACAGCTTCAATAGTCTGAAGGCAATCTGTATCAGCTTCCTCTTCACTGTGCTTCAGGTGCACTAGAGAAAGAGGAGTGACAACAAGGAAATGAGAACTGACCACAGGGACAAAATGAAAAAGACAAAAGTGCAAAAGCAGTGTAATGAAATGTCCCTCTTCAGTGTTCCTTCCTTCTATGTTTTTATTTTACTGTAAGTCCCCCTTTTCTTATGGCTAATAGTTCATCACTCCACATTAAGGTTTTATCTCCTGCTCAAATTGATCAAAGCTGTCCTCACACAATGGAATCTTTGATCTCTGAGCCCAGTCTCACCCGAGGCCGCGGGCAGATGGGCGAGATCTCTACAGTGCTCTCCTTCAAGTTCAGAGGCCTCTTTTCTGACTCGGAGAAGCTCTTGCTGTTGTCTGGTGATGAGCACTCATGTGGCGGTGTGTTGCAGATGTAGTTGTCATTGAGGGTCTGGTAACCCTTGTGGTCTGACACAGAGGCTGGCACTGTGCTGTTGCCATTCAGAGGCAAGTTCTCTGCCGGATTCCCCACTAGCCTGGGTTTCTTCTGCTGCATGTTGGGGCACTCGCCTTCCTTCAGCATGGACTTCATGCGGTCGTGGTTCCTGTAGACCGCAAATAGAGAGAAGACCACCAGGGAGAAGCCCAGCAGGGCACACACTATGATGAGCTCGTTCCAGTAGGTCTTGGTGTTGATCTGTGGGGAGCGGGTCTCTCCAGGTAGGATGATTGGCTCCTCCTGTGGGACCAGAGGGGTGCGTGAGCGGCCAATGAGGGTGGTGCTCTCCTGCCTGGCCTCTCCCCTAACACAGTAGTTGGCCAGGAGTTGCCTGAAGCCCTCCTCCACTGACCAGCACTCATAGGTCTCCTGTCTGTCAGCCTGGGCCACCACCACTAGACCTCCCTCAGGACTGGGGTACAGGAAGTGACCTGCACCCTCACTGTACTCCCACTTCCTCTCAGCCAGGTTGGAGCGCAGCTTACAGGGCAGCACTTTGAACATGTTGGCTGGGATCATTATCACCTGGCATGAAGACATCCCTGCGGACAACAAGAGAAAGGGCTTTATTATTTTTCATTTGTGAAAGCAAGTCCATCTCAGGTAGATTAAACAAACTGCATTATTACATCAGTATGGTAGCTGAGTAGGACTGCGATGAGAATGAACACATTAAATAAGCTTGGAATTGATAATCATGGTAGGGAACATTGGAATAAAATGTTCTTCGAAATGTAAATGCAGCAGTTCCATAGTAGAGCACAGTGGTACAGTTTAGAGCTGAGATTATTTAATCCAGCAGGAACTGATGGAATGGTACAGTACTTACGTGTGAGTGGGGGTTTTGCAAAGCGAGGGCTGGGCTGTGTCTTGTTGCAGATAACGGATGTGTCTGCCTCGTCCACATCCTGCTGCCAGTGGCTGAGAACACAGACACAATGGTAAATCAGACAAATGGGTGTCTCAGAACCACTCAGAACCTCTAACTGACAATCTACACATAGCAGGTCTTTACAGACTACAGCATGTACTGTAAGCAGACAGCATTGAGCATTACACTGTATTGTCACTTTTTCTTTGGTGTGCTCTCTGTCCCGAAAAGCTATCAGTCATTATGAGGGCTTAGCATCTAACTAGTTTATACCATTATCTGGTATCATGCTAATACAAGGCTAGTATCTCTTTGATGAGCAACATCTACATGTCCATGAGTGGACCATAGAAATGTAATGTATGGAGGCAGGTGGTCTGGGGGAAACATACTTATCTAGTCCACCCAGCCTGACATTCAGACACTGCCGCCCTTCCCAGGCACAGTAAGGGTCTCTGGACAGGACACACTCTCCACAGCTCTGGTAGTTGGAGCAGTTAGCCACCGGGACCTCCACCAGGCCAGAGTAGGAGGACACAAACAGCAGGCCCTGTAGAGGAGAGACCACCAGTCAGTCAGGGGCCAGGGAGGAATAGGTATCTGCGTCACATATTAGCAGACATTTACCTCTCTCTAAAACAATGTCAACACTGTACCCTTGACGAACCCAATGCTGGAGGACCAAACCGAGTAACAATACAGAGTAACACAGGACCTATTGTTTTTTCAATTCCCCTGAGAGGAAGTTGCATGCAATTATCTCAATGAACGTGAGCTGAGCTACCCTTTAGGTTCCGGCTCTCTTCCCGGCTTATGAGACCCCTAAACTGCCAGTGCTGACATTTAGTGAGCTCATCATTACTCCCACTATGAGGACCTGCTCCAGAAATAAACTGATTTCTTTCTCAGTACTGTACCTTTTCAGAGTCCAGTTCAATGTGCTGTACAGGCTGGGGGTCAGTGAAAAGCATAATCTCTTCAATGATGTGCATCTTGTTGTTGACATTAATGGCTTTGTGGAGTCTTCCATCATCTGCCAGAGACACATGATAGAGCAGCGGATGGTTAGTGTCTGCTAGAGCTCTGCCTCTCATACAGAAGAGGAAAGGTTCTGTTGGCTGAGGCGGTTTACAGTACAGTACCTGTTCCAATGAAGAGCACATTGTAGTGTTTGTGGATGGCCTGGACCCGGTGGACAGCTATCTGGGTGTAGCGGACGCTGCGTTTCAGCAGGAGGGGCTGGCTGCGGATCACACTGTCCATCAGGAAGTGGTCCTTGACGAAGTTCAGTACCTTGTCAGGCATATGCAGAGAGGAGGAGATGCCCTGGTCCCGGGCTGTGTTAGTGATGCACTGTGGAGAGAACACAGGGAGTCTCATAAGCACACACTGGGCAACAATACACACTACACAAGCTTACTACTACCCCCTGCCTATCCTCATAAATATGTGTTTGTATCCCTCAGTTGATGATTTGATTTGATGTGTCCTTGATAAGTCTGCCAGGAAATTAAAGCAGCCGTAGCAGTGGTAGCTTTGATAACATCAGGCCTTCTGGGAAGAAGGCTGCTAGTGACAGCAGAGAGACAGATAGCTGGTTAATCACTGATGTTCAGTCCAGATTGCTGATGTGTCTGGGAGGCAGGCTAGAACACATCCAATCTGCAAACACGTGGTTGGCTTAGTATAGCCTACAACAGGTTACTTAAACCAGTGGTTCCCAACCAGGGGTACTAGGACATACTTGGCCTATCCACAGGGGATACTTGAGAAGACTCATGAGACCATAGGCCTACTGGTAAAATACACATGAGAGGGTAATTCAAGGGTATTCCAGGCAGAGCAAAATTCAGTTGGTGGTACAGTAACCGAAAAAGGTTGGGAACCACTGACTTATACTGTGTAAGCTGCCCAGCAGAGGGCAGTGGTAACTCACCGCTCCAGGCCGTGGATCAAGGATAGGGTGGTTGTAGGTGTACCACTGCTGGGTCTCCCGGTTGACCTCACGGTAACGGCCGCTGAAGGCCCTCTCCACCTGGTCCATGGTGAAGGCACACACTGCTGAGCTGCCAGAGGCCCCTTTATACCTGGGAAAACACCACACAGCAGTGAGGCTACAGCATGTTCCTCTTTCCTAAAATCATCCTATTCTTTACTCTGACAGTAGTGCTGAACTAATACAGTGCCTTGCAAAAGTATTCATCCCCCTTGGCCTTTTTCCTATTTTGTTGCATTACAACTTGTAATTAAATTGAGTACATATACACCTGTTCTGAAAGGCACCAGAGTCTGCAACACCACTAAGCAAGGGTCACCAACAAGCAAGCGGCACCATGAAGACCAAGGAGCTCTCCAAACAGGTCAGGGACAAAGTTGTGGAGAAGTACAGATCAGGGTTGGGTTATAAAAAAATATCCTAAACTTTTAACATCCCACGGAGCACCATTAAATCCATTATAAAAAAATGGAACGAATATGGCACCAAAACAAACCTACCAAGAGAGGTCCGCCCACCAAAACTCATGGACCAGGCAAGGAGAGCATTAATCAGAGAGGCAACAAAGAGACCAAAGATAACCCTGAAGGAGCTGCAAAGCTCCACAGCGGAGATTGGAGTATCTGTCCATAGGACCACTTTAAGCCGTACACTCCACAGAGCTGGGCTTTACGGACGAGTGGCCAGAAAAAAAGCCATTGCTTAAAGAAAAAAATAAGCAAACACATTTGGTGTTTGCCAAAAGGCATGTGGGAGACACCCCAAACACATGGAAGAAGGTACTCTGTTCAGATGAGACTAAAGTGTAGCTTTTTGGCCATCAAGAAAAACGCTATGTCTGCTGCAAACCCAACACCTCTCATCACCCAGAGATCATCATCCACACAGTGAAGCATGGTGATGGCAGCATCATGCTGTGGGGACGTTTTTCATGATGGTGCTAAATACAAGGAAATTCTAAAGAGAAACCTGTTTGTCTTCCAGAGATTTGAGACTGTTCACTTTCCAGCAGAACAATGACCCTAAGCATACTGCTAAAGCAAAACTTGAGTGGTTTAAGGGGAAACATTTAAATATCTTGGAATTGCCTAATCAATGCCCAGAACTCCATCCAATTGAGAATCTGTGGTATGACTTAATAATTTTTTTTTTCCAATTTTCGCTTAAAATGACATACCCAAATCTAACTGTCTGTAGCTCAGGCCCTGAAGCATGGATATGCATATTCTTGGTACCATTTGAAAAGAAACACTTTAAAGTTTGTGTGAATTGAATGTAGGAGAATATAACATAATAGATCTGGTAGAAGAAAATACAAGGAAAAAAATATGTTTTTTTCCCACCACCATCTTTGAAATGCAACAGAAAGGTCCCAGTTCTAACCATCACTCTAGTTATAATTCTGATGGTGTCCACAAGATGGCAGCAGTGTATGACCAAAGTTTCAGACGGATAACTTGAAGTATGAGCGAACGACATGATATTTAGTGTGAAGTCACCCAGGTACATTTGGGCAAATCGTGAAGGAGACATTTGCATTCATATTACATTTTTCTGCAAGAACATCGTCAAATCTGTATACTTGGACTTTGATTTAGCGTTTCCAGTAATAGTAGCCATATTAAGTTCAACATTTGCAAAACAACCAGTTTTCATAACTTCATAACTCTTCTAATTTTTGTCCAAAAGGAAAACGCATGCTGTAGCACAAGGTTAGTAGCTACATTTTACGACAGATACAGGGTTTTCGGATACTCCTGGAAAGCCCAGCTCATTGGCTATCTAGCTAGCTTAGTTTGACCCTGATTGGTGCTTATTTGACAAAGTTAGAGTCGATCAAGTAAAGACCGCCCGCATCATCGGCGTGCTATGAAGGCGTCGCTCTCTGACCAAATATGGTGCCCTATAGGATATACTACACCCCTAATGATATAGTGAAGTCTGGTTACGTTCTAGAGTCTCTGAGGAATACATACGGACGTGATTTGACTGGTTGAAACAACGTTTAGGGTTAGATTTTCACAGATGCCTTTCTTTGCAAATTGAACGAGTGGAAATGAAAAAAATTGATCATGCATGCTATATGGACCTTTTTAGGATATGAAAAAATGATTTTATCTAACAAAACGACACTTCATGTTATCTCTGGGACCCTTTGGATGATAAATCAGAGAAAGATTTCAGAACGTAAGTACACATTTCACCTTCAGAGGTGAATTTATCAAACCTATAGCAGTGAAAAAAAGTGTTTTGTTGTTAGGAGCTCTCCTCAAACAATAGCATGGCATTTTTTTCAGTAATAGCTGCTGTAAATTGGACAGTGAAGTTATATTAATAAGAATTTAAGCTTTCAGCCGATATAAGTGATATCTGTGAATCTTTGATCGTGACACAAGGCACTGCATGATTTACAACTGTCCCGTTCACTATCCCTGAGATTATTTATTTTTAATTCCAGGTTGTAAGGCAACAAAAATGCCAAGTGGGGTGAATACTTTCGCAAGCCACTTATTATTTATTTTTTTATCTGTAATTTTACCAGGTAAGTTGACTGAAAACACGCTCTCATTTGCAGCAATGACCTGGGGAATAGTTACAGGGGAGCGGAGGGGGATGAATGAGCCAATTGTAAACTGGGGATTATTAGGTGACCGTGATGCTTTGAGGGCCAGATGGGAATTTAGCCAGGGCACCAGGATTAACACCCCTACTCTTACAATAAGTGCCATGGGATCTTTAATGACCTCAGCGAGTCAGGACACCCGTTTAACGTCCCATCCGAAAGACGGCACCCTACACAGGGCAGTGTCTCCAATCACTGCCCTGGGGTAGTGGAGATGAGTGAATTATCAACTCAGACACAGAAGCTTTCATTATCCAAATCAATGGGCTTATACACTCTTACATGCTCTATAAGTGATAATGTCCTCACCACTGTGAAGTAAAGACCCCGTAGAACACAGTGTTCTTCCAGTCTTCTGGGCTGGGTGTCAACACAAACATGTCCTGGATGATGTTGAATGGGAAGCCATCATCAGGCAGTGAACACAGGAGCTGGGCTTTAAGGAAGGTGGTCCATTTCTTCTGCAGTACCCTCTCTCCTCCTTTGTCACCCTGTAATACAAGCAGAGCTCTGTTACATGGACCCACAGTCATAGGAACCCAGTGTCCAGTAGAGGGCACATGTATGGGTAAACTGTAAAAGTAGTGGAAATGGTGAGAATGCATTATAATCCCTACTGCAATAAACACGCATCTGAATGATATCATGGCAACCAATTTCCCTAAAATTATTCTACACCCTGTTGTTTACCCCGAAACTAAACAAACAATGTAAACAAACAAGGCACTGTTTGAATTTACTTAAATGAGAAACAATAATCCTATAGTGAAACCACCAGACTGAGTACAACAGATTGTGGACATAATACACATCCCCCCAGGGTCAATAGAATTCTAGGTCAAGAAAACAGTATAAGACATCACAACTGGATGAGAGGAGAACACTGGGGAAGCCAAATGCTTTTCAATGAGAGAGAAAAAAAAGGACACTGCTCACACACAATGACTCTCCACTGACACTACAATTCTCTGAACCTGTGCCTGTGACACTACCCTGCCTGGTGGGTGGGGTCATCTATGGGAGCATGATACCGGGTTGGCTTGTGATGCAAATATAGCAGCACAACTTTTCCATTAAGAAATGTAATGCGTATACTTTTCACAGATAGTTGGCTGTACAGGAATTGTGTGGGGACATGCAATTGAAAAAAATACATATAATTTGTCTGTTTACATACACTTGAGTCTGTGGCTCGGATTGCAGCAATTATTCAAATTCTTGTCTGGGACATAGATCTAAGGAGATTGAAAAGGCTGAGAGAGCAACGGTAAGTCATCTTCACAGAGCACTGTTCAGAGGACTAAAAAGAAACATAAAGAAGTCTAAGTCTACATAACCCAGAGCCCTTTAACATGTGCCTTCGTCCGAGTCCCCGTCAGCCCAACATTAATTAGAGGAAATGACATTGCTCAATGGGAAAGGGAAATGACACGTGACTAAATGCTGAGTTTCTGAAGCAATTACTTGCTGTAGTAACCCAGCCAGATAATGAGCTACATACAGTATATTCCCTGCTCTGCTCCCCCTGGTCCACCTAGTTATTATTTTATACTAGAGAGAGTGTGTACCTAAAGTCTCCTCCTGAATATTGGACAGAAAGTACTCAATTTATTAACCCCTTACATAAGCCTCCCTTTCCAACACAGATGCACAATTTTAAGAGTTTCAATAGTACCAAAGCTTTTTGTGTTTTTCTGTTTTCCACAAAACTATACAGTGGAGCAAAAAAGAATTTAGTCAGCCACCAATTGTGCAAGTTCTACCACTTAAAAAGATGAGAGAGGCCTGTAATGTTCATCATAGGTTCACTTCAACTATGACAGACAAAATGAGAAAAGAAATCCAGAAAATCACATTGTAGGATTTTTAATGAATTTATTTGCAAATTATGGTGGAAAATAAGTATTTGGTCAATAACAAAAGTTTATCTCAATACTTTGTTATATACCCTTTGTTGGCAATGACAGAGGTCAAACGTTTTCTGTAAGTCTTCACAAGGTTTTCACACACTGTTGCTGGTATTTTGGCCCATTCCTCCATGCAGATCTCCTCTGGAGCAGTGATGCTTTGGGGCTGTTGCTGGGCAACATGGACTTTCAACTCCCTCCAAAGATTTTTTTATGGGGTTGAGATCTGGAGACTGGCTAGGCCACTCCAGGACCTTGAAATGCTTCTTACGAAGCCACTCCTTCGTTGCCTGGGCGGTGTGTTTGGGATCATTGTCATGCTGAAAGTTGAAGTGTACCTATGATGAAAATTACAGGCCTCTCTCATATTTTTAAGTGGGAGAACTTGCACAATTGGTGGCTGACTAAATACTTTTTTTGCCCCACTGTATCTTATTCCATAGCTGGCCTCACTGGAGCAGAACTTCTACTCTAAACACCTGAATAAACATTGTCAACTAAAGACAGAGAGAGAGATGGACTTTAAGTAATGGAAGATGCTGATGAGGAAGATGCAGTATTGGTGGATCTTTCTATAAATAAATGGGGCCAATGTGTGACATTGGGATATATTTTTCAAAATGGTTTGAAACAAAAATAAAAAGCCTTTTCATGCAGTTCAACATGTGTAATTAGAGAAATAAAAGTCAATAACTCCACCAACACAACAAAGGCCTAGGATGATACATTCTTTTACAGGGTTCATACAGATGAGTGAATACATTGATGAGTCAAATTCATGGACTTTCAGGAACTTTTGTAATTTTCAAAGACCTTAATGCGATTGTATAATTTATATTATTGTACATATAGGGCCTAATATAGAGGCCAAACAAGCAAGTAGGGCATTACCACTTCAAGATTTATTTTTCAGGGCTTGCCAAAGCATTGATATTCAAATTATTATTACATTCTAAAATGTGTGTGAATAATGTGGACATTGCCTGACTAAATAGATTGGATGCATGCATGCCAATTTTTCTGTAGCCTATGTGGACGATGCAGGCACACACTAAGCCTATAAAGCCATGAATAGCGGTAGCATTCATCTCACCATCTCTGTTTTTATAATGAGAAAGCGACCAAAAACCAGGTTCTTTTTTTATGGAAGGATTTGTATGGAAAGCCAAGTTGAAGTTGTCGTCCTCATAATAACCGCATGTGATTTTACCGCAACTTTCACGCCCTGACCTTAGATTATCTGTTTTTCTATATATTTTGGTTAGGTAAGGGTGTGACTAGGGTGGGTACTCTAGTTGTTGTATATCTAGAGTTTTGTAAGTGTATGTTGGCCTGATATGGTTTCCAATCATAGACAGCTGTTTATCGTTGTCTCTGATTGGGGATCATATTTAGGTAGCCATTTTCCCCACTGTTAGTTGTGGGGTCTGTGTTTAGTTGCCTTTCAGCACTAGTTTGTATAGCTTCACGTTTCGTATTGGTTGTGTGTTGTTTTTGTTCATTCATTAAAAAGAGAATGTACGCATACCATGCTGCGCCTTGGTCCGATCCTTATGACGAACGTGACAGCAACAGAGTAGCGCAACACCAATTATGGATAGTTATAAACAGGCTTCCCCCAAAAAATACCCCCAAAAAAAGGCAAAAACATCAAATAATGTATATTTTATCTCTCTGTTTTTGATAATTTTCCTTCAATTGGCAAGAGGCTTAATGTACTTCACCAAATAAAGCATCTGAGTGAGGGAAACAGCGCCTCTCTGTCTCTGTATGTGTAGACCATCTATCTGATGTTGTCTGGTCAAAAATAGTATGATATTGTTGCCACCTGTAGCATTGAATGCAAGGGGGCATTTGGCCTCCCTTGATTAAAAAAAGTATAAAATATTAGCCAATCAGCGCTGAGCTAAACTCAGCGAGCTAAACTGTGCTGGTACAGCTAAACTGTACTGGTGCACCAAAAAATGTGTCAAGGGAAGACAGTTTGGATTTGGCTCCACATCAATTGGAATATGCATGTCAATTCTCTCATTGCTCAAAGTAGAAGAGAGATTGACTTCATCACTACTTATTCTTGTAAGAAGTATTGACATGTTGAATGCTACTAGCTGTCTGTTTTAAACTACTCGCTCACAGCACGGACACCCATGCATACTCCACAAGACATGCCACCAGTCCAGAACAGACTATGGGAGGCGCACTGTACTACATAGAGCCATGGCTACATTGAAGTCTATTCCACATCGAGTAATTCACGCAAGCAGTAAAATCAGATTTAAAAAACAGTGAGGACTATTGAACAGCGATGACTGTGAAGTCACACACACGGGTACAAACACACAACACACACACACAATCAAGCACACATAACATACACACTACACACACATGTACACCTTGATTGTGTGTTGTAGTAGAGTAGTGGTCGGAGGGCAAACATTTAATGTATTGTGAAATCTGTTTTAAATGTTTTGAAAATGTATACACATTTTAATATAATGTATATTACTGCCTTAACTTTTGCTGTAACCCAGGAAGAGTAGCTGCGGCCTTGGCAGGAACTAATGGGGATTGCTAATAAATACAAATACAAATCACATGAAAAACCAAACATCACTGACAGAAGAAACTTGAATTGTTGCATCTTGTTGTGTTGTTGTCTTCCAGTGGCTAGCTAGCTAAAATTGTCCCTTTCCATTAGCCATGGATGGAGATACAGTGCCTTCGGAAAGTATTCAGACCCCTTGACTTGTTCCACATTTTGTTAGGTTATAGCCTTATTATAACACTGATTACATTGTTTTTCATCAATCTACACACAAAACCCCATAATGACAAAGCAAAAACAGGTTTAGAATTTTTTACTAATTTATTAACAATTAAAAATAAATAAAAAATCACATTTATATAAGCATACACACACACACACAGAGAGAGAGAGAGAGAAATCAGGACCATAGTTGTCACTGTATTAGGCTAAGCGTAGGTGAGTTGATGATGGTGATCTATTAAAGCTAAATGTGCTGGAATATTGCAGGCAGCTCCTGTTTTCCTTGCGAATTGCAGTAGCCTAACTCTCCATGGTTCAAAATCAATAGTTGTTTAGTAGTTTGAAAATGTCAGAAACATTAACTTGCTTGACCATTCTGTAGGTCATGTAACTGTTTGTTACATGCACTGTTTGTTACACTGTTTGTTACATGCTTTGAGGACTTCACCAGACAGATGTTGCTCTCCGGTTTTGTGATGAAACATAAAGGTGTGGTTGAATGTATTCTGCCAATGATTTTTATTTGTCTCTACCTTAGACCAACAGAGGATTCTATAAATATTCAGACAGCTTCCCTTTTTACACATTTTTTTACACTATATAAGGTCCCACAGTTGGCAGTGCATGTCAGAGCAAAAACCAAGCCATGAGGTTGAAGGAATTGTCCATAGAGCACCGAGACAGGATTGTGTTGAGGCACAGATCTGGGGAAGGGTACCAAAACATTTCTGCAGCATTGAAGTTCCCCATCTATTAATGGAAGAAGTTGAGCAATCGGGGTAGGTGACCAAGAACCCGATGGTGAGGGAGGTGACCAAGAACCATATGGTCACTCTGACAGAGCTCCTCTGTGGTGAGGGGAGACCCTTCCAGAAGGACAACCATCTCTGCAGCACTCCACCAATCAGGCCTTTATGGTAGAGTGGCCAGACAGAAGCCACTCCTCAGCAAAAGACACATGACAGCCTGCTTGGAGTTTGCCAAAAGGCAGCTAAAGGACTCTGACCATGAGAAACAAGATTCTCTGGTCTGATGAAACCAAGATTGAACACTTTGGCCTGCATGCCAAGCCTCACGTCTGGAGGAAACCTGGCACTATCCCTACGGTGAAGTATGGTGGTGGCAGCATCATGCTGTGCCGATTTTTTTCAGGGGAAGGGACTGGGAGACTAGTCAGGATTGAGGGAAAGATGAACGGAGCAAAGTACAGAGAAATCCTTGATGAAAACCTGCTCCAGACCGCTCATAACCTCAGACTAGATCAAAGGTTCTCCTTCCAACAGGACAACGACCCTAAGCACACAGCCAAGACAATGCAGGAGTGGGTTCGGGACAAGTCTCTGAATGTCCTTGAGTGGCCCAGCCAGAGGCCAGACTTGAACCCGATCGAACATCTCTGGAGAGACCTGAAAATAGCTGTGCAGCGATGCTCCCCATCCAACCTGATAGAGCTTGAGAGGATCTGCAGAGAACAATGAGAGAAACTCCCCAAATACAGGTGTGCCAAGCTGGGGAAGGATACCCAAGAAGACTCAAGGCTTTAATCACTGCCAAAGGTGCTTCAACAAAGCACTGAGTAAAGGGTCTGAATACTTACGTAAATGTGATATTTGAGTGGCCCAGCCAGAGGCCAGACTTGAACCCGATCGAACATCTCTGGAGAGACCTGAAAATAGCTGTACAGCGATGCTCCCCATCCAACCGGATAGAGCTTGAGAGGATCTGCAGAGAAAATTGAGAGAAACTCCCCAAATACAGGTGTGCCAAGCTGGGGAAGGATACCCAAGAAGACTCAAGGCTTTAATCACTGCCAAAGGTGCTTCAACAAAGCACTGAGTCTGAATACAAGGTACAAGGGTCTGAATACTTACGTAAATGTGATATTTCAGTTTCATATTTTTAACACATTTGCAAAAATGTCTAAAAACGTGCTTTCGTGTTGTTATTATGGGATATTGCATTTAGATTGATGAGGGGAAAAAACTATTTAATACATTTTAGAATAAGGCTGTAACGTAACATAATGTGGAAAAAGTCAAGGGGTCTGAATACTTTCCGAATGCACTGTATGTCATGGTGGCAAGGCATATGAACTAACAGATTATAGAGCAAACAACATAATTATCACAACACAGGTTGTGACATGGCTATTTCTTCCTGGCTTGGCTTCCCAAGTGATTTTACTCACGCACCGCTACTGATTATAAGGGAGCAGGTAACTTATAATTTGGCTACAATAATTACAATTGCTTTTGAAGCACCAAATTGAGGAAATTTTCAAGGTAGGCCTATTTCAGTACTTGAATTTTAATTTGGAGCGCAGAAATTCAAGTAGGCTACTTCAAGCCCCTTGTAAAATTGCAGGTCTAACATGGAAAACACAATGTATTTGTCATGTTATTTCACTACTAGACCATATTGTGAATAAGTTATGTAATTTATTGTCATCATATCTTGAATAATTAATATGAATAGCGTTGGGTGTTACGCAGTAGCCTATCCTACACAATTGCACAAAGGTAAGTGCAGGTGGAAGTGTTATAGGTTCAGGGGTGAGCCTGAAATATGTTTTGCTATTTTCACTATCACAATTATCGGCGCATTGGCTGGCTTTGGTGCAAAAGGGCTAGGTTTTGATGAATAAACAAGTTGTGGATGTGTGGAGGCTCAGCCCCTCACTGGCCAATCAGAACAAGCTCCATGGCAAAATATGTGGTTGCTTCAAGTTGTGCATTTACGGTCTTTTATGTATTGCCTTGGAATCAACTACAATCATTTCTCCACATGGGCATATAATCTTAAAACAATGTAGAATATGGAGGGTTTTATGCACATCCAAACTTTTCACAGTAGCTGGAGAAAGATGTACTGTAAAGCGAAAGGAAGAATGTCCCCTAACTGTTATACTACTCCCACCTAGAACTGGTTTATGAATATAATCGGATCCATCTTACAGATCAGATTGCATTCACACAAAAGTTGCATAGCATGCACTCCACATATGTTTTAACCATAGAACCAGGAAGGTACATACAGTGGGGCAAAAAAGTATTTAGTCAGCCACCAATTGCGCAAGTTCTCCCACTTAAAAAGATGAGAGAGGCCTGTAATTTTCATCATAGGTACACTTCAACTATGACAGACAAAATGAGAAAAAAAATCCAGAAAATCACATTGAATGATTTTTAATGAATTTATTTGCAAATTATGGTGGAAAATAAGTATTTGGTCACCTACGAACAAGCAAGATTTCTGGCTCTCACAGACCTGTAACTTCTTATTTTTTAAACAACTAAGGTCATCTATAAGTCTATGCCAGGTAAAGCTCCACCTTATCTCAGCTCACTGGTCATCATAGCAACACCCACCCATAGCACGCCTCCAGCAGGCATATTTCACTGATCATCCCGAAAGCCAACACCTACTTTGGCCACCTTTCCTTACAGTTCTCTGCTGCCAATGACTGGAACGAATTGCAAAAATCACTGAAGTTGGAGACTCATATCTTCCTCATTAACTTCAAGCATCGGCTGTCAGAGCAACTTACCGATCACTGCAGCTGTACACAGCCCATCTGTAAATAGCCTATCCAACCTACTACCTACCTCATCCCCAAATTTGTTTTTCTGCTCTTTTGCACACCAATATCTCTACTTGCACATCCTCATCTGCACATCTATCACTCCAGTGTTAATTTGCTAGATTGTAATTACTTCACCACTATGGCCTATTTACTGCCTTACCTCCTTACTCCATTTGAACACACTGTATACAGATTTTTCTATTGTGTTATTGACTGTACGTTTGTTTATCCCACGTGTAACTCTGTGTTGTTGTTGTTTTTGTCGCACTGCTTTGCTTTATCTTGGCCAGGTCGCAGTTGTAAATGAGAATTTGTTCTCAACTGGCCTACCTGGTTAAATAAAGGTTAAATTACCTACCTGGTTAAATAAAGGTTAAATTACCTACCTGGTTAAATAAAGGTTAAATTACCTACCTGGATAAATAAAGATGAAATAAAATAAATAGTAGGCCTAAGGGAGGGCTTGTGTTTTGAACATATGAAACGGAAAACAAGCCATTTTTACACGTCACTTACGAGGTTCAACAGTATTCACCAAGGTTCTCATCGCTGGTTTCATGATGGTCATGGACACGTAGCCTCCATGGAGGGGGTTTTACGCACGGCCAAAATGGGACCTGCATGGCTCAAATTGTTGGCCTGCCTACGATGCATACATAAAAAGGGAACGTCAGCCCACTGTTTTACTCCTCAAAAATGCTGTATTTGAATAAAGCTTTAATGATTATGATTTCTCAGGAGCCAATCCGTTTATCGACAGTCTTGACTACTTTGCGATTGCATCGGGCAGGACAAAAAATTGAATTGTATTAAATATAGCTATGATCCCTCCTTATATCTTAATGTAATGACATGAAAAAATGATTATCATTGGACTCATCAACAGCTGTAACAAGTTGTACATTGTAGGAAATCCTCATTGGTACCCTGGTTTATAGAAAGTCCCTGGTACACTGTCTACAGTTTCACCAACACATATTGCACGACCCAAACCTCAAGCTTTTAGAGGGGAACTCCCTAACATACACACTATAGTGGCTTGTATGGGGTGAGGATAAGAAAAACCAGGAGCTAAGATACTCTGTACTCGGAGTTCAAACCTACCCTGTGATTGACAGCTGACCTGCCCACCACCACCCTGTGTTTTATTTCAGAGGAGAAGGAAGGGTGTGTCCTGCAGCCTCACTCTGACAGTGGCAGACTGACTGGTGTC
Source organism: Oncorhynchus masou masou (assembly GCF_036934945.1). Classification (NCBI taxonomy): domain Eukaryota; kingdom Metazoa; phylum Chordata; class Actinopteri; order Salmoniformes; family Salmonidae; genus Oncorhynchus; species Oncorhynchus masou. The sequence goes on from NC_088233.1 coordinate 31,108,830, forward strand.
CATCTGAATGTCACTCAGTGTCAAGACAAACACCTGCAGATAGACAGTTACTGTAGAGAAGCCATTCAGCTTTCAGCCTGCAGAGCCTGGAATGGCTAGGCACCTTGAGTCGTCAAAATTCTATTACTAGGAGCTGTCTCAGCCTGTCTACTACCCGTTTGAAAAATATAAACGAGTAAAAATATCCCTCCATTGGAACTGCTACGTATGGAGCTTCTTAGAGTGCAAAAAAACATTCCTCTGTTTAAATTAGTTTAGTGCCCGTGTGGTGAAGGAGGGAATTACATTTAAAAGGCACAGATGCAATTGAAAATGACTTGTGAGCTGGCCCCAAAGCAGAGCTCTATTTCACGTATCCACATGGTTAATATTTTCTAATGAAGTTTGATAATGGGCGTTGGTAGATTCATTACGCTCATTTGCTATATGAAGGATGACAAGGTGCTGTCTGCACGAGCCTTGGGCTCAGTCACACAGCTCCTCCCTTCACTGTGTGTCCCTCACTCTGTCAGCACTGCAATGGTACTGCTTATCTCTTTATAAAATTAAAAAGCTAAGAAATGCACTGTTGAAAGACACACATCAGCAGCCAGCTTTCCCTGAAGATTGACTGCTGGAAATGCAAAGCCTGGAAGTAGGGGTGTATACTATAAAACTGTCATCTAGTATTTCACACTTTCTTTGGATGGATTGGCCATACTACAGCTGTGATAAAGAAGAGGCCATGACCATGCTGTCAAATTGAGGTTGAGATTCTCGGTCACAGAGAGTAGATGAGGTTCATGTTTAGACTGATTGGAAACCATTCCTTTTAGGTTAAAATACTAGAATATTTCATATTTCAGCTGCTTGTAGTGCATCTATCTAATGAGCAGGTTGACGTTTACTGGGATGAATCTTGTCCTGGAGGCCGAGCTGAGCGATTTCCACTAGATGGGCCAGTGGCAAAGTCAAAATCGGCTATATCGTAAAGATTCATAAAAAATAAAAATAGATTTTTGTTCATTTAATGTTAGGGTTAGCCATAAGGTTAGCAGTGTGGTTAAGGTTCGATTTTATGACTTTGTGGCTGTGCCAGCTAGTGTCTATCCTGCAGAGCTTCCTCCAGTACAACACACCTTTGTCTGCAGGTTGGTGTAGGAAAACAAGTGGAAAAGGAGAAGCCCTTTTAAGTCTGCTGTGAATCCAGGCTGAATGCTAATGATCGCTGAAATGTGATAAGAGCGGAGTGGAGAAGTGGAGGAGGAGATGTGGAGAGAAGGGCCCAAACAGAGGGAACTCACAGGAGGAATGGTTTTCTGTAACACAAGTCTGTGTCCCTCCCAGACAAACCTGTGAACAAAACGACTCCCTCCCACCCTTAAATCCCTCACCTCACACATGAACACACCACACAGAAGTACGCACACACACATGAACTGACACACCCTTCTCCCGCTCTGATAGCGTCCAATAAATGGAGTAGAAATGTGTGGCGTTGCTGGAGAGCCTTGCTCAAGGGGGAAAGGCACTTTAGATAGGCCATCTCCGTTGAAGCGTCACTCACCTTACACACGCGAGCGATGCGCGATACAATGGTGTTGTCAAAGAATTCAAACTCCTTTCCCGCTTCGCTGAAGAAGAAGTAAATCTTATCGTCGTCGCCCACCGGGTTGCCTTTGGGCAGGCTCTCCTGAATGTAGGCAGAGCCCACAAAGGCTGGGTCTGGAGGAACAACAACGTAACCACAGGGTGAAATGTCAACCTAGAACCATGTGTTCTAAGACATGGACATGCCTTTTACATACACAACGTCTTCTGGCCATTCAGTCATTTTGTAACAGGAATTCTTATAACTTCTGCATGTTGAAATGGACAAAATACCATGGGAACACATATATTTCTTCAGAGCTATGGTCATTTTAATTCATCATGTCCAGCCTGAGGTCTTCAAATACTGATTGCGTATGTTTAGGGGGAAACTGTTTATCCATGTTTATCAGCGATGTATACAACATTAGAGCATGGTATGAAGCTGCTACAGGAAAGCCTGCTGCCTGAAGACCTGAACTTACCCTGAAGCCAGTTCAAGGAGTTTTCTGTTTTTAGGGCAGCGCCTTGGCCCAGGCTCTTGTAAATAATAGGTTCATTTCCTTGGAAATTACTGACCGTCCCAGCATACAGCTCTCCATCTATAATGCAAGGAAGAACAAGATGAAGACAAACAATATCTGGACCAGGAGACAAGGAGCCTCTGTGTCACTCATAACAAACCCTTGAATCTAAAATCAAAGCGCTGTCTCCTAATATGTTTACACACAAGAATGAACTCTTGTAAGATACATTCCAACTTTATCATTGATGAATCTATAATTAAGTATGTCAATGTGTTGTCTATTATGTTTATGTATATATTGTATTGTATACAGTATGTATTGTGTACTCAGTCTTATGGAAGCCAAACATGTTTCCACAACAGTAAATAAGTGACCCCTATAGTGTACCTACCAGCCATGATGGCAGTGGACTTGTACTCAGGGTTGAAAGGGCAGCGGCCGCGTCCATCCTCTGTCACTATCTCCCCAGTCTGGCTCCTCACCAGAGTGAAGTCAGCTGTGTTCTGGAGAGGACAGAGAGAGAGAGACTTGAGGAAATATAGGGCTGTAATCTACACTGACCACTGCCTTCTGGCCAGTGTTCTCAACTGCACTATGGCCCAAATGATGGGGAGGGAAACACTGGTTGGTCGCAGCTGGTCCCTTTGGGGAGGTTCAAACCAGGGTTGTTTGGAAACATGGTTGTCACATTGTGTGGTCACAATGCAAAAAGGGCTTGTTACTACCCAATGCTACAGAGACACACTTGATAAACAGTATCTCTATTTAAGTAAATGTTATTATATGATTCCATTTAGAAATGATCTGGTGATGGGGAAGATGAGGAGGGCTGCTTAGAGAAGGGATGGACATGACTGTCTGTATAACGTACTGTATATCTCTCTGTGTGGGCTGAGACTCAGTGGTTTTGATAAGAAGGGAGACTTGGGAGGAGGAGACGCTCAGGAATTCTGGTTCACAACCTAAAGTTCTGCCAAGAGACTTTCCCTCCTCCCTTAATGTACTCTCCCATACTGAATTATTGCAGAGGGGATTTGAGATGTTCTTTGACTGTCAATATTTCTAAATGGAAATGTCAATGTTATTCTGCATGGCCTCAGAGACCTGTCTGCTCCATCAGCTGAACACATTTAAAGATGCACTTCCTGTTCTCAAACGTCTTCATACAACTCAGAGCCACTCATGCTCACTAAACATCTGTAAGGGGTCAAAGTGGAATACACTGATTTGAGGAGGAATAAAATGCTGTCTCCAGGGGGAAATACTATAAAATAGAGAAGAAAAGCTGTACCTTGATTGACAGAGTGAATTACATGACTAATTACATCTTTCTACAGCACTTAGGCATGGTGGTTCTTTCTACAACACACAGGCATGGTGGTTCTTTCTACAGCACACAGGCATGGTGGTTCTCTCTACAACACACAGGCATGGTAGTTCTCTCTACAACACACAGGCATGGTGGTTCTTTCTACAACACACAGGCATGGTGGTTCTCTCTACAGCACACAGGCATGGTGGTTCTCTGGGCATGGTGGTTCTCTCTACAACACACAGGCATGGTGGTTCTCTCTACAACACACAGGCATGGTGGTTCTTTCTACAACACACAGGCATGGTGGTTCTTTCTACAACACACAGGCATGGTGGTTCTTTCTACAGCACACAGGCATGGTGGTTCTTTCTACAGCACACAGGCATGGTGGTTCTTTCTACAACACACAGGCATGGTGGTTCTCTCTACAACACACAGGCATGGTGGTTCTTTGGTGGTTCTCTCTACAACACACAGGCATGGTGGTTCTTTCTACAGCACACAGGCATGGCATGTGGTTCTTTCTACAACACACAGGCATGGTGGTTCTCTCTACAACACACAGGCATGGTGGTTCTCTCTACAACACACAGGCATGGTGGTTCTCTCTACAACACACAGGCATGGTGGTTCTTTCTACAGCACTTAGGCATGGTGGTTCTTTCTACAACACACAGGCATGGTGGTTCTCTCTACAACACACAGGCATGGTGGTTCTTTCTACAGCACACAGGCATGGTGGTTCTCTCTACAGCACACAGGCATGGTGGTTCTCTCTACAACACACAGGCATGGTGGTTCTCTCTACAGCACACAGGCATGGTGGTTCTCTCTACAGCACACAGGCATGGTGGTTCTCTCTACAGCACACAGGCATGGTGGTTCTCTCTACCACACACAGGCATGGTGGTTCTCTCTACAACAAACAGGCATGGTGGTTCTCTCTACAGCACACAGGCATGGTGGTTCTCTCTACAGCACACAGGCATGGTGGTTCTCTCTACAACACACAGGCATGGTGGTTCTCTCTACAGCACACAGGGATGGTGGAACTGTATGCTAAGAAATCAAACACACACTTACTATGTACGCACAGATTGGACTGAAGGCGTAGGTTCCACACACGTATAGATGGGTACTGTTCACACGCAGTAAAATCTTGATGTAATTGAAGCAATCAGTCTGCATTAAAGACACAGGAGAGGAGAGAGCATCGTTAATATGACTCATAGGTTTCCACAAACCATTCTGGAGGGAAAGTTCCTCAAGTTGAGTGGAGTAGCTCATTGGGTGACCCTCCAAGCATATTTCCACATTACCAGAATTAATTGCTTTCAAATAGCATGGGAGGCCTGTTGCTAGCAGTGTCCCAAATGTCTGAGTGACTGTCTCACACAGAACACTGATTAGTGTCTTCTTCAAGATCCTGGTCTATGAGCCTTTGTCCCCCAACCCATCAATCAAACCAGGAATCAATCATACAATGTTGCCATCTGATAATATACTGTACTTCCCACAGTATTGAGGTTTCTCTACAATCACAGAGGGGTTGCTTAGATGGGATGCATAGCAATTTGTCTGGCTATAAGAAATGTACACAGGCCATCACTACTGAATGGAAATGTACAACTTAAATGGAAAGTTCCATTGCTACTGGCAGTTCATTTTCAGTACTACGGCACAAAACGAGCTTGAGAACTGGCATGGAAGTGTAAACATTGCCACTTTAGTTCTACAAATACAGCGCAATGTACTCACCTGTAGGTCTTTGCCCTTGAAACTGCACTCATCTCTCTTCCTCTCATGAGTGCTCCATGTCAGCTAGAGGAGAGGGGAAGTGTCAACATACATTACAAAGACACAGCACAGAGCTGTAAAGAACACAGCTGTGGTGCTCTGTAGCTTAGTTGGTAGAGTATGATGCTTGCAACGTCAGGATAGTGGGTTTGATACCCGGTACTAATCATACGTCAAATCTGCACGCGCACGACTGTAAGCTGCTTTGGATAAAAGTGTCTGCTAAATGGCATATACACATATATATATATATATATATATATATATATATATATATATATATATATATATATATATATATACACATATACCTATATATATATATACCGTGGGGCAAAAAAGTATTTAGTCAGCCACCAATTGTGCAAGTTCTCCCACTTAAAAATATGAGAGAGGCCTGTAATTTTCATCATAGGTACACTTCAACTATGACAGACAAAATGAGAAAAAGAAATCCAGAAAATCACATTGTAGGATTTTTTATGAATTTATTTGCAAATTATGGTGGAAAATAAGTATTTGGTCAATAACAAGTTTATCTCAATACTTTGTTGTATACCCTTTGTTGGCAATGACAGAGGTCAAACGTTTTCTGTAAGTCTTCGCAAGGTTTTCACACACTGTAGCTGGTATTTTGGCCCATTCCTCCATGCAGATCTCCTCTGGAGCAGTGATGTTTTGTGGCTGTTGCTGGGCAACACGGACTTTCAACTCCCTCCAAAGATTTTCTATGGTGTTGAGATCTGGAGACTGGCTAGGCCACTCCAGGACCTTGAAATGCTTCTTACGAAGCCACTCTTTCATTGCCCGGGCGGTGGATTTGGGATCATTGTCATGCTGAAAGACCCAGCCACGTTTCATCTTCAATGCCCTTGCTGATGGAAGGAGGTTTTCACTCAAAATCTCACGATACATGGCCCCATTCATTCTTTCCTTTACACGGATCAGTCGTCCTGTTCCCTTTGCAGAACAACAGCCCCAAAGCATGATGTTTCCACCCCCATGTTTCAAAGTAGGTATGGTGTTCTTTGGATGCAACTCAGCATTCTTTGTCCTCCAAACACGACGAGTTGAGTTTTTACCAAAAAGTTCTATTTTGGTTTCATCTGACCATATGACATTCTCCCAATCTACTTCTGGATCATCCAAATGTTCTCTAGCAAACTTCAGACGGGCCTCGACATGTACTGGCTAAATCAGGGGGACACGTCTGGCACTGCAGGATTTGAGTCCCTGGCGGCGTAGTGTGTTACTGATGGTAGGCTTTGTTACTTTGGTCCCGGCTCTCTGCAGGTAAATTCACTAGGTCCCCCCGTGTGGTTCTGGGATTTTTGCTCACCGTTCTTGTGATCATTTTGACCCTACGGGGTGAGATCTTGCATGGAGCCCCAGATCGAGGGAGATTATCAGTGGTCTTGTATGTCTTCCATTTCCTAATAATTGCTCCCACAGTTGATTTCTTCAAACCAAGCTGCTTACCTTTTGCAGATTCAGTCTTCCCAGCCTGGTGCAGGTCTACAATTTTGTTTCTGGTGTTCTTTGACAGCTCTTTGGTCTTGGCCATAGTGGAGTTTGGAGTGTGACTGTTTGAGGTTGTGGACAGGTGTATTTTATACTGATAACAAGTTCAAACAGGTGCCATTAATACAGGTAACGAGTGGAGGACAGAGGAGCTACAGGTCTGTGAGAGCCAGAAATCTTGCTTGTTTGTAGGTGACCAAATACTTATTTTCCACCATAATTTGCAAATAAATTCATTAAAAATCCTACAATGTGATTTTCTGGATTTTTTCCCCTCATTTTGTCTGTCATAGTTGAAGTGTACCTATGATGAAAATTATAGGCCTCTCTCATCTTTTTAAGTGGGAGAACTTGCACAATTGGTGGCTGACTAAATACTTTTTTGCCCCACTGTGTATATATATATATATATATATGTACTACAGTAATATATATATATGTACTACAGTAATATATACATTATATAATTCCACACACTCCACACATCCTCGCCCTGACTCACGGTTACTGTTCATATATATATGTATATATATGTATATATATATATATATATATATATATATATATATATATATATATATATATATATATATATATATCCGTGAGTCAGGGCGAGGATGTGTGGAATGTGTGGAATTATATAATGTATATATTACTGTAGTACATTGTCAAAGATGCTATACACCAACCATGTACATTATATAATTCCACACATCCTCACCCTGACTCACGGTTACTGTTCATGCACACAGAGAAACACCACAATACAACACTGTTGTGAAGTGTATCTGAGAGCCGAGGGTATTACATTCCACCTCTAGAAACACAACAAATATGTTTCAATCGTTCAGCAAGGGCCGCTGGGCTGTTGTGTCTACTTTGATTTGCACTATGTTTAGACTTACTGTGGTGAGCTGAGGTGGCGGCCAGGCGGAAGGTCAAGTCCCAAACCACCTCCACGATATGAGGTCATTATTAACAAGTGCCATTCAAATGCCATGTCGATACTTATTTTATTATGCAGATGGATTATTCGTTTTGAAGCATACTCCCAGATGAAATGTGTTTATTGCACAGAAATAGTATCAATTATGACTATGTCTAATATCCATTGCTTATGAAAAATAGGCTACCTCTTGAATATCTCTCAAAACACACAGACACACACTCGTGCCCACTTACATTACGTTGTAGCTTGACTCTGCTGATATCAGAGAGGTTGAGGGCGAAGAGCTCCTCTCGTGCTCCAACATAGAGCATGTTATCTTCCTTACTGAGGAGCAGAGAGGTATAATTGAAGACCCCATCCACAGAGAATCTCTTGGCTGACCTCTCATTTGCATCTGAGGAGAGAAAAAAACAGAAAGAGGAGAAGAAATATTAACAAACTGAATGTTCTACTGCAATATGAGCCCCTAGAAAGCATTAACAGATTTGCCTGGACAAGAATTTTTACATCAAAATGGTAATAATATCTGTGTTATTTTGTTTGTGTATACATGTGTTCTCTGCTCCCATGACAACAACATTGTCTGGCCTAGCAGGCTCTCTTTCTGCTGACTCCATCCCTACAGGGGAGCTACAATAGGAGAGATGGACAGAGCCTGGCCTCCTGAGCTCATGATAAGAAATACAAATGACCCAACCACAGGACTAAAAGCAGCAGCTGGAGGAGTGTGTGTGTGTGCTCAGCCTCCAGTCCTGTCACCCTCTCTCATCACCTCTGGAGAGGGCTGCAGAAAGAGAGCGAAAGCCAGCTCCCTATCTTTCTCGCTATCTTGACACCCCTTCAAAAGCCCACCCTCTGCCTGCAGCCACATGTCACATCATTGACTCCCTCTCTAAGCCGAAAGCTCCACATTCAGCACATTGTTGCAGAGTGGAGGTCTTCTGAGCTGGCCAGTCCAACATAAACAACATGGAGAACATTTTGCCATGAAAACATATGGTACTGTATATAAATGCCTACTAAGTGATTCTCTGAAGACATCACTGCCTTACGGATTATGAGTCAACCCAAAGATTTAAATACATTTCAATCAATACATTTGCAGACTCGACATGAACTACTGAGTCTATGCTATACATTCGCAACGCAAGATTTATAGTTTTAGCTTATCAGAGAAGATACAGTAGTCCTACCTCTACCTTTCAATACAGAAACACATTTTAATATTTGATCATTTTTGATCAGTATAGTGCTGCTTCATGCTAGTGAGCCATTTCCTCTCTCTCCTTTCCTTCATCTTCCTTCTCTCTCGCCTCCTTTCCTCCCCTCCTTTCCTTCCCTTCCCTCTCTCCTCTCCTCTCTTTCCTCAGAGCTTTGGGCAAATGTAACGGTGATTTACCCATGCAAAGACAAATGCTGGGCTTGAACCAAAACAAGGGCTTAGAGGGATTTCCACAGAGGAGGATATCTATACAATTTCTCTCTTGAGTCAGACCACCACTGTCATATTCTCTGAACACTGCTGAGGGAGACACAATGATGTGGGTAATTGTGTACCATTAAGGGAATCCATCTGGGTTTAGTAGTGTGAGCATTTATTTTCATAATTTCAGCCAGTCATTAGTCAGGTTTCTATTTCATTGTATCAAGCTGCAGTGATGAGGTTTGCATACAGCATTGTTGAGTATTGTTAGGCTATACATGTCTGCCCATTCCATAACATTGTTGTCAATATTACAAGGATCTCTGTGCCCAGAAGAAAATTATTTTCATGCATAAGATGGCTTGCATTGATGAATTATCCTTGGAACAAACCAAAATCATTGCTCATAAATCCAAGATAATAATATGGACCGATCCAAGAAAATGTACCTATAAAAATGTATCACAGATTTCAGCAATTCAACACGTTTCCAGGAAACTGTAGCATATGGAATGTGAGGCTTTTGGAAGAAGAAGTGCAGCTGTGAGGAGAGCTGTAAAAAAAGGGCTACTTTTATTTGAAGAGTGCTAAATAACATCAGGTCATCTGGAACAAAAATGATCAAGACAAAGAAGGACAAATATAGCAGATAAAGATATAATGCAATATATAATAAATATATATTGCACTGAAAACCAGTAGGAAGTGGGAGAGACAAAAAATGTATTTACACTCCAACGACGGGATTAGTGCCTTATTAATCAGAAGTCTGTCTGTCTGCCAGAATGTACTGGTGCTGCTGTTAAGGATTCTGTTTAAAGATGCTATTACAATGGCATCGTTTAGGAGCTAAAGATAACTTGATTGCTGATCTCAAGGGGACAAAATATAATTTATAGCCCTAGGACTACAAAAGTGAACTGGAATAGTTGCTGGTCAGTCAGTCTTTCAGTAAGTCTTTAGTCCGTCTCCCCCAGGTCTCCATTATAGGGCCCTCCACAGACAGACAGGTCCCTCGACAGACAGACAGACAGACAGGCAGGCAGGCAGGCAGGCAGGCAGGCAGACAGACAGACACCATAGTCTATTTCAGACAAACTCCACTCCATTGTTGTTAGAGCATCTGAGGTTGACTCCCATGACAACGCAGGCAGCCATGGAAACGCTGTGCTGTAGTGTAATCTGGGAAGAGAAGAGCCCTGACCTGGTTAGTGTTCAGAGGAAGCATAAGCACTCAAGAGCTGCTAGTGTCTGTTGGAGATGTGGAGAGAGGGGGTGTCTGCAGTAGCTACAGGGGGAGAGGGTGTTAGGGAGGGCAGGCAAGTGGGAACGTTGTAATGAGTGAAGAGGCACAACATATCATAACTAGTTTACCCTCGCCTTATCGAGCACCTTACCCCTCCCCTACCCTGCAGTCCTGCCCCGGGCAACCCATAGTAATACACTGCTTTTATCAAAGGGACATCTCATTTAGTCAAACAGCAGAAACCAAGCTAATAGAGGCTTGGTTCAAATAGCAATACACTTTCGTTGGAGTGGAGACATAGCTATCTAGTCTAGGCTAACAACGTGTGCAAAAGCAAAAAATGTGATCATATTACTCCAGTGCTAGCCTCTCTACACTGGCTTCCTGCTAAGGCTAGGGCTGACTTCAAGGTTTTACTGCTAATCTACAAAGCATTACATTGGCTTGCTCCTACCTATCTTTCCGATTTGGTCCTGCTGTACATACCAACAGGTATGCTACGGTCACAAGACACAGGCCTCCTTACTGTCCCTAGAATTTCTTAGCAAACAGCTGGAGGCAGGGCTTTCTCCTATAGAGCTCCATTTTATGGAATGGTCTGCCTACCCATGTGAGAGACACAGACTTGGTCTCGACTTTTAAGTCTTTATTGAAGACTCGTCTCTTCAGTAGGTCCTATGATTGAGTGTAGTCTGGCCCAGGAGTGTGAAGGTGAACGGAAAAGCACTGGAGCAACGAACCGCCCTCGCTGTTTCTGCCTGGCCGGTTCCCCTCTCTCCACTGGGATTCTCTGCCTCTAACCCTATTACAGGGGCTGAGTCACTGGCTTATTGGTGCTCTTCCATGCCATCCCTAGGTGGGGTGCGTAACTTGAGTGGGTTGAGTCACTGATGTCATCTTCCTGTCCGGGTTGGCGCCCCCCCTTGGGTTCGTGCCATGGGGGAGATCTTCGTGGGCTATACTCGGCCTTGTCTCAGGATGGTAAGTTGGTGGTTGAAGATATCCCTCAAGTGGTCTGGGGGCTGTGCCTTGGCAAAGTGGGTTGGGTTATATCTTGCCTGTTTGGCCCTGTCTGGAGGTATCGTTGGACGGGGTCACACAGTGTCTCCCGACCCCTCCTGTCTCAGCCTCGAGTATTTATGCTGCAATAGTTTGTGTCAGGGGGCTAGGGTCAGTCTGTTATATCTGGAGTATTTCTCCTGTCTTATCCGGTGTCCTGTGTGAATTTAAGTATGCTCCCTCTAATTCTCCCTCTCAGAGGACCTGAACCCTAGGACCATGCCTCAGGACTACCTGGCCTGATGACTCTTTGCTGTCCCCAGTTCACCTGGTCGATCTGCTGCTCCAACTTCAATCTGTCGCTCTGTGCGTGTGTGTGTCTCTCTCACTCTGTGTGTCACTCTCTCTGTGTGTGTGTCTGTGTGTGTGTCTCTGTGTGTGTGTGTCTGTCTCTCTCTGCGCACCTAGTGTGTGTGTGTCTGTCTCTCTGTGTGTGTGGGTGCGTGCGTGCGTCTCTTTGTGTGTTTCTCTGTGTGTGTGTGTCTGTGTGTGTGTGTCTCTCTCTGTGTGTGTGTGTCTCTCTCTGTCTGTCTGTCTGTCTGTCTGTCTGTCTGTCTGTCTGTCTGTCTGTCTGTCTGTCTGTCTGCACACCTAGTGTGTGTCTGTCTGTCTGGCTGTCCGTCTGTCTGTCTCTCTATCTCTCTCTCTGTGTGTGTGTGTCTCTCTCTCTCTCTCTCTCTCTCTCTCTCTCTCTCTCTCTCTCTCTCTCTCTGTCTCTGTCTCTGTGTGTGTGTGTGTCTCTCTGTGTGTGTCGCTCTCTCTCGCTCTCTCTCAAAAGCCAACTGACATTTGCTCCTGAGTAGAGGTCGACCGATTGTGATTTTTCAACGCCGATACCGATACCGATTATTGGAGGACCAAAAAACCCGATACCGATTACTCAGACGATTTTTATTTTTATTTGTAATAATGACAATTACAACAATTAACACTTATTTTAACTTAATATAATACATCAATAAAAATCAATTTAGCCTCAAATAAATAATGAAACATGTTCAATTTGGTTTAAATAATGCAAAAACAAAGTGTTGGAGAAGAAAGTAAAAGTGCAATATGTGCCATGTAAAGTTATTTGCTCAGAACATGAGAACATATGAAAGCTGGTGGTTCCTTTTAACATGAGACTTCAATATTCCAAGGTAAGAGGTTTTAGGTTGTAGTTAATATAGTATTTATAGGACTATTTCTCTCTCTACCATTTGTATTCCATATACCTTTGACTATTGGATGTTCTTATAGGCACTTTAGTATTGCCAGTGTAACAGTATAGCTTCCGTCCCTCTCCTCGCTGCTACCTGGGCTCGAACCAGGAACACATCGACAACAGCCACCCTCGAAGCAGCGTTACCCATTGCTCCACAAAATCTGCGGCCCTTGCAGAGCAAGGGGAACAACTACACCAAGTCTCAGAGCGAGTGATGTTTGAAACGCTATTAGCGAGCAGATTTTGACATCGGTAACACCAGCCTAATCTCGGTAGTTGATAGGCTTGAAGTCATAAACTGCTTGAAGCATTGCAAAGCGCTGCTGGCAAAAGGCAAGAAAGTGCTGTTTGAATGAATGCTTACGAGCCTGCTGCTGCCTACCACCGCTCAGTCAGACTGCTCTGTCAAATATCAAATCATAGACTTAATTATAACATAATAACACACAGAAATACCAGCCTTAGGTCATTAATATGGTCAAATCCAGAAACTATAATTTCAGAAAGAAGACATTTATTATTATTGCATATACCCTGACTCTGCGTGCAATGAACGCAAGAGAAGTGACACAATTTCACCTGGTTAATATTGCCTGCTAACCTGGATTTCTTGTAGCTAAATATGCAGATTTAAAAATATATACTTCTGTGTATTGATTTTAAGAAAGGCATTGATGTTTATGGTTAGGTACACGTTGGAGCAACGACAGTCCTTTTTCCACGAATGCACACTGCATCGATTTTTGCAACGTAGGACACGCTAGATAAACTAGTAATATCATCAACCATGTGTAGTTAACTAGTGATTATGATTGATTGATTGTTTTTTATAAGATAAGTTTAATTCTAGCTAGCAACTTACCTTGGCTTCTTACTGCATTCACGTAACAGGCAGGCTCCTCGTGGAGTGCAATGAGAGGCAGGTGGTTAGAGCGTTGGACTAGTTAACTGTAAGGTTGCAAGATTGAATCCCCGAGCTGACAAGGTAAATATCTGTCGTTCTGCCCCTGAACAAGGCAGTTAACCCACCGTTCCTAGGCTGTCATTGAAAATACGGTAAGAATGTGTTCTTAACTGACTTGCCTAGTTAAATAAAGGTGCAATATATATATATATATATATATATATATATATATATATATGTTTTGAAATGGCCAAATCGCTGTCTGAAAATACCGATTTCCGATTGTTATGAAAACTTGAAATCGGCCTTAATTATTCGGCCATTCCGATTAATCGGTCGACCTCTACTCCTGAGGTGCTGACCAGTTGCACTCTCTACAACCACTGTGATTATTATTTGACCCTGCTGGTCATCTATGAACATTTGAACATCTTGGCTATGTTGTGTTATTATCTCCACCTGGCACAGCCAGAAGAGGAAAGGCCACCTTTCATAGCCTGGTTCCTCTCGAGGTTTCTTCCTAGGTTCCGGCCTTTCTAGGGAGTTCTTCCTAGCCACCGTGCTTCTACACCTGCATTGCTTGCTGTTTGGGGTTTTAGGCTGGGTTTCTATACAGCACTTTGTGACATCAGCTGAGGTAAGAAGGGCTTTGTAAATAAATTTGATTGATTGATTGAACTGCATTGACAGAGGTTGTTAAAAGGATCACACCACTTTTCTACGATCACTGCAGGGTTTGTCACAGTTTTGAGCATTCATTTGGATAGACTCAGTTAAGGGACAACATTCTCTCCTATCACAGCTCCCAGTCTCCTTTTCACAGACAGTACATTCAACACAGTCCTATTTAACCTGCTGGTTCTGACTGAAAGACACAGCCTCTGCCTGACACAGCTGCCAGTCACACCTTTCTCTTCATGTCTGAGTGTGCCAGCTCTCGCACCATATCGCTATTCCCAGGCCCCTATCCATCCATCCTTCCTTCCTTCCATCCATCCATCCATCCAGCCCACCCCCTCAGAGAGAGCAGCTTTGTGTGGCTGGGAGCATCTCCTGTTTGACCCCACACACCAAACCACACGGACACACAACACGGACACACCACACGGACACACCACACGGACACACCACACGGACACACCACACGGACACACCAGTGCTCCTTCAGCAGAAAACACAATAAAGGTGCAGTGGGAGGGGGGCTCAACCACGGGCAGCTGTAAGCAATGTGAGATCATTAGCATCATTATGTAATTAAATGTCATTTTTGCAAATGACACTGCTAAATGGATTGTAATATCCACCCTGCCCTGTTCACTAATCCATTTAGGGGCAAATGAATGATGTGGGCTTTTAGGGAACCCTAGTCTACATTTTGTTGCAGCGGATTTCCCAACGGCTCCGAGTTCCAACAGCACAAAGTTAATTAGAAGCACAGAACATCCCATCTAAAAGGCAAATGTGGAGTAATCTGTCCTTCAGTCAGAGAGATCAAAGTGCTTCATTTTGTAGGACATCCAACTACGACAGCCTGATTCACTAAATGGCCTTTCCTATGAAGGGGTATCGGCTTTCTCAGCTGTGGGGTAAGGGGTTTGAAGTTTGCATTCCTTATTAGAGACACATGTTGTTCTTGTTTACGTAAATGATGTAGAACTAGAGGGAAACAGTGATGGCCACTGGCACGCTGTATATCTCCAGTACACATCACTGGATGGCACAGGAACAATGCCAAGCAGACTGAACCACTTTTAGATAGGGCCAGATTCTGTTTATGTATGTTTGAGAAATCTTACAACAAAACCAGTGTCCTAACAGAGGCCTTGAGTGGTGAAAAGAGGGAGGAGAAAAGCATATTTCAACATAATGAATGCTTTTCCCATGACTCAAATCATCACCCTTTCTCCTACTCAGGACCTGCATTATTTGAGCAAATAGATGAAAATAAGTGACAGCTCACTATTGCTGTTCAACCAGCCATTCATTTGGTGCCTGCCATACCAGCAGATGACCTGGAAACAATCTCATCCCTCTTCACTGAAATCAAGTAGAATGCTATAAAACAATCTTGAAGGGGACGTCTGATGCACCATTTCCAGGCGTCTGTCTAGAAACATGCCCTAGATTCTCCTGTGGAGGGAATCATGAAGAGACTTCTATGGCAGGAGGCCACTTTGGACAAAAGGGCTGAGCATACTGTAAGCAGGGCAGAACAAGTGTATCAGCAGCAGAGAGTTGAGAACAGCTCCACCGCCCCTTAGCACAGGCACCGCCCCCTAGCACAGGCACCGACCCCTAGTACAGGCACCGCCCCCTAGCACAGGCACCGCCCCCTAGTACAGGCACCACCCCCTAGTACAGGCACCCCCTAGTACAGGCACCGCCCCCTAGTACAGCCACCACCCCCTAGCACAGGCACCGCCCCCTAGTACAGGCACCACCCCCTAGCACAGCCACCGCCCCCTAGCACAGCCACCACCCCCTAGCACAGCCACTGCCCCATCCCCATAACACAGTCATAGCCCTATAGCACAGCCACTGCCCCATAGCACAGCCACCGCCCCATAGCACAGGCACAGTCCCATAGCACAGGCACAGCCCCATAGCACAGCCACCGCCCCATAGCACAGGCATAGCCCCATAGTACAGCCACCACCCTATAGCACAGGCACAGCTCCATAGCACAGCCACCGCCCTATAGCACAGCCACCCCCTATAGCACAGGCACAGCTTTATAGCACAGCCACCACCCTATAGTACAGCCACCCCCCTATAGCACAGCCACCCCCAGCCACCACCCTATAGCACAGCCACCGCCCTATAGCACAGCCACCGCCCTATAGCACAGCCACCCCCCTATAGCACAGGCACAGCTTTATAGCACAGCCACCACCCTATAGTACAGCCACCCCCCTATAGCACAGCCACCCCCCTATAGCACAGCCACCGCCCTATAGCACAGCCACAGTCCCATAGCACAGGCACATGGCACAGCCCCATAGCACAGGCACAGCCCCATAGCACAGGCACAGCCCCATAGCACTTGCACATACTACAGCCACAGCCCCATAGCACAGGCACAAAGCACAGCCCCATAGCACAGGCAGAGCCACAGCCCCATAGCACAGGCACAGCCACAGCCCCATAGCACAGGCACAGCCACAGCCCCATAGTACAGGCACAAAGCACAGCCCCATAGCACATGCACATAGCACAGCCCCATAGCACAGGCACATAGCACAGGCACATAGCACAGCCACATAAATGAACAGGGCCTCCACAAGATACAAGAGCTTATGGGGTTTCATTAAGTTGACCCAAAATATGTATATACACAGGCCACTTTGACCATATCTCAGTAACAACTAATTGCAAGCAGATGCTCAGGCCCCAGCTACTGTATTTCAGAGCTGGCATAGCCGTCTCTGGAGACCATAGCTTTCTTGTGCCTTGAGGGGTTAGGATTTAGCACAGCGTCTGCTGTGGCTATGCTGTGAAAGCCATAGGAGGAAACTGTCCCTATTGAACACATGCATAACAGGTATCTGCCCAGGAAGTCAAATTAAATAACAACGCAGCTGAAACAAACACAGATAACAGAGATGAAAAACACTAAAATTGCATGCATTGTTTTAAACTTTTGCAGAGAGGGTGGAGTCTGTAGTGGGAGTATGTTGAGTGAGTGGGGTTAATTGAGGATTAGGATATACACTTTGGAATGTGAAGTCATAGTGGGGTTTAAAAGAGAGGTTAGGGAGAAAACAAGGGGTGGGTGGCAGTGAGATTGTTTTACCACAGCCAGACCAAAGAGGAGAGACTATCATAAGGGCCTGAGTGGTGTTTTTTTATATGCCTCTGAGTCCTTCTGTTCTACCTGTAACAGACACACTCACTGCACTTTCATCTCACATCTCCACACCTCTCATTTCTCTATCAAATCAAATCATATTTGTCACATGCTTCGTAAACAACAGGTATAGACTAACAGTGAAATGCTTACTTATGTACCCTTCCCAACAGTGGTACAAGGTAATTGAGGTAGATACAGTGCATTCGGAAAGCATTCAGACCCCTTGACTTTTCCAACATTTAGTTACGTTACAGCCTTAATCTAAAATGTTTATTTTTTATATTCTCATCAACCTACATACAATACCCCCTAATGTCAAAGCAAAAACTGGACTAAAAACTGAAATATCTTATTCAGACCCTTTGCTATGAGACTCGAAATTGAGCTAAGGTGCATCCTGTTTCCATTGATCATCATTGAGATGTTGCTACAACTTGATTGGAGTCCACCTGAGGTAAATCCAATTGATTGGACATGATTTAGAAAGGCATACACCTGTCTATATAAGGTCCCATAGCTAACAGTGCATGTCAGAGCAAAAACCAAGCCATGAGGTCAAAGGAATTGTCCGTAAAGCTCAGAGACAGGATTGTGTTGAGGCACAGATCTGGGGAACAGTACCAAAAAAATGTTTGCAGCATTGAAGTTCCCCAATAACACAGTGGCCTCCATCAATCTTAAATGGAAGAAGTTTGGAACCACCAAGACTCTCCTTAGAACTGGCCATCCGGTCAAACTGAGCAATCGGGGGAGAAGGATCTTGGTCAGGGAGGTGACCAAGAACCCGAAGGTCACTCTGACAGAGCTCCAGAGTTCCTCTGTGGAAATGGGAGAACCTTACAGAGGAACAACCATCTCTGCAGCACTCCACCAATCTGGCCTTTATGGTAGAGTGGAAGATGGAAGCCACTGCTCAGTAAAAGGCACCTGACAGCCTGCTTGGAGTTTGCCAAAAGGCACCTAAAGGCCTCTCAGACCATCCAAAACCAGATTCTCTGGTCTGATGAAACCAAGATGGAACACATTGGCCTGAAAGCCAAGCATCATGTCTGGAGGAAACCTGGCACCATCCCTATGGTGAAGCATGGTGGTGGCAGCATGATGCTGTGTGGATGTTTTCAGCGGCAGGTACTGGGAGACTAGTCAGGATCAAGGGAAAGATGAACGGAGCAAAGTACAGAGAGATCCTTGATGAAAAACTGCTCCAGATCCCACAGGACCTCAGACTGGGGCGAAGGTTCACCTAACAGGACAATGACCCGTTGCTCAAGAAAGCGAAGGTAACCTGCCTAAATGACTACCACCCCATAGCACTCACATCCATAGCCATGAAGTGCTTTGGAAGGCTGGTCATGACTCGCATCAACACCATCATCCCGGAAACCCGAGACCCACACCAATTCGTATACCACCCCAACAGATCCACAGATGACGCAATCTCAATCTCACTCTACACTGCCCTTTCCCACCTGGACAAAAGGAACACCTATGTGAGAATGCTGTTCATTGACTACAGCTCAGCGTTCAACACCATATTGCCCACAAAGCTCATCACTAAGCTAAGGACCCTGGTACTAAACACCTCCCTCTGCAACTGGATCCTGGACTTCCTGACAGGCTGCCCCCAGGTGGTACGAGTAGACAACAACACATCTGCCACACTGAACCTCAACACTGGGGCCCTTCAGGGGTGTGTGCTTAGACCCTTCCTATACTCCCTGTTTACCCACGACTGTGTGGCCAAGCACAACTCCAAGCACGTTCCTTGGTGTCCACATCACCAACGATCTATCATGGTCCAAACTAGAGGTCCACCAATTTATGATTTTTTTTCAACGCATATACCGGTACCGATTATTGGAGGACCAAAAAAAGCCGATACCGATTAATCGGACGATTTTCTTATATACACTGCTCAAAAAAATAAAGGCAACACTTAAACAACACAATGTAACTCAAAGTCAATCACACTTCTGTGAAATCAAACTGTCCACTTAGGAAGCAACACTGATGGACAATAAATGTCACATGCTGTTGTGCAAATGGAATAGACAACAGGTGGAATTTATAGGCAATTAGCAAGACACCCCCAATAAAGGAGTGGTTCTGCAGGTGGTGACCACAGACCACTTCTCAGTTCCTATGCTTCCTGGCTGATGTTTTGGTCACTTTTGAATGCTGGCGGTGCTTTCACTCTAGTGGTAGCATGAGACGAAGTCTACAACCCACACAAGTGGCTCAGGTAGTGCAGCTCATCCAGGATGGCACATCAATGCGAGCTGTGGCAAGAAGGTTTGCTGTGTCTGTCAGTGTAGTGTCCAGAGCATGAAGGTGCTACCAGGAGACAGGCCAGTACATCAGGAGACGTGGAGGAGGCCGTAGGAGGGCAACAACCCAGCAGCAGGACAGCTACCTCTGCCTTTGTGCAAGGAGAAGCAGGAGGAGCACTGCCAGAGCCCTGCAAAATGACCTCCAGCAGGCCACAAATGTGCGTGTGTCTGCTCAAACGGTCATAAACAGACTCTATGAGGGCCCGACGTCCACAGGTGGTGGTTGTGCTTACAGCCCAACACCGTGCAGGACGTTTGGCATTTGCCAGAGAACATCAAGATTGGCAAATTCGCCACTGACGCCCTGTGCTCTTCACAGATGAAAGCAGGTTCACACTGAGCACATGTGACAGACGTGACAGAGTCTGGAGACGCAGTGGAGAACGATCTGCTGCCTGCAACATCCTCCAGCATGACCGGTTTGGCAGTGGGTCAGTCATGGTGTGGGGTGCCATTTCTTTGGGGGGCCGCACAGCCCTCCATGTGCTCGCCAGAGGTAGCCTGACTGCCATTAGGTACCGAGATGAGATCCTCAGACCCCTTGTGAGACCATATGCTGGTGCGGTTGGCCCTGGGTTCCTCCTAATGCAAGACAATGCTAGACCTCATGTGGCTGGAGTGTGTCAGCAGTTCCTGCAAGAGGAAGGCATTGATGCTATGGACTGGCCCGCCCGTTCCCCAGACCTGAATCCAATTGAGCACATCTGGGACATCAGGTCTCACTCCATCCACCAACTCCACGTTGCACCACAGACTGTCCAGGAGTTAGCGGATGCTTTAGTCCAGGTCTGGGAGGAGATCCCTCTGGAGACCATCCGCCACCTCATCAGAGCATGCCCAGGCGTTGTCATACAGGCACGTGGAGGCCACACACACTACTGAGCCTCATTTTGACTTGTTTTAAGGACATTACATCAAAGTTGGATCAGCCTGTAGTGTGGTTTTCCACTTTAATTTTGAGTGTGACTCCAAATCCAGACCTCCATGGGTTGATAAATTTGATTTCCATTGATAATTTTTGTGTGATTTTGTTGTCAGCACATTCAACTATGTAAAGAAAAAAGTATTTAATAAGAATATTTCATTCATTCAGATCTAGGATGTGTTATTTTAGTGTTCCCTTTATTTTTTTGAGCAGTGTATATATTTGTAATAATGACAATTACAACAATACTGAATGAACAATGAACACTTTTATTTGAACTTAATACATAAATATAATACATAAATAAAATAAATTTCATCTCAAATAAATAATGAAACATGTTCAATTTGGTTTAAATAATGCAAAAACACAGTGTTGGAGAAGAAAGTAAAAGTGAAATATGTGTCATGGTACTTCCTTGCTCAGAAAATGAGAACATATGAAAGATGGTGGTTCCTTTTAGCATGAGTCTTCAATATTCCCAGTTAAGAAGTTTTAGGTTTTAGTTATTATAGGAATTATGACGCGTCAACTATTTATCTCTCTGCCATTTGTATTTCATATACCTTCGACTACTGGATGTTCTTATGGGCACTTTAGTATTGCCAGCCTAATCTCAGGAGTTCATAGGCTTGAAGTCATAAACCACGCTTTACTTCAAGCATTGCTAGGGCTGCTGGCAAATGCAGTAAAGTGCTGTTTGAATGAATGCTTACGAGCCTGCTGTTGCCTACCACCGCTCAGTCAGACTATGATTTGATATTTGATAGAACAGACTTAATTATAATAAACACACAGAAATAAGAGCCTTTGGTAATTAATATGGGAAAATACAAAAACTATAATTTGAAAACAAAACGTTTATTCTTTCAGTGAAATACGGAACCGTTCCATATTTTATCAAACGGGTGGCAACCCAAAGTCTAAATATTGCTGTTGTATTGCACAACCTTCAATGTTATGTCGTGATTATGTAAAATTCTGGCAAATTAATTATGGTCTTTGTTAGGAAGAAATGGTCTTCACATAGGTGACCCAAACTGCTGCATATACCCTGACTCTGCTCGCACTGAACGCAAGAGGTGACACAATTTCCCTGGTTAATATTTACTGCTAGCATACATTTCCTTTAACTAAATATGCAGGATTAAAAATGCATACTTCTGTGTATTGATTATAAGAAAGGCATTGATGTTTATGGTTAGGTACATTTGTGCAACAATTGTGCTTTTTTTGGCAATGCGCTTTTGTTAAAATCACCTGATTGGCGAAGTTGAAGTAGGCTGTGATTCGATGATAAATTAACAGGCGCCGCATTGATTATATGCAACGCAGGACAAGCTAGTTAACCTAGTAATATCATCAACCATGTGTAATTAATTACTGATTATGTGAAGATTGTTTTTTATAAGATAAGTTTAATGCTAGCTCGCAACTTACCGTGGCTCCTTGCAGCCACAAAGTCCTTTTGATGCTGCACTCGCGTAACAGGTGGTCAGCCTGCCACTCAGTCTCCTAGTGGATTGCAATGTAATCGGCCAGAATCGACGTCCAAAAAGGCCGATTACCGGTTGTTATGAAAATATGAAATCGGCCCTAATTAATCGGCCATACCGACCTCTACATTTACATTTACATTTAAGTCATTTAGCAGACGCTCTTATCCAGAGCGACTTACAAATTGGTGAATTCACCTTCTGACATCTAGTCCAGGCACACTAAGACAGTCGTTAAGGAAGCACAACAACACCTTTTCCCCATCGGGAGACAGAAAAGATTTGGCATGGGTACCCTGATCCTCAAAAAGTTCTACAGGTGCACCATCGAGAGCATCCTGACCGGTTGCATCCCCGCCTGGTATGGCAACTGCTCGGTATCCAACTGTAAGGCGCTACAGAGGGTAGTGCGTGCGGCCAAGTACATCACTGGGGCCAAGCTTCCTGCCATCCAGGACTTACTTACTAGGCAATGTCAGAGTAAGGCACAACAAATTGTCAAAGACTCCAGCCACCCAAGTCATGGACTGTTCTCTCTGCTACCGCATGGCAAGCGGTACCGGAGCGCCAAGTCTAGGTCCAAAAGGCTCCTTAACAGCTTCTACCCCCAAGCTTTAAGACTGCTGAACAGTTAATCAAATGGCCAGCTGGACTATTTACATCCCTTTGTTTTTACACCGCTGATACTCAGTTTATTATCTATGCATAGTCCTTTACCACTAACCAACATGTACAGATGAACTTGACTAACCCCAAACATTGACTCGGTACCGGTACCCCTGTTTAAAGCCTTGTTATTGGTATTTCATTGTGTGTTACTTTTTATTTAATTTTTTACTTTAGTTTATTTTAATAAATATTTTCATAACTCATAACTATTTATTGAACTGCATTGTTGGTTAAGGGCTTGTAAGTAAGCATCTCACAGTAAGGTCTACTACACCTGTATTCAGCACATGTGACAAATCAAATATGATTTGATTTTGAATTGAAGACAGCACAGGAGTGGCTTCAGGACAAGTTTCTAAATGTCCTTTGGTGGCCCAGCCAGAGCCCGGACTTGAACCAGATTGAACATCTCTGGAGAGATCTGAAAATAGCTGTGCAGCGACGCTCCCCATCCAATCTGACTGAGCTTGAGAGGATCTGCAGAGAAGAATGGGAGAAACTCTCCAAATTCAGGTGTGCCAAGCTTGTACCCAAGTAAAGGTTCTGAATATTTATGTAAATGTGAAATTTCAGGGGGTTTTTTTAAACAGTTTTTGGTTTGTCAATATCGGGTATTGTGTGTAGATTGATGAGGAAAAAAATACAATTTAATCCATTTTAGAATAAGGCTGTAACGTAATAAAGTGTGGAAAAGTCAAGAGGTCTGAATACTTTCCGAAAGCACTATATGTGCATAGGTAGGAATAAAGTGACTAGGCAACAGATAGATAATAAACAGGAACAGCAGCGTATGTGATGAGTCAAAAGTTTACACACACACATACACAGCTCATAAATCGGTGACATCACCATACTTGTTCTTACAGGATCCTCTGTTTTGACTGTGCACACAAACCAGGTGCTTACTTTGTCCTTTTCAGATGGATCCGACCAAATGTAAAAGAACAGATAGCGAACATACAATAACATGTTGTTCTACCCACAGAGGAAGTGGTCACCACCCAACTCCTGGGAAACAGTACCAATAACTCCTAACACAAGAACTGAGGAACCTTCCCACCTTCTAGAAACCACTTTCCCAATGTGGACAGACCGAGCAAGGAGCAAGGTCAGGTCACAACTTCCTGTATCATCCCATCTAATCCTATTCTCTGTGGACAAACAGCAGGAAGACAAAACCCACCACAGACCCAGTTCTTTGTGAAGGCAAATGCATGACATCAACATAACTAGAGTGGAAACGGAGTCATGCTCTGGGACCTGGTAGAATGTATGATTACTATCCTGCTGAGGTGAAAAAGCAACATGACCTGTGAGTGATAGAATGGTGCAGGGCCACGGTAGAGCAGAGACAGGGGCATCTGGAGAGCATTAAGACATCAGATCCACCGGGAGATTCATTAGGCAAGCTGTGAGCCAGCTGTTTGTTTAGGGAAGGGCTTGGCTCTCTCTGCTTAGCAGGAGACTAGAACTCACACATGGTAGCATGAAGAAAACACCATGGTGATGCTGAGAATGCTGGCTCGTGTACACACAATCTATGTGAAGAGGGTGCTGGTTGCCACAAGAGTGAACTGAAGATGTGCATATTAATGGATTGAAGATTGAGTATCATAGAGCTCAGTTGGCCAATTACAGAAAAACATAATTTTGCCTAATGAATAGCTTGGTATTCAGTAGGCAAAGAGGAGCATAACAGATTTCATGGGAACCATAGCAACATTTATTGGGAAAATAATGTAATTAAACTGCTTATTTAAACAGGGAAGTGTTTCCAAAAGCCTGCAATTTGCAAACAACGGTGCTATAATTTCCCACAGGAAAATAATGTTGTCCTTCCATGATCCTGGACCAGGTCTCCTGGTCAGAGATAGCATGCTGCTGTATGCTGCTGAGTGCTGCTGCTGACCCCGGTTCATCCTCAATATGGTGCTCCCCTCCACAATGTAAACCTGCTTTGGCATCAGGCTTTCAGGCTCAGGACCCCTGCTGCACTACAGGGAGAGGCTGAGCATCAGCACTGTGTCATGACCTCATGTAGTCAGAGTCTGTGGTGTGGGAGGCCAGCAAGGGGCTGATCAGGCTGGCTGGCATGACTAGACCAAACAGTGTGATGGGGTATCCCATCTCACAACACAGGCTAGGAGATGAGGGAGGAAGAGGAGGAGAAAGAAGAAGGAAGAGGAGAAGGTGAAGGATGAGAAAGAAGAAGAGGAGGGGGGGAGGCGATGAGGGTGTTTTCATAAGGCCTGTCCAGGGTGATTTATGAGCAGCTCCCTCCCTGGCGGACTGGAGAAAGTGGCCGTCTCTCATAAACACTAGTAACATCAACATCATCTTTTAATACTATGAACAAACAGATATCAGTGTGCTGCAACATCTAGACTTTTGGTAAAAGGTACAACCACATGTTATCACTAATAAAATATGGTAAACATCAATCATAGATCTCTTTTCATGGATGAGATAATAAATCAGTGTGATATCCGTGGTCCAAATGGCTAGCAGTGTGATATACAGTATGGTATCTCTGAAGGCTCTCCATACTGCAGGCCTTTTATGGGCAGTCTACATGTCTCTGCCAAGAGGCTGCGGTCTAATGGAGCATGTCTAAGCACCTACAACCAGACCCCTCCCATAGCAACACAGTCCACAGCCATGGACGGCCATTTCATGCATACATAAAGAAGAGTACGGTATAGTAGTTACATTGTGCAGCTATAATTGTGCTTGGTATATTCCTTATCTCGCTTGACAAGACTGTCATTTTCAATCACTTCAACGTGAGTGGCTCAACAGGCATAAACACTGTCCTATAGGACAAGAACAAAGCACATTCTAAGATACATTATGTTTTGTTAGTTTCAAATGAATGATGTTCTTAATTATTAGTGCTGTGGGTATGACCCCTACATGCTGATCTCTACCGTGACTGCCTGCACTGTGTTTAACTAACAGAGGGCTGAATAAATCAACGGGGACAGAGAGACCATATAAATCACATATAGGTGTCCCTTTAAATAGCATTCTAGCACACTAAGCTCTCCGGCATGGTCTTTCATTAAAGACAGGAACAAAAGAGGAGGGCAAAGCAGATGTAGGCTTTCCTCCCTGAACCCATGATCCGTCCTGATAGGCGCATAATGAGAACCAGACCAATGTTCACACCATAACACACACAAATCCTCTTTCATTATTCATGGGAGTTTAGTCTCGTCATTAAGGCAGAGAGAGGGAACTGAAGGGGAGGGGAGAGGAAGGCTGTCCAGGATAATGTTGCTGATGCCGGGCTGAGGAGGGACTGGGGAGGTCCAGGCTGGTCTAACCACACCACAGACATAAGGCTGGCAGGGATGTAGACTCACATATAAGCAGACAGGGTTGAGAGGCAGGGGGGGGGGGGTCTGTATGGCCCAGGTCCCTGAGGCTCACAGCATGGTATGTTGCTTTGATACAGTAAACACAGAGTGACACAGCCCTTCAGCGGGGGGCCTGGGGAATGCCATCACACCGGCACTGACGTTAGCAGGCAACGGCAGCTCCCATTGTCCAGCCACTCCCATCAGCATCCCTAATGCCATAAACATTTTGTTTTCTGTTCATGAGTGTTTGCTTACCAATTGAAAATATGTCACTACTGGACACTAACATGGGCCTATTCCAATATTTTCCCCAAATCTATATTGGTCATTTAAATGTCAGTGGGACCTCATAATTCTCCTGTCAGGTTCAGATCTGCAGCTGGTAAATAGTTAGGCCTATACGACTGTAACTGTAACTGTTTCATGAGGGGAGAGACGGTTTCTTTACTACTGAACCTCTCAAAGTTTTAAGAGCTGTGAGTCACTCCTGTAGTTAGTCATTTCCTTATGTTGACCCGTTGAGTAAAAGTATAGCTCATCAGTAGAACAGTAAGGTAAGAAGTACAGTAATGTGATACTAATAACCTTGCAGCTGGTTTATTCCTAATAGATGCTGCTGTAACTATTTACCCCCCCCACCCTTTTTTCTTACAGACACACAAGTAAGAGAATAGAGACTTGTTCCTACTGTATATCCATAATCTTGATAAAATGTAGGCATCTTGACTGACTAGGAAAGTGACTTTTTATTTATTTATTTATTTTTTTATCCCCTTTTTCATGGTATCCAATTGTTAGTAGCTACTATCTTGTCTCATCGCTACAACTCCCGTACGGGCTCAGGAGAGACGAAGGTCGAAAGTCATGCGTCCTCCGATACACAACCCAACCAAGCCGCACTGCTTCTTAACACAGCGCGCATCCAACCCGGAAGCCAGCCGCACCAATGTGTCGGAGGAAACACAGTGCACCTGGCAACCTTGTTTAGCGCACACTGCGCCCGGCCCGCCACAGGAGTCGCGATGAGACAAGGATATCCCTACCGGCCAAACCCTCCCTAACCTGGACGATGCTAGGCCAATTGTGCGTCGCCCCACGGACCTCCCGGTCACGGCCGGTTACGACAAAGCATGGGCACGAACCCAGAGTCTCTGGTGGCGCTGCAGTACAGCGCCCTTAACCACTGCGCCACCCAGGAGGCTGCAGGAGAATGACATTTTGATCTTACATGTTTTATGGTGTTCATTCAGGATGAGTGATTAACCCAAAACGCTAATATTTTTTCCAGTCCAAGGAGACATGTGAAGGAGCTGAGTGATGGTTTTTGCTGTTGTGAAACGTTCCGTCGGGGCCGTGCTGGGAGCTTTGTGGAGGCTGGCAGGTAAGAGAGATGACCTGGGACTATAGAGGTCCATCAAGAGAAAGCCAGGATGCAGGTCGGGACAGGCAGGACAGGCAGGACAAACTGGGACAGGCAGGACAGGCAGGCAAGACTCCAAGCTGAGGCCTCAGTGACCCATTTCAATCGTCTCCTCTCCTGGCCTCAGAAGAGCACACACTGGCTTAATCTACTGTAGGTGTAGATAATATGACAAGGTAATCTGCGTTTCTATGCCAGTAGGTGCTTAAAGACTATAGGCTGATCCTAAAAGGTGAGTCATTGGGAACAACAGTAAACTAACCCTACATGCCTGCATGTATTCTCTTGCATTACTTCTATCCCTGGTAAATAGAACTAAAGGTTTTGTTCACAATGAAAACAGATTGATGAAAAGTATAACCGAGGTGGATTTCTAGTACTGCCCTCTACAGAACTGGATCCATTGCCCACCAAATGGCCTGTAAGACCTGAGACCATGTGTACTGTGATGAATTGGGTTGAAAATCACATGATCACTAGTTCACACCCAATGGCATGGGAGCCATCCATAGCTTTAGCATTATGTTCATACTGTCATCAACCATGGCAGAGCATTGGTACGTTGACAAAATGGGCTGCATTGCAATTACATATCCTTTGCTTCCAAAATCACCAATCAGGAGCCATACTGAGATCAGATAATGAGAGCACAAAGTCATACAACTCCTGATCCCTATACGTCTTAGTTCAACATGCACTGCGCTGACAGAAGACTTGTTTTGAAGACATTTTTGGATATGGATGGTGTAAGTTTATCTTGCAAACAAATGATCAGCTACTACTTAACTTAACTGTGTAAACAAACCATTAGCCGAGATAAGAGGATGGCTGCAGAAGAGCAATACCCCCGTGTTGATGAAAACTGTGTGTGTGTGACATTGTCCTGAGTAAGACCGAGTGCAATGACCTGGTTCATGTTGTAACTACCTCTGACCTGCTATGACTTGTCAGACCCACCCTGTTGGACCTGCCATTCATGCTCTGGGATTTAGCTGGCTTTCCTGCCATTAAGTTCTAGATGTGGGGTAACACACAGAGCAACACACCCAGTCAAATGCATGGTTTGGAATCTTTTCATACTGCTAAGCCATCATGAATGTTCCTTCATGGGACTGTCATTGACCGGGTAACTGCTATGGAATGTATTGAAATGTCTTACAATGATAGAATAAGTTAATCAACGGAAACACAAAAGCATTGAAGCAAAATGTAAAACCACTGACAGGAGCATAATTCTCCCAGTAGGTTACAGTATCAGTATCTTGTAATGAGTAACAATATATCACTAATACCGTGCAGAACACGTTTTCTCTCCCTTTCAACAGGAAAACCATTAATAGTGTGTGAGGCACTGTCCTGAAATATCAGCGGCTTTCCGGGTATCACGGCAGTTAGTGATGTGGGGAAATAATCTATACAGTTACTGTACATATCGGGATATTTTTTTTATTTTTTACAATATATCGTATTGTATTGTTTTGACATTATTGAAATATTATTCTTGCGTTATTTGGCTGCACCTGGACCAGAACTCCAGTATTTTTCCTTCATAACTTCTTATCCATCTTCTTTTTAAAACAGGGAGCCAATTTGTTTTCAGCACTTTCATTTCCATGACTGATCAAAGCTCGTTCTCATGTCTCTCTCTTGTCTCTCTGCAGCAGACATATGGTGAGCAATATGTTTGGAACATCAAATCGCAATAAAATCACAGTATCCAATCGCAATACATATTGTATCAGGGGGTCCCTGGCAATTCCCAGCCCTAATGGCAGCTATGTAAATGCTGTGCTCTAACTCAATGTGTCCCATGGAGAACACACTAAGCTCCTCCACAGGGCCACAGAGCTGGTTAGAGAGGAATAGCCTTGTTCCCATTCGTCTGTTTATCAACACCTTGCCAAGCATTACTGTGCATGTCAAATATCCCTCAAAGCCTTGCCTGAGCCCCAGGCCCCTCCAGAGCTCTCCTCTCCTCTCAGCAACCTGGACCATCCCAGCCACCTCCACCCCAACCCCAACCCCACACAACTCCCTGCTCTTATTCATAGATGAACAACAGTTCTGGGAGGGGAGCAGGCATAGGCTCCCTTACACACCCGGTCAGTGGGGAGGGCACCCAGTGAGGGTAAACACTCTGGCCTCTCTTTTTCTCTTGCTTTCTTTCTCCAACACTCAAGGAATGCTTGTGTTTCTCACACTATGAACTACAACTGGTCCTGGAGAAACATAAAACCCTTTTCACGTCAGCAGTTGTCATAAAGTGCTTATCCAGAAACCCAGTCTAAGACCCTAGAGAGAAAGCAATGCATACGGTATGTAGAAGCACGGTGGCTAGGAAAAAGAAAGCCTGGAACCTAGGAAGAAACCTAGAGAGGAGCTAGGCTCTGAGGGATGTGCTGGGTGGAGATTATAAGACTACATGGCCATTAAGGCCGTATCATTCTTCAAGATGCTCAAATATTCATGGATGACCAGCAGTGTCAAATAATAATCACAGTGGTTGTAGAGGGTGCAACAGGTCAGTACTTCAGGAGTAAATGTCAGTTGGCGTTTCATAGCCGAGCATTCATAAGTCGAGACAGTAGGTGCGGTAGAGAGAGGGAGAAAGAGAAAGAGCGAGAGAGAGAGAGAGAGAGAGAGAGAGAGAGAGAGAGAGAGAGTGTCAAAACAGCAGGTCCGGGACAGTCAGGAAGGAAGGCGATGGATGACACTTACTGTAAGTGAAGCTGAGTCGTGGAGTGACATCGTCCTCGGTGGCAGCTGCTTGGACAAAGGCGTAGGCCAGTAGGAGAAGGAATGCTGGGAGACAGAGCTGGGCCATGCTTATTGTCCACATAGCTCCTCTCCTCACGACTGCCAGCCAACTCATACGGTTTGTCTTTCACGATTTTAGGGAATTCATGAAGAGTGTCTTCTTCTCCCCTGTGTATATTTCCTCTCCCTCTCTTCCTGTAGGTCTGGTCTCCCTGAATGGGAGACTGGTGCTCTGTTGTAAAAGTGAAGCCGGGCAGCTCCTCTGGGGCTACAGACGACTCTGGGCTTGGACTGATGACCTTTCACCTCACAACGAGCCTTCCAGGATGGACAGCCGCCTCCAATCAGCCTCGATGCACTCAAACCACCCCAGGGGCTCAGCTGAGATCTGCACACATGAACAAAAGAACATTCATTCACATTGGCGTACAGACAGTGCAACACAGCTCACATGATTCTTCTCTTTATCATGGAACATTGGTTTGGAAAAACGCTCCATTCGCGCACACGTCTCAGGTCTAACAAAGGGTTTTGCCATAAGGCTACTAGCTACATTGGAGTTACTTTAGGCTGAGTGCACTTCCCTATGTTTGTATTTGTTGGGCATAACTGGATGGACGTAGATTCATTTCACAGCCTGTAGCCATGTCGGTCTGTGTTCAACTTGGCAGAGAGCATACTTTACCTGGACCAACAAAAACACATCATCTGTTCACTTAACAGGCCCAACAGATCATATTTGACATACTGAGACAAACAGAGTTGAGGCAAATACTCTCCTCTCTATGGGGCTCTGACCTTTTCAATACATGTTAATATCATAGTATCACTCAGCATGTATGGGCATTCAGGTTTTGTTTCTAATGGTAAACAAATAGAATACACAAAGAGAGATGACTTGGTAATGATTCACAAAATACTAAGCCATATATTAGCTCGTCCAGAAGGCATGCATTTCTGTGTGCATAAGGTACTTTCTTTCATTTCTGTGTGCATCTTGGAAACATTTGTTGCTGTGGGTTCTAGTCCAAGACAAAGAAAAGGCATGTCCCTATCAGACATCAGCTCATATTGCAGTGATGGTCAGAGGCACTGTGCACCTGAGGCACTGTTCAAGCATTGAGATTTGATCATGTCACACCAAATCAAATCAAATTTTATTGGTCACATATACAGGGTTAGCAGATGTTAATGAGAGTGTAGCGAAATGCTTGTGCTTCTAGTTCCGACCGTGCAGTAATATCTAACAAGTAATCTAAGAATTTCACAATAACTACCTTATACACACAAGTGTAAAGGACTGAATAAGAATATGTACATAAAAATATATATGGATGAGCGATGGCAGAACGGCATATGCAAGATGCAGTAGATGGTATAGAGTACAGTATATACATATGAGATTAGTAGTGTAGGGTATGTAAACATTATAAAGTGGCATAGTTTAAAGTGACAAGTGATACATTTATTACATCCAATTTTTAATTATTAAAGTGGATAGAGATTGAGTCAGTATGTGGCAGCAGCCACTCAATGTTAGTGATGGCTGTTTAACATTCTGTTGGCCTTGAGATAGAAGCTGTTTTTCATAATCTCGGTCCCAGATTTTATGCACCTGTACTGACCTCGCCTTCTGGATGATAGCGGGGTGCAGTGGCTCGGGTGGCTGTTGTCCTTGATGATCTTTTTGGCCTTACTGTGACATCGGGTGGTGTAGGTGTCCTGGAGGGCAGGTCGTTTGCCTCCGGTGATGCGTTGTGCAAACCTAACTACTCTCTGGAGAGCCTTACGGTTGTGGGCGGAGCAGTTGCCGTACCAGGTGGCGATACAACCCGACAGGATGCTCTCGATTGTACATCTGTAAAAGTTTGTGAGTGTTTTTGGTGACAAGCCAAATTTCTTCAGCCTCCTGAGGTTGAAGAGGCACTGTTGCGCCTTATTCACCATGCTGTCTGTGTGGGTGGACCATTTCAGTTTGTCCGTGATGTGTATGCCGAGGAACTTAAAACTTACTACCCTCTCCACTACTGTCCAATCGATGTGGATAGTGGGTGCTACCTCTGCTGTTTCCTGAAGTCCACAATCATCTCCTTTGTTTTGTTGATGTTGAGTGTGAGGTTATTTCCCTGACAGCACACTCCGAGGGCCCTCACCTCCTCCCTGTAGGCCGTCTCGTCATTGTTGGAAATCAAGCTGTGGTGTCGTCTGCAAACTTGATGATTGAGTTGGAGGCGTGCATGGCCACGCAGACATTGGTGAACAGGGAGTACATGAGAGGGCTGAGAACGCACCCTTGTGGGGCCCCAGTGTTGAGGATCAGCAGGGTGGAGATGTTGTTTCCTACCCTCACCACCTGGGGGTGGCCCATCAGAAAGTCCAGGACCCCCAGGGTGGGGTCGAAACCCAGGATCTTGAGCTTAATGACTAGTTTGGAGGGTAGTATGGTGTTGGTATGGTATGGTAGTATGTATGGTATGGTAGTATGCTGAGCTGTAATCAATGAATAGCATTCTTACATAGGTATTCCTCTTGTCCAGATGGATTAGGGCAGTGTGCAGTGTGATTGCGATTGCATCATCTGTGGACCTATTGGGGCGGTAAGAAAATTGGAGTGGGTCTAGGGTGTCAGGTGGGGTGGAGGTGATATGATCCTTGACTAGTCTCTCAAAGCACTTCATGATGACGGAGTGAGTGCTACGGGGCGATAGTCGTTTAGCTCAGTTACCTTAGCTTTCTTGGGAACAGGAACAATGGTCGCCCTCTTGAAGCATGTGGAAATAGCAGACTGGGATAGGGATTGATTGAATATGTCCGTAAACACACAAGGCAGCTGGTCTGCGCTCTGAGGGCGCGGCTGGGGATGCCGTCTGGGCCGGCAGCCTTGCGAGGGTTAACACGTTGAAATATTTTACTCACATTGGCTGCAGTGAAGGAGAGCCCACAGGTTTTGGTAGCGGGCCGTGTTAATGGCACTGTATTGTCCTCAAAGTGAGCAATAGACTCAATAGTCTATATTTTTTTTAATCAACCAGTTTTTTTAAAGTTAGGATTCTCCAAGGGGTTAGAGAGAAATATAGCTGGGTTGGAGTTTTGAAAATGCATACATATTTGCATTTTTACAGTTGAGTGATTTAGTTGGGTAGTAAAATAGACATAAATTTAAAACAGGAGACAGGACACCTTCCGCAGTGTTGATACCTGGAGTAAAACATGTATCCTGTCTCATCCAGATGCTCCTGATTAATTCATTGTATAGTCAATGAGGTGCTCTGCGGCTCCCAGGTGGTGGTGAGACATTCTTAACCTGAGGGGCTTTCTGACATTTGATACATTTTGATCATCTGTTATTCAGTACCACTTGTAAACAAAACCTCTTCACAGCTTTAATGACCGCAGTTTAACATAAAGACGATGACAAATGCCACATGCAGAAAAGAACCTCATAACTTAATTCACTGTAGTTATAGTCGTGGTGTCAGTCCTATTCCAAAATAAACGTTCTTTGAGATTCAAGCAAAAGATTCCCCTGTGGGAATCTCAAGTGCATGATCACAGGTGTGCAGTAAAATAACCCCATTTTCTATTTCCCTCTTGATTGAGCTTAGTCTCTGAATCTGTATTCTGCCTCTGACTGCCATTCACCTGTTCCACATAGACAGATGCTTGGGCCTTAGACTGGCATCAGGTACATTACTGACTGGGAATCTTGAATATAAACCAAAAATAACTTTACTCATTTTTTATATTGACTGGCCGACCTCAAGTGTAACTCAATCTCCTAGAGTATTGGTAGTATTTAAAGGGCTGGTCCTTGTGGCTACGGAGCTGTAATGGAGACCACTCTAGTGTGCTGCTGTGTAGGCCTAGACATAATTGGGATACTGTTCACATTACATTCTGTGACCGTAGAGGTCTTGCCCTTTGCCATACTCTCAATTTCAGTGGTTCACTTTACTTTTATAATGCTCTTAAACAGCTGCTTTGTGGGTTTTTTCATGATGATTTCATATATCATATTGACAAGCTGTGGGCATACAAGGTAGTTTGTGTCCACCAAAGCTGTACTGTATGTAAACCCTAAATTGCTGATGCTATGTATTGGCCAATTGTAACAATGTGCGCTGAGAGTCAGGAAGCAAGTTCAGGGAGTGTTTTAATAAATAAATGGAACATAATGCAAAACAAGAAACTCAGACATGAAACAGAAACAATGACGCCTTGGGAAGGAACCGAAGGGAGTGACATATATAGGGAAGGTAATCAGGGCAGTGATGGAGTCCAGGTGAATCTGATGACGTGCAGGTGCACTTAACAATGGCAACAGGTGTGCGCCATAACGAGCAGCCTGGTGACCTAGAGGGTGGAGAGGGAGCACACGTGACACCAATGAGAGGCTTTGAATCCACCGGATGGGCATATTGGCACTCCCTAGAAGAAGCAGTCCTCCATAGGAATGAATGAAATTCTACAGCTTTTCAATTAACTGAAAGGCCAAAAATACATGCATTTATGTATTTTGTTGTTGTAGTGGGAACAGTAACATACTTTCAAAAATGTTTACTTTAAGGAAAATGTTTGGATATATTTTTGAATGCTACATTTGTATGTTTAAATCATATAATATAATGTTAAAGTATACATTAAGGTGTCTGCAATAGAATAAAGATGGCAAAAACAAATGTAGACATTAATAAATTAATTTCAATAGCTTCAAAAATAATATATTTTACAACGGTGAGGGAGTGTCAAGATGAGGTGCGGTTTCTTCAAAACAGTGCCCCAGGTATTCATCTAGTTTATATATAAATCATTGGTGTCCACTCATGGTCTTGGCAAGCACATGAAAGATACATTTATTACATCAATTTTTAATTATATCACTCACTAGTCACTTTAAACAATGCCACTTTATATAATGTTTACATACCCTACATTACTCATCTCATATGTATATACTGTACTCTATACCATCTACTGCATCTTGCCTATGCTAAATGGCCATTGCTCATCCATATATTTATATGTACATATTCTTATTCATTCCTTTACACTTGTGTGTATACGGTAGTGTTTGTGAAATTGATAGATTATTTGTTAGATATTACTGCATGGTCGGAACTAGAAGCACAAGCATTTTGATGCTCTCGCATTAATATCTGCTAACCATGTGTATGTGACCAATAGCATTTGATTTGATTTGAAATTCTAAAGAGCTAAAAAAGAGAAGCGTCAGAGAGTTGTGAAGGTCTGCTTGGCTACACTGTAACTGTAGCTCCTGCCAAGTGCCCCTGTCCTTTGTGTGGACTGTTGCGTGCTACAGACAGGGCAATAGTGAGGGCCACATCAGCAGGGGAGACAGCGGCAAGCATCATTAGCCTTCTTTGTGAGAAGCAAATTGGAGTCAAGTCCATCTGACCAATGAGCAGCTGCTGCTCCACTAATCCTTCTGTTGTGTGACAGGCAGAAGTAGAGACCTACACTACACTACTAGCCCACATGTATCAGTCGGAGTTTTGCTGAGGCACACCAACAGTTGAACTTTATGGGAATAAGAGAAGGAGGTCCTTTCTGACAGCATAGAGATTGCAACTCTGTACTTCTCTCTCCAGTATGGTTTGAATATTCTGAATTGTCTCATCATCTCTTTCACAGAAAACACCATATAATTTGCTCTGGTCAAGATACCACGGACCATAGCAAACACATATGATACATCTGAATAAAGGATTTCTGCGGTTTCTTTTTGACTCCCTTTTCATTCAGATACAATCAGGTTGGAGCAAACCTTTCTGCTACTGTAGCAAATTTCAAGGTTGTGGAAAAGTGCTGCGAGTTAGTTTCAGATTTAGGTTGGAATAACATATTTGACATGTCTCCTTTTGACACAATGTAGGGAAAATAATATATCTTAGCGGAAACTAAAACAGAAGTCAAAAATATTCACACACTTCACTTTCCAAACGGAACAAAAACAGACATTCATTCTCCTTCCTCTCTATGCAGATGATGCCATGGTTCGTTGTTGAGGTGGTAAGTGAGCAGGTCTACATTTTCTACTAGGCTACATGTTATCCAAGGCATAAAGAGGCTTTCCTTCCAATTCATCACCAGCCTATCTTCTGCATGAGTACTAGTAATGGTTTTGACGGTCCAGTCATTGTAATTGATTAGAGCTGAGCGATTATCCAAATAATTTGTTGTTGTTGTGGTTATTAAACAACTAATTGACAGACGTCGCTGCATTGACCTAAATTCCACTTAGTTCTATTTTTAGTGCGCCCAACGTGTCATTTCTCTAGAGAGAAA
Source organism: Oncorhynchus masou masou (assembly GCF_036934945.1). Taxonomy (NCBI): domain Eukaryota; kingdom Metazoa; phylum Chordata; class Actinopteri; order Salmoniformes; family Salmonidae; genus Oncorhynchus; species Oncorhynchus masou. Next base: position 31,145,462 of record NC_088233.1, read on the forward strand.
TCAAATAATTCACTAGATAAATCATGTCAAGAACTATGTGGGACGCTGGGCTAAAGGAAGTTGTAGTTTTCATGAAGCAAATATTCAATCTAGAAACGTGGTAATGCAATACAATGACCATAATCCATTGAGCCTGTTCTATCCAGCTCGGACAGAGATGGATACACTTTTTAGCCTGCTACATTACATGCTCACCACACCGCTCTAGCGTTGCAAGATAGATTTACACATACATGTTATTCAATCATTTCACCCACACTGCTCGCGCGCGTCTGCATAGCCAGGCGCTAAAATAGAACTTGGGTCTATTTGTGACGCTTGACCCGCTGCATTTGTTTTTAGGAGCATATACCCACATGGGTGATTGAAAGATGAACTGAGGTTCACACTCCAGTCCAGTTGGTAGTGGTAATGCACCTTGAAGTTGGTTGCCAACTGCCATATAAAGTCCAAAGAAGAAGAAGAATCCTGAAAGAGAGATTACTAGCAATGAACTCGGTTGACCCTTTTATCTGTGTATTAATGGTTGGCGTACAGTATCTTGTGCATTTCTGGTAAAATAACAACCCAGGACAAATTAGCTAGCAACAACAAGCTAGCTAGCTAAATTGCCATGAATGTTTAATACTTTTCGATCTGTCCCCAAATTAATATAGTTAGTTGAGAGTTTGTTTTGATATTTCAACCTGCGTGTCCTGATCGCGTCTGGAGTGGGTGGACAAAATCAACCTGCGTGTCCTGATCGCGTCTGGAGTGGGTGGACAAAATCAACCTGCGTGTCCTGATCGCGTCTGGAGTGGGTGGACAATATCAACGTGCGTGTCCTGATCGCGTCTGGTGTGGGTGGACAATATCAACCTGCGTGTCCTGATCGCGTCTGGAGTGGGTGGACAATATCAACCTGCGTGTCCTGATCGCGTCTGGAGTGGGTGGACAATATCAACCTGCGTGTCCTGATCGCGTCTGGAGTGGGTGGACAATATCAACCTGCGTGTCCTGATCGCGTCTGGAGTGGGTGGACAATATCAACCTGCGTGTCCTGATCGCGTCTGGAGTGGGTGGACAATATCAACCTGCGTGTCCTGATCGCGTCTGGAGTGGGTGGACAATATCAACCTGCGTGTCCTGATCGCGTCTGGAGTGGGTGGACAAAATCAACCTGCGTGTCCTGATCGCGTCTGGTGTGGGGGGACAAAATCAACCTGCGTGTCCTGATCGCGTCTGGAGTGGGTGGACAATATCAACCTGCGTGTCCTGATCGCGTCTGGAGTGGGTGGACAAAATCAAACTGCGTGTCCTGATCGCGTCTGGAGTGGGTGGACAATATCAACCTGCGTGTCCTGATCGAGTCTGGAGTGGGTGGACAATATCAACCTGCGTGTCCTGATCGCGTCTGGTGTGGGTGGACAATATCAACCTGCGTGTCCTGATCGCGTCTGGAGTGGGTGGACAATATCAACCTGCGTGTCCTGATCGCGTCTGGAGTGGGTGGACAATATCAACCTTCTGGTCAGCATGTTAGGTTAGATACACACAGACCACATGTGAGAGGAATGTAGACAACACAATGAGGAAAGAGAGGGATAGAGACAGTTCGTGAATGTATGCCTCTACTGGCCTTCAAAGTTACTGCCAGAGTCACTTTACTGGCCTTCCAACATGGTCTCAGAGAATTTTGGTTAGGCGAAGGTTTAGCTAACATACTAAGTCGTTGCAAAGTAGCGAAAAAGTAGTCATGATTTGCAAAGTTGCTAATTAGCACCACCTTCTGTTATTGCCTTAAAGCTGTGACCAAATGCATATATACATGGGAGCTATAGATCTGTCATTCTCATTGAAAGCAAGTCTAAGCAACGGTAGATCTGTTCTATATGCGCTATTTCTATACTTCTCTTGCTTAAGTTTAGATTTAGCGTTTTTTACTTTCAGTTTTGAACAGCAGCTTCAAACAGCTGAAAATACAATATTTTTGGTTATGGAAATTACATTTCACAGCGGTCTAAATGCTTCAAAGATTCTCTACATTATATTTGCTTGTTTTGTCACAAAAGGAATTTAGATGAAAAATTGCAACCAGGAAATGGCGGGATGATTTCTGCATAGTGCATCTTTATGCAACCTTCTGTCTTATGTAACCATACCAAACATAACATATCATACTAATTTGAATGTCCCAGATTTACATTTACTATGTTACGTCTAGTCTTGGAGACCAAGCTGGGCCTTCCTAGTTACTGCCAGAGTCACCCTACTGGCCTTCCTTCCCCTGCCCAGTTACTGCTATAGTCCTATACTGGGAGAAACCAAAGCATGTGAGAACTGATTCATTCACAAGGCTGAGATAAAAATAAAACCAAGGCCCATAGCAGCAATCCAATAGGGATGAGTGCTTATAGGGAGGCTCAGCTGCATCATACAGTGACGTGCCACTGTGCCAGGGAGCCACCATGGAGTTCTTCATGGAATTGTTTACGGAAACATCATTTTCCCATTGTACTGTTACAGGGAGCTGGAGAAGTGGTTGAATGACAGGAGTTTATTCAAGGCAGAGAAAAGTCTTGAGGTAATCTAGACACATTAACTCAACATTAAAAGAGTATAGCTATGACAAGTTCAGAGCAGGATAAACTGCTGCAATGTTATCTTTCCCACATGGAATTTTTTTGCATAGAGGGGTCTGACGTAAAAGAGGTATAATTCCCAATACTCTGAATCAGTCATATCCTGCATATCCTCCAGTTCCTGTTGTAAACCCTGGTGTACTGTATATCACTGTATTGCAAAGTCAGTCAAAGGATAGTTCTAGATATAAACGTGTGGGACTCATAAATCGTGGTGCTTGTAGTCCTACTAGTTAAACAGGTGCTATGTCTATCAGGTTTGCAATTCGAGCAGCACTGGAGGGGTCAAGGCTTCCTGAATTCCACTGTGGTAGTGTTGACTGGAAAAGTGTTGACTGATATAAATAGCTATGGTCCCCCTTGCTATGCCCATCATCTATACACACACACACCTGTAAACACAAGCACTGGCCACCTGCGTCACACACAAACTGGACACCATCTGGACAGCCTGGGTCACATGCTCCCAGATGTGTCCTTCGGCCTGTGTTGGCCCCTCCAGTACTCTGCTCTAGTAAAGCAGGTTCAGATGGGATATGTTCAGGTTCAGATGGGATGTGTTCAGGAGCAGATGTGATGTGTGACGGGGATGATGTGATGTGTGACGGGGAGGATGTGATGTGTGACGGGAAGGATGTGTCATCTGTCAAGTGGGGCTTAAATGGAAGATCGGGGACGCAGACACATACTATGGACCCTGGGCCTGACGCATTGGCCATCAGGCTAGGAGGCCAGGGGAGCAGTGTTGACACAGTCCTACAGCAACACTCATAGGTTATTTCACAACCAGTCACACAGATCTAAAGATACCACAGCTGAGGAAGATAAGGAGCTGCAGAAGCACTTCCGAGCAAAGCTGCAGAGCGCCAGTATCGGAGCCATAGTAACTAACTGACAAAGCAATTTAGGAATTTCAACAGAGAGGGAGATATCATCACATTATCCTCTGGAGACTACTTCCATTCCACTGCAGCACATCATCGTTGCTGTTGAGATGACCCTCTATAGTTTCATTAGTGAATGGGAACTCTGCAGCCAGCCAGTCTGTGTGATGAGGTAACCGAGGGGCCTGGAATGGCCACATCTCTTCGCCCATTTCAATGTCTACTCCCTATGCCCAGCTTAGCGTAGTTAATGGTTCATTACATTCATTCATGTAAATATGTTATTTCAAAATCTTATTAAACTCTTGAGATCAGAGATGGGGACATTCTGAACTGCAGGTTTTTGGGAGTGTAAGATTCATCAAGCTGTCTTAGGACACTGTCTTTGTAAGGTTCTGTATTTAATTTTTCTTAGTTAACCTTGTGTTCTGTTTCTTTGTGTTAATGAACGTAACCCTGTCTTTCATTTTTGTTAATTCATTTCACCTGTTAGTTACTCACCTGGTCTCATCAGCTCCTTACTAAATTCAGTTCATTCTGTTTGTGCCTTTGTAAGGTATTGTTTGTTTTGACTCTACTAAGCCTTTTCCTAACTCGTTTGTGAGAACCAGTTATAGCCTTCAGTCCTAGTTTTGATTCACCTGCCTGTTTGCCTAAGTGTGTATGACCATTTCCTTCCCTGTGACCACGATTCCTGCCTTCTGCTAAGCCGCAATAAACACCTGCTGCTCTCTGCGCGTGAATCTATACCCTTTTCTCCCTGAGTATTCATTAGAATACCTCACCTAAAAACGGAATGGATTCAGCAGAGCGACAGCGACACCTAACCCAGCAAGAGGAGCGTATGGAGGAAATCTGCAATCTACTCCGGCAACCTATCCCTACTCCTCCGATGCCAGGTATCGTAACCCATAGCCCTCCTTCATTCATATCCATGCCTGGAAAATATGACGGTTCACCTGGGAAATGTCAGGGATTTCTGATGCAATGCAGCAAATACATTGAGCACAACCCCACTAACTTCGCCACCCACAAGAGCATGGTGGATTTTGCTGTCTCTACTCACAGGCAAAACCCTGGATTGGGCCACCGCCATATGGACTGCCAACAGCACAGAACTCGGATCCGAGACACATTTTCACACCCTGGAATGACTCGGTCACTCTCCTTCCGGTCGTCCTATAGGAGACCTCCTCATAGACCTTCAACAAGGACGCAATTCAGCTGCTGAGTATGCCCTCGAGTTCCACACCATGGCTGCAGGGAGTGGATGTAGTGAGGCTGCTTTACTTACCCTCTACCGATGAGGGATCAACAGGGAACTTCAGGTGGAGCTGGCCTGTAGAGGTGACCTTCAGGATTTAAATCCATACATTCGTCTGTCCATCTCCATCGACCACCCCATCACCGACCGCTGAAGATCTCTGCCACCCAGGAACACCAAAGCTTCTCTTTCCATGATCCCGTCCGAGTCTTTCAGAGCACATGCAGTTGGACCATGCTCCTCTCCCGTGTATCGAACGTCAAAGGCGGATCCAAGAAGGGCTCTGCCTATACTGTGGAGGGAAAGATCATCTACTCAGCCATTGCCCTGTTCGCTCCCACAGAGAGATAAGGGTCCCTCCATTGCCATGCAGGTAGGAGTGTCCTTATTTCTAAACATATCCCAGAAGCAGTTCTCCATCCCAGTATTGATAACCGTGAAGGGGGTTACTAAGTACGTAGAGGGCTTGATAGATTTGGGAGCACCAGGTTATTTTATCGATCACCAGCTAGTACAAAAGTCTGACATTGATCTAATACCGGTCAAACCTCCATTAAGGATTAACACCCTGGACGGACAGCCATTGGGCACGGGCTTCATTATGCACTTGACACAGAGCTTCATCCTCCAGATTGGAGTCTTCCACACCGAAACCATGGAACTCTCATCCCCTAAACAGCCACTCATCCTCGGACACCCCTGGCTTTGTTGTCATGACCCTGCCATCTCGTGGTGACAAGGTCAACTACTGTCCTGGTCTTCTACTTGCTTCTACAGTTGTCTCAGCCTACCCTGCAGAGCCACCACCATTGAGGACTCTGCAGTGCCACACAGTATACCATCTGAATACACCCAGTACAGCAAAATCAAGGACTCCACTCTGCCACCACATCACCCAGGGGACTGTGCTATTGACTTACTCCCTGGAGCGTCCCCACCGAAAGGCTGTGTTTACCCCCTATCTATCCCGGAAAATGAAGCAATGGAGGACTACATTGATGAATCGCTCAAACGGTTTCATTTGTCCTTCCTCTTCCCCGGCTGTGTCCAACTTCTTTGTTGGAAAAAAGGATGGTGGTCTCCATCCATGTATTGATTACCATTCCCCAAATGACATCATGGTCAAGAACCGTTTCCCTCTTCCTCTGATTCCAGTGACCCTTGAGCAAGTGGGCCACACCAGCATCTATACAAAACTCGACCTGTGAAGTGCCTATTACCTTGACCGTATACATGAAGGCGGCAAATGGAAGATTGCCTTTATCACTGCTCGAGGGCACTACAAATACCTGGTCACGCCTTACTAAAGCCCCTGCTGTCTTCCAATCCTTTTCTGGATCAAACACGCCAAATAAATGGAAATTTTGGATATATATCGACAGAATTAATCGAACAAAAGGACCATTTGTGATCTTTATGGGACATATTGGAGTGCCAACAGAAGTTTGTCAAAGGTAAGGCATGAATTATATTTTTATTTCTGTGTTTTGTGTCGTGCCTGCAGGGTTGAAATATGCTTTTCTCTCTTTGTTTACTGGGGTACTATCCTCAGATAATAGCATAGTTTGCTTTCGCCGTAAAGCATTTTTAAAATCTGACTTGTTGGCTGGATTCACAACAAGTGTAGCTTTAATTTGGTATATTGAATGTGTGATTTCATCAAAGTTTAATTTCTATAGTAATTTATTTGAATTTGGCGCACTGCATCTGCACTGGATGTTGGCCAGGTGGGACGCTACTGTCCCACATATCCAACATTTCATTGGGTTCTCCAACTACTGCTGCACAATTGTTTTCAGCAACTTGAATTGCTGCTTCACCTCAGCTCTGGTCCTTCGCCAACCAGATCCGACCCTTCCTTTCTACCTGGAGGTGGATGCCTCCAAAGTAGGAGCCATACTCTCTCAGCGGGTGGGAACACCTCCCAAATCACATCCCTCTGCCTTCTTCTCCAGGAAGTTATTCCCTGCTGAGAGGTATTACAATGTGGGGGAACAGAACTCCTCGCCATCAAGCTGGCCCTTGAGGAGTGGCGCCACTGGTTGGAGGGCACACAGCATCCCAGATTACCGTAATCTGGATTATATCAGAGGGGCCAAGAGGTTAAACTCCAGACAAGCCCGCTGGGCTCTCGTTCACACGCTTCCATTTTAATGTTACTTACATCCCTGGAAGGAAAAACGTAAATGCTGATGCTCTCCCCCACCAGTTTGACCTTTCGACCAGTAAATCAGACCCTGCACCCATTCTTCTTTCCTCTTGCATTATGGAACTGGTACAGTGGGAGGTTCACTCTGCCATGCAAGAACCCAGCTGTTCCTGAGACACCAGCTGGGAGGAGTTACGTACCAGCAGCTGTTAGACCCCAACCGATGCAATGGTGTCACACGTCCTTGGGGTCAGGGCATTACACGAACCACTGAACTTCTAGCCCATAAGTTTTGGTGGTCCTCACTGGCATCCGACGTAAGGGATTACGTACTCTCATGTCCAGTCTGCGCCCAAACCCAAAGCCCTCGTCATCTACCTTCCGGTAAGCTTCAACCTTTGCTAAACCTCACAGACCCTGGTCCCACATAGCTGTTGACTTCATCACAGACCTTCCTAAATGCTCTGGCAACACAACCATCCTAGTCATAGTTGACCGTTTTTCGAAAAATGTGTCATCTGGTTCCTCTTCCCAATTTACCTAACACCATGGAATTGGCTGAGTGTATGTTCCAGCAGGTGTGCTGTCTGTATAGGACTCTGGAGGACATCGTCTCCGACCGCAGGCCACAGTTTGTCTCGCGGGGGTGGCGAGCATTCTGTGACCGACTGGGGGTTGCCCTCAGCCTCTCCTCTGGGTACCATCCCCAGACCAACGGGCAGACAGAATGCCTGAAACAAGAAATAGGGAAGTACCTCCGCCAACAATGTTCTGCCTCTCCACACGACTGGAGTCGGTATATGGCCTGGGCCGAATACGCTCAGAACTCACTCATTCCTTAATCCTTACTCTGTTTCAGTGTGTCCTTGGTTACCAACCCCCCATGTTTCCCTGGGAGGCGGAGCCTGGTACTGTCCAGCTGTCGACGACTGGTTTCGTATGGTTCTGTATTTATTTTCTTCGTAAACCTTGTGTTCTTGAACATAGCCCTGTTTTTCAGGTGCAATAAAACCTTCTGCACTCTGTGTGAATCTACACTTTAGTCTTACCACAGGAACTTCTGACACATGGTCAGTAGCTGATCATTTCATCACTGCTGACTGGATGAAATGCCTACTTTGTTAGGAGGATATCAGATGCTATCTGTGAGCTCAGCTCATTGATAGATTATTGTAATACGTGGATGAGAATATTTAATCACCTCTGTCTTTAAAACCTACGCAGCAAACTGCCTAAATAAACCAGCTCTTAGTAATGAATATATTTGAAATGGTATTCCATTTCCCATCTGTGGTAAATATCCATAACAGATGTGGAGCCAGCAGAAGCACCTAGCTGGCTGATGAAATGTAAAGTAGCTGTCTCTGTCTGTAGCCAGCTCAGGCCTGCGATCACTATCACGGCTGTACCTATTGCATTAATACCCTACTGTAATGTGGGGGAAGGAACTAGAACTCATCAACCTGAAAGAGGAGAGCAGTATGGCAGACTGCTTCCCCCTTTAAGGGAGAAAGTATCTAATGTGCTGCATGCCGACGCCAGCATCGTGACATTCACAACGCCAATGTCTAGGCATATTCCTTGTGAGTTATGACAATCATATCACTAGATCTTAGGAGTCATTTTTGGTCAGTTCTGACTAGAAAAATAACCTAGTTCATATTCAACATCCGGGGAAACTATTCCATTGACGTTTGGTCAATTTTGTGAGGTGTAAGCTGTGCTGGCCTAACTGAGTGAGAGAGCTGGCACTCAGCCTCCCTCCTCCTTGCAGCCAGGACTTTTTCTGGGCACTGGGGCCAAATCTCCCTGTCAAAACATATCAGTCAGGGTCTAAACCAGGCGTACTAAAACCTCTAGTGTGGTGTCATGAAGAAAGTTTCATAAGATCATGAATGCAGATGGATTGAGGAAAACTTAAAGTCAAGTCCTTTTCTCTATTCGTTCTTCAACTACTCTTGATGAACTCCACTGTAAGCTGATCTACTTTATGAGGCCCATGTTGCTTCAGTTGATGTCACCGGATAATTTTCCACAGTATATGTTATAATTGTCACTCATTGTCTTGTACATTGGAACACCTCTACTTCCTCCTCACTATATCACATATACTGAATAAAAATCTAAAACGTTGGTTTATGAGCAGAAATAAAAGATCCCAGAAATGTCCCAATTCTTTCAAATTTTGTCACGATAATCCATTCAACTGACAGGTGTGGCATATCAAGAAGCTGATTATTAAATGGCATGATCATTACACAGATACACCTTGTGCTGGGGACAATAAAAGCCACTCTAAAATGTGCAGCTTTATCACACAACTCAATGCCACAGATGTCTCATGCTTTGAGAGAGCTTGCAATTGGTATGCTGACTGCAAAAATGTCCACCAGAGCTGTTACCAGATCATTTAATGTTAATTTATTTTAGAGAATTTGGCAGTATGTCCAACCAGCCTCACAACCGCAGAACACCACCAGCCCAGGACCTCCACATCCGGCTTCTTCAGCTGCGGGATCATCTGAGACCAGCCACCCGGATAGCTGATGAAACTGTTGGTTTGCACAACCAAAGAATTTCTGCAAAAAATGTCAGAAACCATCTCAGGGAAGATCATTTGCTTGCTTGTCGTCCTCACCAGGATCTTGACCTAACTGCAGTTCGGCTTAATAACTGACTTCAGTGGGCAAATGCTCAACTTCAATGTCCACTAGCACACAGGAGAAGTGTGCTCTTCACGGATTAATCCTGGTTTCAATAGTACCGTGTAGATGGTGGACAGCGTTGTGTGGTTTTCTGATGTCAACGTTATGAGTAGTGCCCCATTGGGGCGGTGGAGTTATGGTATTGACAATCATATGCTACGGACAATGAACACAAGTACATTTTATGAAAATTTGAATGCACAGAGATACCGTGACGAGATCCTGAGGCCCATTGTCGTGCCATTAATCCGCTGCCATCGCCTCATGTTTCAGCATGATAATGCATGGACCCATGTCACAAGGATCTGTACACAATTCCTTGAACCTGACAATGTTCTAGTTCTTCCATGGCCTGCATACTCACCAGACATGTCACCCATTGAGCATGTTTAGGATGCTCTGCATCGACGTGTACGACACCGTGTTCCAGTTCCTGACAATATCCAGCAACTTCGCACAGCCATTGAAGAGGAGTGGGACAACATTCCACGGGCCTGATCAACTCTATGCGAAGGAGATGTTTTGCGCTGCATGAGACATATGGTGGTCATACCAGATACTGACTGGTTTTCTGATCCACGCCCCTACTTTTTTTGTTATTTGACCAACAGATGCATGTCTGTATTCTCAGTCATGTGAAATCCATAGATTAGGACCTAATGAATTGATTTAATTTGACTGATTTCCTTATATGAACTGTAACTCAGTCAAATCTTTGAAACGGTTGCATGTTGCGTTTATATTCAGTTTATGTTCAGTGTATATGGGACTACTGGCTATCCCATGGTGTGAGAGGACCAGTCCGGTAGGCTTTCCGGAAGGTGATTCTGAGAGTACATAGGGGCCTGATAATATTTGTAAAGATTGTCCTGGCTGTTTAGGATGCACTGTGAGTTTAACATGGGAACTGCCTTCTTCAAAAATCCATCCACAAACGATAAACCATTACAGGGCTCTTCAGGAACAAATTAGAGTCCTCATTGAAATACCCAACACTTGAGGGATTACATGCTCTATCCACAGATCTGACTATTATAATGCAAGGCAGAGTTGTTATTGTTGTCTTAGCTGTGTATGGTTAGTAGGACCCCCTGAGAAAGCTGAAATAAAATGCTTACCATACGTAATTGCCTGGGTAAATATTTCATGCTGACATTTGCTTTGATAGACAATGCAAGGAGAATACGATTATACTGTTTGCAACTTTACTAATGCAGGGGGACTGTATAATAGGAATCAGAGAATTGAATGAATGGTTGAGAGGAGTTGTTCAGAACCAGACACAGGAGACTATGTGGTGACCTTTGAAAACCAGCCTTGGTTGCCATCTGACTTCTATGAAATGAAATACTTTAGTGTTTAGCCTATAGCCTACTCTTAATGCATGCATTGCAAATCATGTTCTCTTCTCTCCAACACTATCAAAGACGCTACTGATTGGGCTCCAACTGGTTCCTATTTAACTGATTCTACTTTCCAAGTACAGTGCCTTGCGAAAGTATTCGGCCCCCTTGAACTTTGTGACCTTTTGCCACATTTCAGGCTTCAAACATAAAGATATAAAACTGTATTTTTTTGTGAAGAATCAACAACAAGTGGGACACAATCATGAAGTGGAACGACATTTATTGGATATTTCAAACTTTTTTAACAAATCAAAAACTGAAAAATTGGGTGTGCAAAATTATTCAGCCCCCTTAAGTTAATACTTTGTAGCGCCACCTTTTGCTGCGATTACAGCTGTAAGTCACTTGGGGTATGTCTCTATCAGTTTTGCACATCGAGAGACTGAAATGTTTTCCCATTCCTCCTTGCAAAACAGCTCGAGCTCAGTGAGGTTGGATGGAGAGCATTTGTGAACAGCAGTTTTCAGTTCTTTCCACAGATTCTCGATTGGATTCAGGTCTGGACTTTGACTTGGCCATTCTAACACCTGGATATGTTTATTTTTGAACCATTCCAAAAATACAGTTTTATATCTTTATGTTTGAAGCCTGAAATGTGGCAAAAGGTCGCAAAGTTCAAGGGGGCCGAATACTTTTGCAAGGCACTGTATATGCAAAATCACCCATTATGATCTTTGTCTTGTGTGCTGATCATAGTATAGTCAACTAAATCAAAGCCTGCAGGTTCTATTCCCCCGCTATACTGTGCCTATCATAAGTACTGGATTTATTCACATTTTATTGTGTTACAAAGTGGGATTTAATTGTCATTTTTAGTCAACGATCTCCAACATATACTCTGTAATGTACGTGGTAGATTTTTATGATTCATGACAAATTAAACACTAACATGTTGACCAGACCAGATGCGTCGCATGCGCGAGCGTTGCAAAATAAATGTAGAAATCCATGTTATTCAATTATTGCACCCACACTGCTCGTGCGCGCCAACGAGCGTCTGCGTTGCCAAGGGCTAAAATAGAAGTCATTCCTATTTCTGACACAGATCGCGCTGCAAGTCCTGCCTCTCCCATCTCCTTATTGGTTTATAGAAGCAGGTACCCACGTGCCATCTCCTCATTGGTTATACCCACGTGGGTGAATGAAAGACTAAATGTTTTGCCAGTTGTCGTGGTAAAAGTGTAGATGCCAATCACCATATAAGTTCAAAGATGAAAAGGCCTGGAAGGAGGAGAGATACGATTCAGTTGGCCGTTTTATGTGTGGATTAATTGTCGGAGTAGAAGACCTTGTGCATTTCAGGTAAAAGAACAACTCAATGTTTATATCCCAGGACAAATTATCTAGCAACAGCAAGCTAGCTAAATAGGACAAATTAGCTAGCAAATGCAAGCTAACTAGTTAAATTGCCATACATGTTTAATGCTTTTTGACCTGTCCCCAAATGAATGTCATTGGTTCAGAGTTTGTTTTGATATTTTAACCTGCGTGTCGTGTTCGCGTTTGGTGTAGGGGGACAAAATACATTTATGCACGATAGCACACGATGGGGCACGCGCGCAGCCGGTTTGGGTTCCGTGTAATATAGCTTTATTAGATTCACCCCCGGAGTCAAAACATGTTAGAAAGACCTATGGCAGCGATTACAGCTGTGAGTCTTCTTGGGTAAGGCTCTGTATTGTGCCCATTTATTCTTAATATTTGCCCATTTATTCTTTTGAAATTCTTCAATGTCTGTCAAGGTGTTGGGGATCATGGCTGGACAACAATTTTCAAATCTTGCCATAGATTTTCAAGCAGATTTAAGTCGAAACTAACTTGGTCACCCTTTCTTCTTGGTAAGCAACTCCAATGAAGATTTAGTCTTGTGTTGTAGGCGTTACTGAGGGTAGTATGTACGGCCCAATACATCACTGGGGCCGTGCTACCTACCATCCAGGAACTCTATACCAGGTGGTGTCAGAGGAAGGTCCTAAACATGTTCTAAGCCTCAAGTCACCCAAGTCATAGACTGTTCTCTCTGCTACGGCACGGCAAGCGGTACCGACGCACCAAGTCTGGAACCAACAGGACACTGACCATCTTCTACCCCCAAGCTATAAGACTGCTAAATAGTTAGTTAAATATCTACCTGAAATATCTGCATTGACCCTTTTGCACGAAGCTCTTTTGACTCATCACATACGATGCTGTTATTGTTTATTATCTATCACGTTGCCTAGTCACTTTATCACTAACTATATGTACATACAGTACATTCGGAAAGTATTCAGACCCCTTGACTTTTTCCACATTTTGTTATGTTACAGCCTTATTCTAAAATGTATTAAATATGTTTTTCCCCTTACCAATCTACACACAATACCTCAATGCCAAAGAGAAAAACAGGTTTTTAAGAAATTGTCTCTACTTCCGGCGCCGACGGAGATGGCCGCCTCGCTTCGCGTTCTAGGAAACTATGCAATTTTTTGTTTTTTTACGTGTTATTTCTTACATTAGTACCTCAGGTCATCTTAGGTTTCATTACATACAGCCGAGAAGAACTACTGTATATAAGATCAGCGTCAACTCACCATCAGTATGACCAAGAATATGTTTTTCGCGACGCGGATCCTGTGTTCTGCCTTACAAACAGGACAACGGAATGGATCGCATGCAGCGACCCCAAAAAACGACTCCGAAAAAGAGGGAAACGTAGCGGTATTCTGGTCAGACTACGGAGACGGGCACATCGTGCCCCACTTCCTAGCATTCTTCTTGCCAATGTCCAGTCTCTTGACAACAAGGTTGATGAAATCTGAGCAAGGGTAGCATTCCAGAGGGACATCAGAGACTGTAACGTTCTGTGCTTCACGGAAACATGGCTCACTGGAGAGACGCTATCCGATGCGGTGCAGCCAACGGGTTTCTCCACGCATCGCGCCGACAGAAACAAACACCTTTCTGGTAAGAAGAGGGGTGGGGGTGTATGCCTTATGGCTAACGAGGCATGGTGCGATGAAAGAAACATACAGGAACTCAAATCCTTCTGTTCACCTGATTTAGAATTCCTCACAATCAAATGTAGACCGCATTACCTACCAAGAGAATTCTCTTCGATTATAATCACAGCCGTATATATCCCCCCAAGCAGACACATCGATGGCTCTGAACGAACTTTATTTAACTCTTTGCAAACTGGAAACCATTTATCCGGAGGCTGCATTCATCGTTGTTGGGGATTTTAACAAGGCTAATCTGAAAACAAGACTCCCTAAATTTTATCAGCATATCGATTGCGCAACCAGGGGCGGAAAAACTTTGGATCACTGTTACTCTAACATCCGCGACGCATATAAGGCCCTGCCCCGCCCCCCTTTCGGAAAAGCTGACCACGACTCCATTTTGCTGATACCTGCCTACAGACAAAAGCTAAAAAAAGAAGCTCCCACGCTGAGGTCTGTCCAACGCTGGTCCGACCAAGCTGACTCCACACTCCAAGACTGCTTCCATCACGTGGACTGGGACATGTTTCGTATTGCGTCAAATAACAACATTGACGAATACGCTGATTCGGTGTGCGAGTTCATTAGAACGTGCGTTGAAGATGTCGTTCCCATAGCAACGATTAAAACATTCCCTAACCAGAAACCTTGGATTGATGGCAGCATTCGTGTGAAACTGAAAGCGCGAACCACTGCTTTCAATCAGGGCAAGGTGTCTGGTAACATGACTGAATACAAACAATGCAGCTATTCCCTCCGTAAGGCTATCAAACAAGCTAAGCGTCAGTACAGAGACAAAGTAGAATCCCAATTCAACGGCTCAGACACAAGAGGCATGTGGCAGGGTCTACAGTCAATCACGGACTACAGGAAGAAATCCAGCCCAGTCACGGACCAGGATGTCTTGCTCCCAGGCAGACTAAATAACTTTTTTGCCCGCTTTGAGGACAATACAGTGCCACTGACACTGCCTGCAATGGGAAAATGCGGTCTTTCCTTCACTGCAGCCGAGGTGAGTAAAACTTTTAAACGTGTTAACCCTCGCAAGGCTGCAGGCCCAGACGGCATCCCCAGCCGCGCCCTTAGAGCATGCGCAGACCAGCTGGCTGGTGTGTTTACGGACATATTCAATCAATCCCTATACCAGTCTGCTGTTCCCACATGCTTCAAGAGGGCCACCATCGTTCCTGTTCCCAAGAAAGCTAAGGTAACTGAGCTAAACGACTACCGCCCCGTAGCACTCACTTCCGTCATCATGAAGTGCTTTGAGAGACTAGTCAAGGACCATATCACCTCCACCCTACCTGACTCCCTAGACCCACTCCAATTTGCTTACCGCTCAAATAGGTCCACAGACGATGCAATCTCAACCACACTGCACACTGCCCTAACCCATCTGGACAAGAGGAATACCTATGTGAGAATGCTGTTCATCGACTACAGCTCGGCATTCAACACCATAGTACCCTCCAAGCTCGTCATCAAGCTCGAGACCCTGGGTCTCGACCCCGCCCTGTGCAACTGGGTACTGGACTTCCTGACGGGCCGCCCCCAGGTGGTGAGGGTAGGTAACAACATCTCCTCCCCGCTGATCCTCAACACTGGGGCCCCACAAGGGTGCGTTCTGAGCCCTCTCCTGTACTCCCTGTTCACCCACGACTGCGTGGCCACGCACGCCTCCAACTCAATCATCAAGTTTGCGGACGACACAACAGTGGTAGGCTTGATTACCAACAACGACGAGACGGCCTACAGGGAGGAGGTGAGGGCCCTCGGAGTGTGGTGTCAGGAAAATAACCTCACACTCAACGTCAACAAAACTAAGGAGATGATTGTGGACTTCAGGAAACAGCAGAGGGAACACCCCCCTCTCCACATCGATGGAACAGTAGTGGAGAGAGTAGCAAGTTTTAAGTTCCTCGGCATACACATCACAGACAAACTGAATTGGTCCACTCACACAGACAGCATCGTGAAGAAGGCGCAGCAGCGCCTCTTCAACCTCAGGAGGCTGAAGAAATTCGGCTTGTCACCAAAAGCACTCACAAACTTCTACAGACGCACAATCGAGAGCATCCTGGCGGGCTGTATCACCGCCTGGTACGGCAACTGCTCCGCCCTCAACCGTAAGGCTCTTCAGAGGGTAGTGAGGTCTGCACAACGCATCATCGGGGGCAAACTACCTGCCCTCCAGGACACCTACACCACCCGATGTTACAGGAAGGCCATAAAGATCATCAAGGACATCTACCACCCGAGCCACTGCCTGTTCACCCCGCTATCATCCAGAAGGCGAGGTCAGTACAGGTGCATCAAAGCTGGGACCGAGAGACTGAAAAACAGCTTCTATCTCAAGGCCATCAGACTGTTAAACAGCCACCACTAACATTGAGTGGCTGCTGCATACACACTGACACTGGCTCAACTCCAGCCACTTTAATAATGGGAATTGATGGGAAATGTTGTAAATATATCACTAGCCACTTTAAACAATGCTACCTTATATAATGTTACTTACCCTACATTATTCATCTCATATGCATACCTATATACTGTACTCTATATCATCGACTGCATCCTTATGTAATACATGAATCACTAGCCACTTTAACTATGCCACTTTGTTTACATACTCATCTCACATGTATATACTGTACTCGATACCATCTACTGTATCTTGCCTATGCTGCTCTGTACCATCACTTATTCATATATCCTTATGTACATATTCTTTATCCCCTTACACTGTGTATAAGACAGTAGATTAGGAATTGTTAGTTAGATTACTTGTTGGTTATTACTGCATTGTCGGAACTAGAAGCACAAGCATTTCGCTACACTCGCATTAACATCTGCTAACCATGTGTATGTGACAAATAAAATTTGATTTGATTTGATTTGACATACAAGAAAATCAAATAATGTATTTACATAAGTATTCAGACACTTTGCTATGAGACTCAAAATTGAGCTCAGGTGCATCCTGTTTCCATTGATCATTCTTGAGATGTTTCTACAACTTGATTGGAGTCCACCTGTGGTAAATTCAACTGACTGGACATGATTTGGAAAGGCACACACCTTTCTATATAAGATCCCACAGTTGACAGTGCATGTCAAAGCAAAAACCAAGCCATGAGGTCAAAGTAATTGTCCGTAGAGCTCGGAGACAGGACTGTGACGAGGCACAGATCTGGGGAAGGTAACCAAAACATTTCTGCAGCAGTGTCCCCAAGAACACAGTGACCTCCATAATTCTTAAACGGAAGAAGCTTGGAACCGCCAAGACTCTTCCTAAAGCTGGTTGCCCGGCCAAACTGAGCAATCAGGGGAGAAGGGCATTGGTGAGGGAGGTGACCAAGAACCCAATGGTTACTCTGACAGAGGACCAGAGTTCCTCTGTGGAGATGGGAGAACCTTCCGGAAGGAGAACCATCCCTGCAGCACTCCACCAATCAGGCCTTTATGGTAGAGTGGCCAGACTGAAGCCAATCCTCAGTAAAAGTTAAATGACAGTCCGCTTGGAGTCAAATCAAATCAAAGTTTATTTATCACGCACGCCGAATACAACAGGTGTAGACGTTACAGTGAAATGCTTACTTACAGGCTCCAACAAATAGTGCAAAAAAGGTTTAGGTGAACAATTGGTAAGTAAAGAAATAAAAACAACAGTAAAAAGACAGTGAAAAATAAAAGTAGTGAGGCTTATATAGTAGCGAGGCTATAAAAGTAGCGAGGCTCCATACAGACACCGGTTAGTCAGGCTGATTGAGGTAGTATGTACATGACGATGCATATATGATGAACAGAGAGTAGCAGTAGCATAAAAGAGGGGTTGGCGGGCAGTAGGTGGTGCCAATTGAGGTAGTATGTACATGAATGTATAGATAAAGTGACTATGCATATATGATAAACAGAGAGCAGCAGCAGCGTAAAAGGGGGGTTGGGGGGCACATAATGCAAATAGTCCGGGTAGCCATTTGATTACCTGTTCAGGAGACTTATGGCTTGGGGGTAAAAAATGTTGAGAAGCCTTTTGGACCTAGACTTGGCACTCTGGTACCACTTGCCATGCGGTAGTAGAGAGAACAGTCTATGATTGGGGTGGCTGGGGTCTTTGACAATTTTTAGGGCCTTCCTCTGACACCGCCTGGTGTAGAGGTCCTGGATGGAAGGCAGCTTAGCCTCAGTGATTTACTGGGCCGTACGCACTACCCTCTGTAGTGCCTTGCGGTCGGAGGCCGAGCAATTGCCGTAACAGGCAATGATGCAACCGGTCCGGATGCTCTCGATGTTGCAGCTGTAGAACCTTTTGAGGATCTGAGGACCCATAGCAAATCTTTTTAATTTCCTGAGGGTGAATAGGCTTTGTCGTGCCCTCTTCACGACTGTCTTGGTGTGTTTGGACCATTCTAGTTTGTTGTTGATGTGGACCCCAAGGAACTTAAAGCTCTCAACCAAAAGGAATATAAAGGACTCTCTGATCTGATGAAACCAAGATTGAACTCTTCGGCGTGAATGCTAAGCGTCACATCAGGACGAAACTTGGCACCATCCCTATGGTGAAGCATAGTGGTGGCAGCATCATGCTGTGGGGATGTTTTTAATGGCAGGGACTGGGAGACTAGTCAGGATTGAGGGAAAGATGATCAGAGCAAAGTACAGAGAGATCCTTGATGAAAACCTGCTCCAGAGCGCTCAGGACCTCAGACTGGGGTGAAGGTTCACCTTCCAACAGGACAACGACCCTAAGCACACAACCAAGACCACACAGGAGTGGCTTTGGGACAAGTCTCCGAATGTCCTTGAGTGGCCCAGCCAGAGCCCAGACTTGAACCCGATCGAACATCTCTGGAGAGACATGAAAATAGCTGTGCAGCAAAGCTCCCCATCCAGCCTGACAGAGCTTGAGAGGATTTGCAGAGAACATTGGGAGAAACTCCACAAATACAGGTGTGCCAAGCTTGTAGCATCATACCCAAGAAGACTCGAGGCTGTAAGGTGCTTCAACAAAGTACTGCGTAAAGGGTCTGAATACTTATGCAAATGATTTTTTTCTTTGCCATTATTGGGTATTGTGTGTAAATTGATGAGGGGAAAAAAACAAAATTAATCCAATTTAGAATAAGCCTGTAACATAACAAAACTGAAAAAGTCATGGGGTATGAATACTTTCCGAATACACTGTATCTATCTCAATACCTTGTATCCCTGCACATCGAGTCGGTACTGGTAACCAGTGAATAGCCTAGTTATCGTTACTCATTGTGTATTTATAACTTTTGTTATTATTTTTCTATTTATTCGTTGTGTTTATATTTATGTTTTTTCTACTATTTCTCTTTTTATTTTTTTGCATTGTTGGCAAGGGCCCGTAAGTAAACATTTCACTGTTAGTCTACACCTGTTGTTTACCAAGCATGTGAATATAATATTCAATTTGATTTGATTTATTGTCATGCTGAAAGGTTAATTAGTCTCCCAGTGTCTTGTGTAAAGCAGACTGAAGCAGGTTTTCCTCTAGGATTTTGCCTGTGCTTAGCTTCATTCCGTTTCTTTTTATCCTGAAAAACTCCAGTCTTTGCTGACGTGAAGTATACCCAAACCATGATGCAACCATCCCCATGCTTGAAAGTAAGGAGGAATTTACTCAGTGATGTGTTGTGTTGGATTTGCCCCAAACATAAGGCTTTGCATTTAGGCCAAAAAGTGTATTACTTTGCCATGTTTTTTGTCACTATTACTTTAGTGCAGCCTTTCTTAAAGTATGGGTCGCGACCGACACGGACCTGATAATGGTGGGTCGTGATGTGCCAGAGTAAATATATAATTATTTCATTCATTACTGGAATTGATTTGGCCAAGTGTGCTCTCTGCTTAGCAGCAGTCTCTGCTCAGTTTGGCAGGTGCGTGAGTGTGAGAGGGAGATGCACATGTGCTTCGTGGTTTACCTGATCTTTTTTCTGCAGTTTTCTTGACGATTACTCCGCGATACACGCGATGCAGCGCTGTCATTTAGTAGTAGATGATGCGCTGTCTGCCACTGACTTGTCATTCCCACACGCCATCACTCACCGCTGTCATCAAATGGATTCATGCGAGCCACAAGTTCTGACTGAGGTCAATTGTCATGAAACGCATGTACAGCAATGAGTTTCTCTTTCATAGAAACTTATAACAAGGAGCGCCCAATGTGTTTTGTGCGGGGAAGTGCTTAGTAATGACAGGTCCTGACCAAACATCCACTGCATGATGGTAAACCCAGGGAGTTCGTTCAGAACAGGGCAGAATGCGTCAGGAAACAGTGCTTCCACAGTGGAAAAGTAAGTCAGCTAGCAGCGCATTGTTGTCATTGTATAACAGGCGATAAGCTTAAATAAGGGAGTACTAACTAACTCTGATAGTAGTGGATGTGAGTTTCTCTTTCACACAATCCACTGGCCTTGTACACAGCTAATAGCTATCTTTATCTTTCTTTAGCTAATAGCTGTCTTTAGATATTTTTGTCAGATGTTATTATGGTATACTGAAGTATAATTACAAGCATTTCATAAGGCTTTTATTGACAATTACATGAAGTTGATGAAGAGTCAATATTTGCAGTGTTGACCCTTCTTTTTCAAAACCTCTGCAATCTGCCCTGACATGATGTCAATCAACTTCTGGGCCACATCCTGACTGATGGCAGCCCATTCCTGCATAATCAATGCTTGGAGTTTGCCAGAATTTGTGGGATTTTGTTTGGCCACCCGCCTCTTGAGGACCACAAGTTCTCAATGGGATTAAGGTCTGGGGAGTTTCCTAGCCATGGACACAAAATATCGATGTTTTGTTCCCCGAGCCACTTAGTTATCACTTTTGCCCTATGGCAAGGAGCTCCATCATGCTGGAAAATGCATTGTTCGTCACCAAACTGTTCCTGGATGGTTGGGAGAAGTTGCTCTCAGAGGATATGTTGGTACCATTCTTTATTCATGGCTGTATTCTTAGGCAAAATTGTGAGTCTCAGGATGCTTTACTGTTGGCATGACACAGGACTGATGGTAGCGCTCACCTTGTCTTCTCCTGACAAGCTTTTTTCCGGGATGCCCCAAACAATCGGAAAGGGAATTCATCATAGAAAATTACCCCAGTCCTCAGCAGTCCAATCCCTGTACCTTTTGCAGAATATCAGTCTGTCCCTGACGTTTTTCCCAGAAAGAAGTGGCTTCTTTGCTGCCCTTCTTGACACCAGGCCATCCTCCAAAAGTCTTCGCCTCACTGTACGTGCAGATGCACTCACACCTGCCTGCTGCCAGTCCTGAGCAAGCTCTGTACTGGTGGTGCCCCAGATCCCGCACCTGAATCAACTTTAGAAGACGGACCTGGCGCTTGCTGGACTTTCTTGGGCGCCCTGAAGCCTTCTTCACAACAATTGAACCACTCTCCTTGAAGTTGTTGATGATCCGATAAATGGTTGATTTAGGTGCAATCTTACTGGCAGCAATATCCTTGCCTGTGAAGCCATTTTTGTGAAAGCAATGATTCCTTGCAGGTAACCATGGTTGACAGAGGAAGAACAATTCCAAGCACCACCCTCCTTTTGAAGCTTCCAGTCTGTTATTCTAACTCAATCAGCATGACAGAGGTATCTCCAGCCTTGTATTTGTCAACACTCACACCTGTGTTAATGAGAGAATCACTGACATGATGTCAGCTGGTCCTTTTGTGGCAGGGCTGAAATACAGTGGACATGTTTTTGGGGGATTCAGTTCATTTGCATGGCAAAGAGGGCCTTTGCAATTCATCTGATCACTCTTCATAACATTTTGGAATATATGCAAATTGCCATCATACAAACTGAGGCAGCAGACTTTGTGAAAATTAATATTTGTGCCAGTCTCAAATCTTTTGGCCACGACTGTACAAATGAAGATGAAAAATGATCAGGCCTACTGTACATCTTACTGTAGAAATTGTTGAAAAGTGGTCTAGGTTGGAACGGTTGCTGTTAAAATACAATAATATTTTTTCTTCTTAAATGGAATAAACTGATTGAAGCAAGATACTTTTTGAGGCAAACGCACTCACACAGTTCTGAGTTTTTCATGTACAGCAGGAAGCTGTCTCTTGTCTGACTGAGAAAGCAGTAGATGTTCTGGTCCAGTTTGGCACCACAAAACAAGTACAGAAACAGTTAAGGCTGAGCATGACCTCAGTGTTGCACTGTCAACAGAGCCCAGAATAGACATGCTCTCATTAGGACTGTGTGTCTCTGTGTTTTCTGGTCTACATCTGTGTGATGTGATCAATCAGTTTATTCCAGTTCAGAATAAAACATATGTGTTGTATTTTAACAGCAACAGCAACAGTTCAAATCAAATCAATCAAATCCAATTTTATTTGTCACATACACATGGTTAGCAGATGTTACTGCGAGTGTAGCGAAATGCTTGTGCTTCTAGTTCCGACAATGCAGTAATAACCAACAAGTAAGCTAACTAACAATTCCTAAACTACTGTCTTATACACAGTGTAAGGAGATAAAGAATATGTACATAAGGATATATGAATGAGTGATGGTACAGAGCAGCATAGGCAAGATACAGTAGATGGTATCGAGTACAGTATATACATATGAGATGAGTATGTAAACAAAGTGGCATAGTTAAAGTGGCTAGTGATACATGTATTACATAAGGATGCAGTCGATGATATAGAGTACAGTATATACGTATGCATATGAGATGAATAATGTAGGGTAAGTAACATTATATAAGGTAGCATTGTTTAACCTCTTGAAACTCTAGGGGCGCTATATCATTTTTGGATAAAAAGTCGTTCCCGTTTTAAGCGCAATATTTTGTCACAAAAAGATGCTCGACTATGCATATAATTGGTAGCTTTGGAAAGAAAACACTCTGACGTTTCCAGAACTGCAAAGATATTTTCTGTGCGTGCCCTAGAACGTGAGCTACAGGCAAAACCAAGATGAAACGGCATCCAGGAAATGAGCAGGATTTTTGAGGCTCCGTTTTCCATTGTCTCCTTATATGGCTGTGAATGCGAGAGGAATGAGTCTGCCCTTTCTGTCGTTTCCCCAAGGTGTCTGCAGCATTGTGACGTATTTGTAGGCATATCGTTGGAAGATTGACCATAAGAGACCACATTTACCAGGTGTCCGCCCGGTGTCCTGCGCCGAAATTGGTGCGCAAACCTCAGCTGCAAGTATTTTTCCATGGAATTCAGAGAAGAAAGCAGGCTTCCACGAACGATATATCAATGAAGAGATATGTGAAAAAACACCTTGAGGATTGATTCCAAACAACGTTTGCCATGTTTCGGTCGATATTATGGAGTTAATTTGGAAAAAGTTTGACGTTGTTGGTGACTGAATTTTCGTTTCGGTAGCCAAATGTGATGTACAAAACGGAGCGATTTCTCCTATGCAAAGATGCTTTCAGGAAAAACTGAACATTTGCTATGTAACTGAGAGTCTCCTCATTGAAAACATCCGAAGCTCTTCAAAGGTAAATTATTTTATTTATTTGGTTATCTGGTTTTTGTGAAAATGTTGCGTGCTAAATGCTACTCAAAATGCTAAGCTAGCTTAGCATACTCTTACACAAATTAGTGAATAGCGATGGTTCAAAAGCATATTTTGAAAATCTGAGATGACAGTGTTGTTAAGAAAAGGCTAAGCTTTAGAGCAGGCGCATTATTTTCATTTTATTTGCGATTTTCAGAAATCGTTAACGTTACATTATGCTAATGAGCTTGAGGCTATAACTGTATACAGGTTTTTTCATAGCCAAACGTGAACAAAACGGAGCGATTTGTCCTACACAAATAATATTTTTTGAAAAACTGAACATTTGCTATCTAACTGAGAGTCTCCTCATTGAAAACATCTGAAGTTCTTCAAAGGTAAATGATTTTATTTGAATTATTTCTTGTTTTTGTGAAAATGTTGCTGGCTGAATTCTAGGCTTATAGCTATGTTAGCAATCAATACTCTTACACAAATGCTTGTTTAGCTATGGTTGAAAAGCATATTTTGAAAATCTGAGATGACAGTGTTGTTAACAAAAGTCTAAGCTTGAGAGCAAATATATTTATTTCATTTCATTTGCAATTTTCATGAATAGTTAACGTTGCGTTATGCTAATGAGCTTGAGGCTATAAATAGAATCCCGGATCCGGGATTGCGCGACGCAACAGGTTAAAGTGGCTAGTGATATATTTACATCATTTCCCATTAATTCCCATTATTAAAGTGGCTGGAGTTGAGTCAGTGTCAGTGTGTTGGCAGCAGCCACTCAATGTTAGTGGTGGCTGTTTAACAGTCTGATGGCCTTGAGATAGAAGCTGTTTTTCAGTCTCTCGGTCCCAGCTTTGATGCACCTGTACTGACCTCGCCTTCTGGATGATAGAGGGGTGAACAGGCAATGGCTCGGGTGGTTGATGTCCTTGATGATCTTTATGGCCTTCCTGTAACATCGAGTGGTGTAGGTGTCCTGGAGGGCAGGTAGTTTGCCCCCGGTGATGCGTTGTGCAGACCTCACTACCCTCTGGAGAGCCTTACGGTTGAGGGTGGAGCAGTTGCCGTACCAGGCGGTGATACAGCCCGCCAGGATGCTCTCGATTGTGCATCTGTAGAAGTTTGTGAGTGCTTTTGGTGACAAGCCAAATTTCTTCAGCCTCCTGAGGTTGAAGAGGCGCTGCTGCGCCTTCTTCACGATGCTGTCTGTGTGAGTGGACCAATTCAGTTTGTCTGTGATGTGTATGCCGAGGAACTTAAAACTTGCTACTCTCTCCACTACTGTTCCATCGATGTGGATAGGGGGGGTGTTCCCTCTGCTGTTTCCTGAAGTCCACAATCATCTCCTTAGTTTTGTTGACGTTGAGTGTGAGGTTATTGTCCTGACACCACACTCCGAGGGCCCTCACCTCCTCCCTGTAGGCCGTCTCGTCGTTGTTGGTAATCAAGCCTACCACTGTTGTGTCGTCCGCAAACTTGATGATTGAGTTGGAGGCGTGCGTGGCCACGCAGTCGTGGGTGAACAGGGAGTACAGGAGAGGGCTCAGAACGCACCCTTGTGGGGCCCCAGTGTTGAGGATCAGCGGGGAGGAGATGTTGTTACCTACCCTCACCACCTGGGGGCGGCCCGTCAGGAAGTCCAGTACCCAGTTGCACAGGGCGGGGTCGAGACCCAGGGTCTCGAGCTTGATGACGAGCTTGGAGGGTACTATGGTGTTGAATGCCGAGCTGTAGTCAATGAACAGCATTCTCACATAGGTATTTCTCTTGTCCAGATGGGTTAGGGCAGTGTGCAGTGTGGTTGAGATTGCATCGTCTGTGGACCTATTTGAGCCGTAAGCAAATTGGAGTGGGTCTAGGGTGTCAGGTAGGGTGGAGGTGA
Organism: Oncorhynchus masou masou; assembly: GCF_036934945.1. Lineage (NCBI taxonomy): Eukaryota > Metazoa > Chordata > Actinopteri > Salmoniformes > Salmonidae > Oncorhynchus > Oncorhynchus masou. The sequence continues at coordinate 31,170,877 of NC_088233.1, forward strand.
TATGGTCCTTGACTAGTCTCTCAAAGCACTTCATGATGACGGAAGTGAGTGCTACGGGGCGGTAGTCTTCTAGCTCAGTTACCTTAGCTTTCTTGGGAACAGGAACAATGGTGGCCCTCTTGAAGCATGTGGGAACAGCAGACTGGTATAGGGATTGATTGAATATGTCCGTAAACACACCAGCCAGCTGGTCTGCGCATGCTCTGAGGGCGCGGCTGGGGATGCCGTCTGGGCCTGCAGCCTTGCGAGGGTAACACGTTTAAATGTTTTACTCACATTGGCTGCAGTGAAGGAGAGACCCAACCTAAACTATTTAACAATCATTTCTACAGTAAGATGTACAGTAGGCCTGATCATTTTTCATCTGTACTGATACTTAGGGTTGTACTATCAAAAAGCCGATGTGTGTGTGTGTTTTGTTATACATCTGTGTGATGTGATCAATCAGTTTATTCCAGTTCAGAATGAAAATTATTTATTGTATTTTAACAGCAACAGTTCCAACCTAGACATATATGTAAGAGTGTTTTTAATTGTGGAAGAAAAACATTTATATATTTACATGGATATTTCATTTCATTGTTATTTGTTTTTTGTCTATAATGCATTTGTTTTAGGCATAAGGGCAATGAAATGTACCAATATTAATGTATAGTTGCATATTTTCCTAAGCTTGAAAACACAGAATTTCTCATTTGGGTCCCAGGCTGAAAAAGTTTCAGAACACCTGCTTTAGTGCCTTGCTACATACAGGATGAATGTTTTGGACTATTTTGATTATGTATATTTCTATTATTCTTTTCACTCTGTCATTTAGGTCATTATTGTGGAGTCACTACAACGTTGTTGATTCATCCTCAGTTTTCCCCCATCACAGCCATTAAACCCTGTAGCTGGCCTCATGGTGACATCCCTGAGCAGTTTCCTTCCTGTCCTGCAGCTCAGTTCAGAACGACAACTGCATCTTTGATGTGTCTAGGTTATTTAATTCATCATCCACAGCAGAATTCTTAACTTGACCATGCTTAACGAGATATTCAATGTCTGATTTGTTATTGTTACCAATATAAAAACCCTACCCTTCTCCATGAGGCTTTCGAAAAGCTCCCTGGTTTTGTAGTTGAATCTGTGCTTGACATTCAATAGTTGACTGAGAGACCTTACAGATGTTGTATGTATGGGGGACAGAGGAAGGGTTAGTCATTAAAAATCATGTTTATTTCACACAGAGTGAGTCCACGTAACTTATTATGTGATTTGTTAAGCCAAATTTGACTCCTGAACTATTTTAGGCTTAAACAAAAGGGCTGAATACTTATGCAACAACTATATTTCTGTTCTTTTATTGGTATTATTCTGTAAAAAGAAAATATTTCATTTTCTTTGCACTTTGACAATATGGAGTATGTTGAGTAGACCAATGACACCAACTCAGAATTCTCTCTCTTTCAATCCCACATTGCAATGCAACAACATGTGAAAAAATCAAAGGGGGGTGAATACCCACTGTTCATCCTTTTCAACAGCCATTAGAGAAGTCACAACACTTCCATCAGAGGATCTGTTGTGCCTCCTGGCTCACAGCACTCACCCAGCTGTTCTACATGCAGTCAGAGCAATTATCATCCCAAATGTGTTGCACAAGTACTGCTGGGGCAATCAGGAGATACTGTACTGTATGCTGGGGTGGGTATATGCTAAACCCAGGCCAGTCCTCCTTTCTCTCCCCTCTCACACTACTATTGATTTGCCCTTGGAGCCGGGTTTTGTGTGTGCTGAATGGGGACAGAGCCTGGCTAGCTAATTATGTGGACACCCAGTAATGAGATGCACATGCAGTCCTGACAGTGGGATGATATGCAGTTTTCTCCATGACACATACAGACAGGGGGCCTGCAAGATGACTCACAGGGGGGCTGATGTCTTCATTATAGCCTAAAGGAGACCCTCATATGATCACAGTCACACCAGCCTGGCAGGCCATGACAGGCTCTCAAACCTCCTACACCATTTGAGCTTGAATGTCACATATTCGAGCATATGAAAGAAAGATACCAGAAAATACAAATGTTGGATGCTCTATGGATTTCCATTAGGAAAACAGTACAGAAAGGAATTCATTTAACTATACAATCCACTCTGAAATGTGCTACTTCAGAAATGTTATTGAGCCCACTGTCAGCGAGCTGTTTAAGATATCAAGCCGTGCTCGGTTTATGAGGGGTCAAAGCGTCTGTGAGACACAGGTGAGGAGCTGTAAAATTCCTGGTTGCTGAAAGTAGGTCAGAGCAGTCCAAATGTTTGCTGCTCCCGCTCTAAATGTTTTCTATTGTTTGGAATTATCTCCCTGTATCCTTCTTTGTGCATTTACTACTGGGGCAATATGGACCCTGAGACGCTAAGCTTGTTACAATCTGCAGGACTTTGTATCTCTAGTTAGTTTCTGTTTTGCTTTGGTTCTGACTGCATGCGGTAGATACATTTTTATTTGATTGGAAATGGCAGGTTATTGTTAGTTCAAAAGTACACTGTGGATGTATGCCTTATAAATGACTAACACTTCAGGTTGTACGAATACGCATCAGGTTGTACGAATACAAAGTTCTTTCATTAACATTTCATTCAGTTGTTTAATTTGTCATTGAATGGTCACTCAACCAATCAATAGTTATTGATCACCAGATGGAACCTGCATAGATAACATTAAAACATTTAAACGATTCTTTAGAAAGCTCCGTTGAGACTAGGAGAACTATGAGGTAAAAGCAAAGATAACATATAGAAAAACATGTGAGACTAGAAACAAGCAGATTAGGCTACTTCAGAATGTGAGTGAATAAGGGTGCACGCCCCAGTGCTCTATTTGAATCTCTACTTGAAATCACCATCTTGGTTCAACCAGCTGGAAAATGTATTCAGATTGGAGTCTGCTAAAAAAAAAAATCGATTAAGATGGTCTGAATTCTTAAACTGCTGTAAACAATGGTGTGTGGGTGTCCCCTCTGGATGGCCATAGAGAAAGGTTGCACACATTCCAATAGCTTAGAGGCTTAGACAAATGCTCTGAGCGCTGGCCAGTGCAGGGTAGTGTGCTCAGCCCATCCATCCATCCATCACTGTGTAGGGCTGATAAAGGGCTCAGCCTCTGCTCCTACACACTGCCATCACTGACACACAGCCCCTATAGACACCCACATCTCCTTCTCCTCGTCCATCCCCTCCCCCTCCACCCGTGGTCTGTTACTGACAGATGCCTGCACCCCAGGGTTTCTCAGAGAGCAGGCTCCGAAAACCCTGACCCTCCCCTTGCCCATCACTCTCCCTCTTCCCAATGTCTTCTCTATGCTGAGCTCTGGTCAGCAGCACTGCACATCACCTTCACTCAATATCAATCACTGAGCCCAACATATCTCCTACTAATGCCGTGTCTCGGTGAATGTCTACACAGGAGCAGGAGTCTCTCTATGATAGAGTACTTGTGGTCAGCTCATAGCAAACCCTGCACACATTTCCACACAGCTTACTGTATGAAGAACAGAGAAACGGCATACAACTCTATATGAATTAGGCATAATATGATCTAGAACAGTGGTTCCCAACCTTTTTGGCTTCCTGTACCAACAACTGAATTTGTCTGCCCGGAGTACCCCTGAAGTACCCCCTCACGTGCATTCTACGAGTAGGCATATGGTCTCATGAGTCTTTTTGAGTACCCCCTGTGGATAGGACAAGTACCCCCAGGGGTCCTACTACCCCTGTCTGGGAACCACTGACCTAGAGGATAACATTGATTATTTATCATGTCTGAGAGGAGCAAGAGGAGATTATGCATATGAAGCAGTCATACAAGTGGCCTCAGTAGAGTACCAGAAACAAGAGAAAAAAGACAACCTGGCATGATGACTCCTTGCTGTCCCCAGTCCACCTGGCCGTGCTGTTGCTCCAGTTTCAACTGTTCTGCCTGCAGCTATGGAACCCTGACCTGTTCACTGCACGTGCTACCTGTCCCAGACCTGCTGTTTTCAACTCTCTAGAGACAGCAGGAGCGGTAGGGATACTCTCAATGATCGGCTATGAAAAGCCAACTGACATTTACTCCTGAGGTGCTGCACCCTCGACAACTACTGCGATTATTATTATTTGACCATGCTGGTCATTTATGAACATTTGAACATCTTGGCCATGTTCTGTTATAATCTCCACCCGGCACAGCCAGAAGAGGACTGGCCACACCTCATAGCCTGGTTCCTCTCTAGGTTTCTCCCTAGGTTTTGGCCTTTCTAGAGAGTTTTTCCTAGCCACCGTGCTTCTACACCTGCATTGCTTGCTGTTTGGGGTTTTAGGCTGGGTTTCTGTACAGCACTTTGAGATATCAGCTGATGTAAGAAGGGCTATATCAATCAATTTGATTTGATTTGATGATTATAAATGGATATTTCAATGCAGGGTTTGTACCAGTGTTATGGAAGCTGCTCATAGTTTACCAAACTAACAATTCACACTAGAATAAGTTAAGCTACTCTAAAGCTACCTGTAAGAAAAATATTGTTTACTTTGAAAAGGCAGTACACTACATCCAAGCTTCTCTGTGAAAAATTATCATATCTATATCTAAATAAAAATTGCAATAAAAGATGTCTCTGAGGTCAGGTGTAACAGCCCTGTGTGGCTCAGTCGGTAGAGCATGGCGCTTGTAACGCCAAGCGTCGTGGGTTCGATTCCCGCTGGGGCTACCCATATGTAAAAGTAGTGGCCCCAGCCGACTTGTAAGTCGCTTTGGACAAAAGCGTCTGCTAAATGGGATATATTATATTATTATTAACAGAATGTGTAATTTAGCCTATTAAAGACTAACTATGTTTCAAATGAGAATTAGGCAGGTTTGATGCCAAAAATTAAAGGACATACTTGCTGACTCCACCCATATTTTTCTAATATTTTTGTAAAAAAGTAGTGTGTAGTTCCAATAGTTAGATACACCGCAAAACAGTAATTAAATGCTTAAAACGGTACCAATATTTGAATTTAGTTCAACTACCACCAAGCTACTGCAAAATGTAGTTAAACTACTAGTTGAACTACATGTAGTTCAATACTGCCCAACACAGGCTTGTACTGTAGTAAACCTTCATCTGAGCATTCGTGTAGCACATCTGCATACTGCAGAAATGTCATAATGATCATTACAGAGGTAATAATAAATATCATAGGTCTCCCAGTTCAAACTGAACGCAGAAGTTGCCTTAATATGTAGACTGTGCTGCTCTACCTTTGTAGTCAGGCTGTGCTCTGTGATAAGAGCCGTCCTCTGGGCTGCAGACGGGAGAAAATGCTCGCCTAACATTTTGAGATGGAATTGTAAACCATGTTACAGTGAAAAGATTGGCAAAATAATATCAGACAGGCAATCAGGTTCACAAAATGTGTTTTACAGAGATATGTAAATCAAGAGCTACTGATCCTGGGGCAGCAGATGCTGACTTGCATTGATGCCTGTGGTTGCTCAAGTTACTCTTCTTCTCTCTTAGCCTTGAAATTAGTGGGGGATGATACTAAGAACCAGCCAAAGCCCCCTGGTTGTCTGTATCTACCAGACAGACCTTTTTTTATGGAGTGTCACTTGCAGTGACCTCAAGTTGGAGTGAACGATAGTGTGCTACTTATTCTTAAAGAGTCACCAATGCATTGGAATCCCAATCATTCCAGCCATGTCATCAGTCCTTTAGAACACAGATATGTAGGGTACATTCCACTCAGTGGAACCCAATAAACCTAGACACTAACACATATCATGTTTTGTTGTTGTATTGTTTCTATTATTTTGTTGTTGTTGTATTGTTTGTATATCATTGTATTTAGAATGTGTGTGACTGTCCTTGTCTTAGTGTTTAAGTGTTTTAGTGTTTTGTTACTTGTCAAGTTGTGTGTTTTCTGTGGACCCCAGGGAGAATAGCTGCTGCCTCTGCAAAAGCTAATGGGGACCCCAAAAGGGGGCAGCCTGGTTGGCAACCTGGAGGAGACGCGGTCTTGTCACTCAGTGTCAACCTGATAGCCATGGAACACTAAAGTGTAACACAGCTCCTACTGTAACATTTGTTTAAAGCTGCAATATGTATCTTTTCGGGCAATCTGACCAAATGCACATAGAAAAGTGAGTTATAGATTTGTCATTCTCATTGAAAGCAATCCTAAAAAGTGGTAGATCTGTTCTGTGTGCGCTATTTCTATGCTTCCTGTTTTTCAGTTGAGTTTTTGTGTCTTTTAGACCAGCTTCAAACAGCTGAAAATGTTTGTTTATTGAGATATTTCACAGTGTTTAAGATGGTACAATGATTCTCTCCACTTTTGTTTTGTCACAAACTGAAATTAGGTGAACTATTAGTATTTTAGCAACCTGGAAACGGCAGAGCGATTTTTGCATATTGCAACTTTAATACTAAAATGTATAATTTTAGGACTAATTGAATATTACAAAATGTACCTCTTCACATTGGAGGGCTTGTTCTATTAAGTTTTTCCCTGAATCTGTTTTCTTCATATTTCTTAGTAAAAAGTTGTGCAGGGCAGGATGAGTTAAAGTAAGGCTGACTGACTGAGCGCTCTATTTAACCAGACAATCATAATAAGGGGATTGACAGCCTATCAGATAACACTGTTCAGTGCAGTTGATTGCATGTACATACAGGCAGATCTCTTTTATAGCATGGTGCGGATAACTAGCACTCTGAAGTAGTAGAGTGCAAATGGAACTTAATGACTAAGAAAAAGGGTAAAAATGTAATTTCTCCTTTTCATTGACACCGAGCAAAGATACATGCATAAAATGCATAAGTTGATAACCTTTATATCAGATTTGTGCTAGTGGGAGTTAGCTTTCAATTTGCTTTCACTGGCTCTGCAGAGGATCGTTGGTTAATGTAGTACGGAGTGAAGTGAACTCCAAAAGGACCCTTGAAGTTCCTGTGGCCTTTGTTTGCAGTGAAGGGCCCAGCCGTAGAGCGCAGTGGAGGATGCGTGATCCAATCAGAGTCCTGACACGTCCACACAGCTCAGCTCTGTGCAGGGCCCTGCGGCTGCAGGCATGGAGGTGGGAGCTGATGTCATGGAGAGATGGCAGTGAAATGATCTGTTACACGAAAGCTGAGCCTCTTCAATACCATATTAGAGCCAAGCCCACATAGAATTTCCTCAGACATCTTCACCTACTTTCACAACATAGGGGTCAGGGCTTGTCATACCACAGGTTAAGCTCTCTGATGCAATCTCCTTTCCAGACATGAGCAGAGCAAGATGGATGTTGCTTTAGTGAGTCTAGAATTATGAAGAAGGAAGGTGTGTAGCCATGAATTTCCAATATACACAAAATAAAGATGCAGAACTGGAACAATGATAACCTATTTTATTATCTGAGACATTTTGTAGGTTAATCTATGAGGTAGACTAAATGCAGCTGGGTAGACTAGCCCACTATCAGGTCGTAAAGAGCTTGTTTGACCTTAGAGCTGAGACTGAACAAACCAAAGGTTTTCTTTTTTGCCTGGATCCAGAGTCAACTGATTAGAGGGAACAGTAGGAAGACAGTCATTTAAAGAAGACATAATTCAGACAATGAGCATAAAGTATCTTTCAGGAGCCATATAAGGTAATCTCCCAAAATACCCTGCAACTCGAGGGTGAACTGTAACTTGAAAAACAAGGCTCTGCTGCTTTGTTGTTCAGTACAAAAGCAAACACACAGCGTAGCTCTTTCTTTTGGGCAACCCCATCGCAATAAATAGTACAGCAGCCTCCAAATAAACACAAGGTCCCTTTTCCTAATTTATTAATTCAGGAGCATAAGGAGCAGTCTTTTACAGACTAAAGCAGAGCTGTGTAGGACAGCATGAAAATATCTTTATGACCTGAACCAATTAACCAGCAGCCCTCTCTCTGTTCCTCTGTCCCACCGACCATGCTCGCGGCAGTGGGGAAAATGAGCATCAATGCATGAGAAGCGTTAGTTCCTTCCTGTGAGCTGCTACCTGCATGCTAAGCAGCTCCATTCCCCCAGATGTCTGAAAGCCTTGCTGGACCCCAGGCAGCATCAGCAGCAAATCTGTATTTGTCTCCCTCCCAGGCTGCCCAGACCTGTGTAGTCAGGCAGACAGTTGAGTGGACAGGTGCCAGGGTGGAGAGAGGAAAGGACAGTTACCTGAACCCTGCGGTCACTCACACCACGAGAAAGCACCGGGAGAAGACGTTAGCATCTTTCAAAAGGCCACCCGGATGTCTTGCCCTGGCTCTTCATATATCACATATTCGATCCAATACCATGAATTATTCAGACTGAACTGTGCCTACTGTGTCTCTCACCTCAAACACCTGCAATGCTTGCCTACCTGGATTACAGTGTTTCCATAAGAGTCTTTTAGACTGCCACGGTCTACTATCAGTCATGCAGTTCACCTCACTCCTCATATTCCATATCTGTAGTGCTAAGTACAGACTGTGCAGTGTAGATAAAAAGAACAGTACAGTATGCTATCATGTTGTTAAACGATCACTCTGTAAAAGGAGTTTGTAAAACAGTTCGGTAGGCCCCTATTTTATGAGGTGCTGCTCTGTGCAAAGTTTTGCTAAGTGGGTCATGACATGAGCTGTCATGTGCTAACCTAACACAAGGCTAACTACAGTGAGGGCTCGTTGGCATTAGCATAAGAAAGGCATAGCTGGCAGAGCCTTTGACTTTTGGCGAGGGGTTGTAAAATGTTACAGCTCTGGTGTGCGTCATGCTCATACAGCGAGACGTGAAGGGAGGCAGAGAGCAGCGCAGGTCTTCTTTCATGACTGCACACAGTGAACTAGGGGATAACGCCAGCATACTACCCTCATTCACTCCTTCGTTTGTGGATTCCAGCTACGCACGCAATGACTAAATACCAGCATCCCTCCTCCCTGTTCTCCTCTGTGCACGCCTCCCACTCCTAACTATCAGCAGGGATTCCTGACTAGATAACACGTGACCGACATTCTCCATTCGACACTTAGTAGGTTAGAGGAGGACAGAATCATCCAACAACACAGTAATGAGCATGTGACTTCTCAGCTAGGCATAGGCTAAATGTTCAGTTGGCCTTCACATAATTGGATAATTGATAAAGAACATATTATCCCCAAAAAATTGCTTATAGTAGAAAAGTAATTAAAAGCCTAATTTGATCAGTGGTCTGCAGCTGGAATGTCTGGGAGGGTCAGCAGTGCCATTAGTTGCATAAAGGGCACAACCTGGAATGCTGGGAGGTCATGATGGGGAAGGATGATTCTAATCATCACATGCAGGAGCTCTCACACTGGTGTCAGAGAGGGGCATACCAACACAAGTGACAAACACTTCATGTAGACACGTTTGGAGTACGCAGGTCACACATTTAGCTCCCCTCCAGGTCGAGCATTAGTTAGAGAGGTACAGAAACTCACATTCCCCAGCTCACCACGGTTTAAAATACAACAGTATAATGCTTGAAACATGGACATGCAAGAAGAACCGGTGTAAACCCGAGGGTGACGGACAGCGCGCCCTGAAGACAATTTTGCCATTCTCACACGGACACATGAGAAACGCTGACCCACGTGGAAACATATTCCAAATGTCTTCTCAAAACTATTCCACGGGCCTGTGTAACGTTACAGTTAAAATAAGGTGGAAGCCTGAGGCACTTCATAGTACACATGTGGCGTGTTTCTGTGTACTTGTCAGAGGGGTTAAGAGACAGATCTGAGGGTCTCTAAGACAGCCAAGCAAACACAGGGTTCTGCCTAGGATCCATGTCCACAGCCATTTCCCACATCTTGCCACAGTGACTGGACTGGGACAACACTCGAGACTGCAAGCTGAGCTCCCTGAATGCCTGTTTGCAGAGTTCCCATCAGTAAGCACACAGCAATAGCACTCCCTGAAGGCCCATGTTTAACCTTCAGGTTACATGTGGCTGGCCACTCCACATCCCCCTCTTCCTGCTATTAACCCCTCTCTCACTCATGCAATCCATCCACCAACACCACAGCAGAACTGAACCGCTCTCTCACATTAAGACCCTTATTATAGCACCGCAGTCCCAGCTAGGGTTGAAGTAGCAGTCAGTCACCATAATAGGTAGGCAGGTAGCCTAGCAGTTAAGAGTGCAAGGCCAGTAACCGAAAGGTCTTTGGTTTGAATCCCCAAGCCGACTAGGTGAAACATTTGTCGATGTGCCCTTGAGCAAGGCACTTAACCCTAATTGCTCCTGTAAGTCGCTCTGAATAAGAATGACGGCTCAAATGTAATAATGGTGGATGGGTCCTCGGAGAGACAGTGTTTCAGATCACTCACATTACTTAATATGGTTCCTCAGTAAGCTGATGGGTTGAGTGAGGATTGAAGTTTATTTACATTCCTCATTTTTACTGCCAGAATGAATTGCATGATCCATTTCACACACACACGTACAAGCAAGTGCGTAGACACGCACACACAAACACTGACAGGTACTGAGTCACTGTGCCGAAGCCAACAGATGAAGAGGAATCAGACTAATGCTGAGAAAAGACCCCTGGGATTATGATGAGTGTGATTGGAAGCATGTGCTAGAGCGGGGGCCAGGGAGAGTTGTGCTAGAGCAGGGCCAGGGAGAGTTGTGCTAGAGCAGGGCCAGGGAGAGTTGTGCTAGAGCGGGGCCAGGGAGAGTTGTGTTAGAGCAGGGCCAGGGAGAGTTGTGCTAGAGAGGGGCCAGGGAGAGTTGTGTTAGAGCAGGGCCAGGGAGAGTTGTGCTAGAGCAGGGCCAGGGAGAGTTGTGTTAGAGCAGGGCCAGGGAGAGTTGTGCTAGAGCGGGGCCAGGGAGAGTTGTGCTAGAGCAGGGCCAGTGAGAGTTGTGCATTGCAAAGACACTACAGTGTGATGTATTCTTTTCTCTGAGCGCAATCACTAATCTGTAACAGGTTGTCCATTGCGATCACATTGTGAAGCTTCAGTGCACAGAAGCACTGTTTTTCTTTCTTTGCTTTGTGCCCCTCTCAGCTGCTGGAACAGCAAATCAAGAAAGCCCTTCCACTGTGCAGAGGGAGAGCTGGCTATTCTGGATGTAGTGGTTGTAGCTAAAAACAGCCATGAAATAATATTGACTTTAGGCCTTACATGATCAATTAACGTTATTGTCGAAGCACAATATCCAAACTAGATATTTAATCTTTACTTTTGGCATTGAGAATACCACTATATAAACCTACTGTTCATATCTAAGGGTATAGACTCCATCCATTAACAGTATATAGAATAGGTACTCCAATGAGATGTCCATCTCCCAATGGGATGCTTGAAGTGAGCAGCTAGAGTGTGGATTTGAGTTATTGATATAACAGGCACCGTCCTTTACCAACAAGCCAAACACTTTGTGACAGAGTCATACAGGCAGCTCATTGTCAAGGCTTCTGTACCCAGAATGCTGTTGCCAGCTGTTGTCTTTACGGATCAGACCAAAAGAAAACATAGAGACAAGGTCATCAGCACAGGCAGGCTTTTCTTCTCCAAATGTGCATCAGGTAACAGAATTCACTCTGTTTGAAGAGTATATTAATTGATCTGTCCCCTCATTCTGATAGGAACTCCCTTTGACTGTTTGTTGTAAAAAGATTGAATATCTCTACTGTAGTTCTACAGTTGCTGTTTTTGTTTTGTCTCCTATAGCACGTCCATGTTTGCGATGGCTATCACATTTCCAGCTGTCGAGTCACATAACTGGACTACACCCTCATGCTAAAATGAACTGGCCTTTGAGAGATACATTCCATAGTGGTTCATATTGCACTCCAGTGATACTGTATCGAGGCTATGTAGTGCCGAATAGGTTGATGTTGACACCCTATCGTAACAACTGACCAGTGTGCACTAGTAACATAAAGCCTCCCTCTCCAAAGAAAGGCACACAGTGTAACAAAGGCTGGCTTGTTAATCATCTTCATAGAATAGATCCAGTTTCAATTTCTGTAATAATGAACACACCTAACACATTGGCATTATGTCACGACTGTGCTGCCAGCAGAGTGAGGGTGGGAGGTTTGAGTTTCACACAGTAAAACCTGCAGCCTCTGGCCTGAAGATGCCCTGTAAGACCCACAGCAAAAAAACCTGACTGGCATCACATCACAACCCCAACCACCACAACAGTCCTGCTGCACTACTAAGGGAGGCATAATCATGCCAACACACTCTTAAATGAGATCTGATGTAGTTTTTTATGTTTGTTCTTTGACTTCATTTACAAAGCCAACTGTACCACATGCCACAGAGTTCACAGGAAGTTCCCGTGCTGGGAGAGGATGTGAGTGCACTGCCTGCCACATTCGCTCACTCCTATCTGTAGAGAGAGGCCCCATTCCCCGTCACACGCTCTCTGTGTTGGAGAGACTGAGCCGCCAGCTCCACTAGAACAACCACTGCCTTACTATGGATGCTCACGCACAGTCTAATAGGCCTTTAAATGTGAACAAACCCAGGCAAATAGCTGTACTTATATTTATTTATTTTTATGTATATATATACTGTATGTATATATATATATATACACACACACACACACACACACACACACACACACACACACACACACACACACACACACACACACACACACACACACACACACACACACACACACACACACACACACACACACACACACACACACACACACACATTACAGTATACTAATTTAAAAAAAAGAGTTCAACACCAACAACTCTTTAGGCAAGAGGACCTAGAATAAACACACCCAAGCCTATAGCTACCCACTACGAATATGAATATGAATACGAAGAAGAGGAAGAAGAAGAAGCAGCTCTGCCCTGCTATCACCTTATTATTATTATTATTTTTAAATACGGGATAGGCTGTCTCATGTCAACAGCACACACCCACTTTAGCCCTGTGTACATGGAGAGAGAGAGAGAGATAAAATAGCCCATAATGCAGAGAGAGGCAGGAGAATGACAGCAGTGTCCATTTCACAAGGTAACCAAAACCCCAGGAGAGACATCAATGATTAACTGAGGCAACGCTCTGCACTCTTAATGAATACAGGGCTGCCTCTGTTGTAGTGGGTTGTACTTACTCTCTTTCCTGCACAGCTCTGTACCAAAATGATCTTCAGATTAAGAAAAGGTTCCTTTTAGGGTGACTCAGAGAGAAATGCCCTTCAGGGAATGGGTAATAGAACAGCCAGTAGATTATCCATGTAGAGCAGTTAGAGTAGCAGTAGTTAAAGGGCTCCTGCTGCCTGCTCTGTGTCTGTCTGCTTTCTCTCTCTCTAACAGTCTGACACCCTGTCATAGTACAGCCTGCCTCTCCTCTGGCTACTCTCCACTATAGCCCCTCCTCTCCCACACTGCTGCCAGAGAGGGAGGGAGCAGGGGCGCTGATATACTGCTTCTACAGAAGTGGGAGAAGAAAGAGAGGACAGGATACACCCACAGAATGGTCTTCTCTTAGTTTGATTTCTGGTTCTATCTGATGTATGAACCAGGCTTAACTAGAATTACCACTCTAAACAATGGAACCATTAAGAAGTGGGTTGAAGAAGAAAAACCTAAGCCTGTTAAATTCAATCAAAAAGTCCCTTTGTATTTGACTTTCCTCATATACGTATGTGTGTATCTGCTCCCGAGTGGCGCAGCGGTCTAAGGCACTGCATCTCAGTACTTAATGTGTCACTACAGACACCCTGGTTCAAATCCAGGCAGCATCACAACTGGGCGGTGCACGATTGGCCCAGCATTGTCTGGGTTTTGCCGGTGTAGACCGTCATTGCAAATAAGAATTTGTTCTCAATTGACTTCCCTAGTTAAATAAATTAAAAATCCAAATAATATTTGACTAAGCTATATAGTGCGAAGTCCCCTGACAGTTAAACATTCCACACAAAAGTAGGCCTATTATTATAAAAGTCAGTGAATGACATTGGTGGGCTAAGGTTACATCCATAAAACAAATACTGTTGATCATATCTCAAAAATTCTGTGGGAAAAACTAGGCTTACTTCTCTTGCCCAATTTGTTTAGAGTATCAGAGTATTAATTGGAAGAAGTGAACTGGTTAAGAGGAACCACTTGAGTGTGTTCTATATATTAATCATAGGAAGCAGAGTATGAGGCTAGCCCTGACAGGATGGTGTCACGAAGTGCTATTAAAATAATACACAACCCACTGCCAAGGACAAGCTTTCAGGGCATGACACTGAGTTCCACAGAACTGGTGACGCTAACAAGTCTCGGTGGGAATTTAATTTAGAACTAAGAGACCATTTCATCCGCTGAAAAGGGGCCACGGTCTTCTAGTGCAACCGCATACTGGCCATGTTAAATAGACACAGCCTGGAGTTAGCTCTCAGTTGAATAGCATTAGTGAATGCTGTTATTCCTGCGTGAGTACCTCAGAGAATGCTGAAATGGAATTGAAAATTGACAAATCATATCACTCAGCCATCACATGCTTTCTTCCTTTATCAACCAAAACAACCATGAGCCCGAGTGGAAAACAGGTGCATTTAATGCAAACGGAATGGAAGCAGTCCAATTTCACACTTAGTGTACTTTTCGTTCTTTTTTTGCATAGTCTCTGATGTGTAAAATAACTTTTGAAACTATAAAAAGCCATCCATGTGAACACAGTGAGGTGAAAGATAGCAGGCTGTTGAGAGGGGGACTCCTTTTTCTAAACTAGTGGGTGCTAATGTACTTTGGGCTGCAGGGCTAAGTAGGCAGACGGAATGCTAGGTTTAGAGGTGTCAGGAATGGGAATGCCAGTTCTGGGCATCTCGGTGAGAAGGTATGGGGTTGAGATTCCATGATGGTCACATGACAACTACTAGGACTACTATGGCAAGGCTAGCCTACAGACGTCTTATTTACAGACTCTGGACACCGGCTGGTTGTTACACGTTCAGTCTGTCAGTCCTGTACTATAAGAAGACTTCTGAAGCCAGACAGACAGTGCACCTCTATAGTTGAGTTAGATCACCTGTCCTTGCCTATACCAGACGTCTCAGAAGGAACCTCTCACCGAGGCGGGCAGACATCTAAACATGGATCAAAATAGTTAAACAAATGGAGACAGAGGTGATCAATGAGGGCTCTTTCTGTTGTCTGGGATCCCATTAATAGATTGACCAGATCTAGCTGGACTCCATCTGGAGCCGTTCCAGTCTACATATGCTACTGTATGGAGGGAATGCAGATAGGCTAACCAAAAGACTCATTTCACATAACTGTACCTGTGAAATAGAAGGCATAAGACATATTTGTATTTTCTGTGCATCTCACACCAAGAGGAAATGCTGACAGGTCACTTTGTATTAATTAATTACAAACAGTGTACAAATTACAGCACAATGATAAAAGTCTGTGTTACACATATTAGCCTAATGAGAAAACACCAGATAACAAGTCTCTATTTCACTAGTGTGGCTGACAGGACCAATAAGACAAGAGATATAGGCTAGCTGCTCAATGTTACCTCTGTGCTCAGAGATTATTTGATGATATTAAAGACCACATTATCCTCAGGATAAGGTTTGGGTTTCACCTCCAAACACACAATATAAACATCTACACTCTTTGCTCCTCCAATGTTACAAAACACTGATGTTTTTATCTGGAGAAACATTTGTGTGAACCTGTTACAGACAGCTGTGTAGAAACCTCTCTCTCTGTCCCTCCATCTCACCTTGACTTCAGGTGAGATGGAGAGATGGTGTGGAATTTAGAAAGTCTTGATCTGGTGTGCACTGCATATGTAAGGATTCTACCATGTTCAGCCATTAGCAGTAAGAAACCTTATGGAATGTCCTTTAAAAGGAATGTGGATCCAGAACTCCACACTACCCTCTCTCACCTGGACAAAAAGAACACCTATGTGAGAATGCTATTCATTGACTACAGCTCAGTGTTCAACACCATAGTCCCCTCAAAGCTCATCAATAAGCTAAGAACCTTGGGACTAAACACCTCCCTCTGCAACTGAATCCTAGTCTTCCTGACAGGCCGCCCCCAGGTGGTAAGGGTAGGTAGCAACACATCCGCCACGCTGATCCTCAACACTGGAGCCCCTCAGGGTGCGTGCTCAGTCCCCTCCTGTACTCCTTGTTCTCTCATGACTGCACATCCAAGTACGTCTACAACACCATCATTAAGTTTGCAGATGACACAACAGTGGTAGGCCTGATCACAGACAACAACGAGACAACCTATAGGCAGGAGGTCAGAGACATGCAATGTGGTGCCAGGAAAACAACCTCTCCCTCAACGTGATCAAGACAAAGGAGATGATTGTGGACTACAGGAAAAGGAGGACCGAGCACATCCCCATTCTCATCGACGGGGCTGTAGTGGAGCAAGTTGAGAGCTTCAAGTTCCTTGGTGTCCACATCACCAACAAATTAACATGGTCTAAGCACACCAAGACAGTTGTGAAGAGGGCACGACAAAACCTATTCCCCCTCAGGAGACTGAAAAGATTTGTCATGAGTCCTCAGATCCTCAAAAGGTTCTACAACTGCACCATCGAGAGCATCCAGACCCCCCCCCCTCAATTACCTCGACTAACCGGTGCCCATGTACATTGACACTGTACATGGGCACCGGCCTCAATAACATGGCAGCCTCAATAACATGGCACCACTTGACCTCCCCTCAGTATCATTTCAGAAAAGAACACCATACAGGTATTCATAACGTTATTGAATGATGTCATGATACAGATACTATGAACCCGAGGTCTCTACTCACATTCTCTCTGTTATCAGGTTAAAACTTTATGACAAAACTGTCCTTTAGATCACATCTGAACTTGTCACCAGCACATTGAAAAGAGTGATGGTTTACCTCTATTCGCACTATACCAAGAAGCAAAGTGTTGAATACTGAATTAGAGCATGTTAAAAACAGAACATGATTTTAACACAAGTGTATTTGCATTAGAACTGAACCTAATCCATTCTTCTCACAGGTCAGCGTTATTACTGTGAACACAGATATTTTTGTTCTCTGGAAAAGTACAGACAGGAGTGGCACTGTATCACAATAGTGGGGATGAATGAGTCATCTTAACCTGAGAGCTGTAGCCAGTAGCCAGTCACTTCTCAGATGGTTGATGATGTCATCACAGGGCTCGGTGAAGGGTAATGTATGGCCTGTTTCTGCTCGGGATGATGAAATGTAACCTTGAGCTATTTTGGAAATTCACTCTGACAGTATCAACCTAACATCAGTATGGGGGCATGGCATAGCCTGTCAAAAGCCATTGAAGACAAATCCTCCATCTACCCAACAGCATTAATATAATATGGCATTATAAAACAGTAATTCCCTGACCAGAAGCCTTATTCCATCACCAATAATTCCACTGTATCTCCTAAGGAAGGGTGTAGTGTGGACCGCGATGCATGCCCTCTAGCAGGTTGGCAATCCCACCACTCCATCCCAGGACATGCTGTGAGAGAAGCTTTATGATAATCTGTGTGACTCAATACATGACATGTCCTTTCATTTGAATGCTGATTCCATGTATGCTACTCTGTCTCAAGATACATTATGTCACTCCCATTACTCGTCAGTCTAACAACATCCCTCTCTGTCTCCGGCCCTGTCTGTCATCTGGTCACTGTATCAGCTGTGTGCATCATCCATCTCTCTCAAACATTCTCTTCCTGCTCTCTGTTTCATCGTATATAGAGCTTCTACATTTGTGACATAATCGCTGCTGTGAAATATTGAATAGTTACGAATAACAAACAGTTAATCGAGTTGGTAGTGAAACACTTTCTTCATCAGTACTGAGAATCTATGTTCTGCTTCACTAGAACAAGCACCTGTTCAATATTCAGATGGGATATTGGGGAGAGAAAAACTCCTGTGCTCCTCAGGTGGCCCTCCATGCCCATATCAAAGACAGCAGTGGCTCACTTTCATATCTCCGCAACTATAATCCCTCTAATGGTATGCAACAAAATTGCATGTCCTCATTACTCCAATAGAGAGAAATGAATTAAGCAAATCGGTCTGCTCTCTCCTGGCCAGTGATCTGATACTGTCCACTGTAGTTATTATTAGGGCCAGGGGTGTTACCTGATCATCTGACTTGACCAAGGACAAAAAGAATTGGTTTGAAATGCTATTTTGAGAAAAAAATGTTTTAAAGGAGTGCTGACTATAACTCAGCAGAAAGGTAATTTTAAATACTTAATACCATTGCAAACCTTTCCCTGGTGGTGGGTTATGTGGGGCTGCTGAGGTGCTCTACTCTGAGGTGGGTGGGGGCCAGCGAGGAGCTTCTGGGGAGCAGGGGAGGTCAGCACTTATATGAAGGCCTGGTGAATCCAGGAACCCAGCTGCTTCAAAGCAAACGGAAGGCTCTAATACAAGGCAGGCCTCTGGGGGGCTGAAATAAAGCACTAATTAACTCTGACTAATGAAAATAAATGACTAACAGCTTATATTCAGCACAACAGACTGATGTGTAGTCTGAAGCAAAAATAATGCGAAATAGTCCTAAAAAGGCTCTGTAAAGAATGAAGTACAGCATATTGATTCTGCTGCTGGAGTTCAGCTTGTAAAATAGTCATTCGATTCTGCCTTGAAATAATGGGCCTGAGAAGCCAATTCAAATACCGTTTAAAGGTCAGGCTTATTAACTTTATGTATGTTATACTATTGACCACATACAATACCATATACATGAATATGCTAATAGCATTTTTACAATAAGGACATAACCTCAACATAAAAGGGCTGCTCTCTATAATATCCAACCCTCAACCTTGAGTTGTAGGCTATAGTAGTAAGATACTACACCATCGGGAGTCAACTGTCTGAGCAACCCCTGTGACCACACCAGGCTTTATCCGTGACTAAGGTATGAGTATGTGTCAACTGTCGTGTAGAGTAATCCACCACATCTCAGAGACAGACAGGTCTTCCCTTGCTACTCTCTTAATTGGAAAGCATTTCCATAGCAAGACTATTTATGGTTTCACACAAAAAAACACCTGCTGTCATGTTGCTATATTCAGCTAACAAGTACAATGAGCAAAGCCCTTCATTTACAGAATCACCTCCTTGGAAGAGATCATACTGGTGTAAGATCAGCATTTTTTAAACCCACAGATCAATAGTGTCACCTTCTCTGCAAAGCGGTGGTGATTTTTAAGTAAAGAGATTCCGGGTGAGACCACTCCCAGGGCACGATCATTTGGCTAAAATAACACATTAATGAGCTCTTCATTGGCCCACTCTCTGGTAACGTCGCCTTGTCCATCAGGCAATAAAAATGAAGGTCAAAATGACAAAAGGAAAGCTTGAATTTAATTTCAGCTCTCTACAGTATGTCACGCATGCAGAGTACAGCCTGCTCCCTGAAGCGTATTGCTGTATGCAGGCTGGATGCTATGTATGGTACGGCTCAAGGAGCCAATTACCTTCACTGTAAACATGACCTCTCCCATGAAGAAATCCTAGGATGACCCCCCAACAACCCACATGATGTTACCTGACCAATCAAAGCAGGGGACTATTCTCTACAGGAGATCCTCTCTGCACAAAGGATCCCCCAATATTCACACCTTTTTGTGTTTTGTTTAAGGGTTTATAGAAATGGATGATCGGAAAATCTGAGGAAATAATTTCCAAATTGTTAAAACAGTACCAATATAGTGGCCTGAATGTCAAGCAACATAGTAAAAGAATAAGTGATCATATTAAATGCCTTCATTACATAGAGGGGTTAGTGGGTAGAGTTGGGTGGAGGTATTCTCCTCTGACAGTAGAAGAGGAAAATCCTTTGGATGAATTAGTTATGAACACATCCACATGTGAAGCAGACGAGACATGAAATATTAACATTGCATCAGACCAAGTACCAGAGTTTAGCCTAGGTAACCAGTAAGAATTCACAAGCTAAATGCAATTTGAACCAGAAATACAAACGCTGCACCAGAAATCCAAACGCTGAGGATATTTTTGACAAAGTGGTGACGTAAGCACGATGCATAAAACCCGTACGTCATCAATCTACCTCCACTTTTGAAACAATCATTGACCTAAATGAAAATAATCTGCATTCATGCAGATTACTCCAACTGTATCACACATTGTCCATGCACACACCCACATTTTCAGAAACAAAAAAATTATATATTGAATATAGACAGAAAACATCATTATTCCACCCAAAACTAACAACCTAAAATACATTGTTATAGAAAAATGAAGAAGTCGAAGTACAGCAAAAAGAAATAACAGTAACCTTATATCCCTGTTCTTTTAGGAAAAAATGCTTACTCCTAAATAACGGAGAAGAAAGCTTGCAGTTATTCCCCATCAAATCTGCCTGGGAAACAGGAATCATCTTTCCAATGTAGCTCTCCACTAGACATGCTGAATTAGCTTTGAGCCAGCACAGGAATCCATCACATCTTAACCAAGATAACCAACACCTTCCTACATGCACAGAGAGGGAGGCAGAGAGAGAGGGAGTGAGGGTGCGACAGCAGAAGCCACAGGGAGCAGAATTCAATCTATTGCCATGGCAGCCAGCACTACAGCGACAAAAAGCTTTCACTGCACAGACCGATTCATTCAGCAGTTGACTGGACACCAAGCCAGGTTTCTGTCCTTCCTCTCTCCTTCTTTCTGTCTCTCTCTCCCTTCCTCGCTCTTTACAATATATTCCTTTGTGGTGAGCCAGACGAGTTACCTTGAGCAATAGAGGACAAGGTCTTGCGGTGGTCTGTACCAGTAGCTCCCAGTCAGGCGGTGACAGAGTAACAGAAGCTCTGCAGGGATCCCCAGAGATGCCCAGGGCTGCAGCTGAACCAAACCAGGGCTCGGCTCGCAGACTGAGCCACTACCACCACTACCAGCAGCCTCAGCAGCAGCAGTCAGCGAATAGGAAGGGGAGGGGGAAATCAAAAGCAGGAGAGGGGGTTGCTCTATCAGTGGCAGGCACATTACATCATAGGCTGCTCCTGTGGAAGGGTAGGAGAGGAAAGGAGGGGAGAGGAGCAGCTCCCTGTAACAGCAGCACTCTGTCACTGGTGGGCTCTTCCCCCTGCACACACCACCATGAATGCACTGTTAATAGTCGGAGGTCATTAATGGCAGATGCTTTAATACTGTAATTAACGCCCGGTGTTGTTGATTGTTACTGAAGGTTATTGTTAATGTTAATGCTACTAGTATTATGTATCTAAGTGTTATTCTAACGGGTGTCATTTGTGTGTGTTTGAATGTGTGCATCTATGTGAACATGGATAGGTGGTAGCATAGCAGGTTGATATTCAGCTCCTAACAAAAGGTCATTATAGATTCCTTACAGCAATGTTATTGAGAGTGAACAGGTGGACTTGTTGCTGGTAGACTGCTCAAGCTGATTACATTCAAACCAAACTGTCACAATAAATTCCTCTTTAGATAAATGTAGGGCCCAATAAAATCTGTGATGCAGAAAACACCGATGAACTCAACGAATCCAGACATTAAAACGTATTGAATATTAATACATTTGCCCCAGTTCATCATAAGACATGAAGAATGCACAATGATTTTCATTTCCTGCAACTTTCAGGAGGCAAAAAGAATTCCCTGTCTGTGTATGTGCATAGCAACGTGCATGCCCCGCCCACCTGAGGATCTGTATTTTTCAGCCATCTATTTCCTGTGTTTGAGGGGTGTAAAATCTGCCTGTCATTTTTCCCCGTAAATGTTGCCACTGCAGAAATGTATATAATGACCAGTCAAACACACCCTGGTAATGTCTGAAATGGGCTCAATGGAATACATTGTCTTATCGTTGTATCTATAAGAATGCTTCATCTGGGATTTAAAGCACCGTCTCAACACTACACTACAAGTAATAATTTAATACAGTTGAAATGTTTACAAATTAGATGCGCTGAAATGAAAGCTACTTCTGAAAATGAACACACAGATTATAGTGATATTATGTCTGATCTCGCAAACAATGTAAAGTATGTTTAGATAAGGGCCTCCCTAGTGGCGCAGCAGTCTAAGGCAATGCATCATAGTGCTACAGGCATCCGGGTTAGATCCCGGGCTGTGTCGCAGCCGGCCGCAACCCGGGAGACCCATGAGGAGGCGCACAATTGGCCCAGCGTCGTTCGGGTTAGGGGAGGGTTTGACCAGCCAGGATGTCCTTGTCACATCGTGCTCTAGCGACTCCTTGTGGCGGGCCGGACGCCTGCAAGCTGACTTTCGGTCGCCAGTTGCACAATGTTTCCTCTGACACATTGGTGCGGCTGGCTTCCAGTGTGTCAGAGGAAAGCAGTGAGCCTTGGCAGGGTCGTCGGAGGACGTGTGGCTCTCGACCTTCGCCTCTCCCGAGTCCTTATGAGAGTTGCAGCGATGGGACAAGACTGTAACTACGAATTGGATATCCCAAAATTTGGGAGATAAAAAGTACACAAATCTATATGTTTAGATAGGTGTAATCTAGAGCCAAGCGGGTTGATTTTTAATCTAAGGGTGTCCTGCTATTGACAGACTTGTTGAATTATGCAAGAGAGCGTGACAACAACAGTAATTAATGAGCCAGTCTAGACAGAGCAGGTGTGTGCAGGTAGGGTAGACAGAGCAGCTAGGGAAGACAGAGCAGGTAGGGTAGACAGAGCAGGTAGGGTAGACAGAGCAGGTAGGGTAGACAGAGCAGGTAGTGTAGACAGAGCAGCTAGGGAAGACAGAGCTGGTAGGGAAGACAGAGGCAGTCTTTGGTGATTGCAGCCCTGTTCTAAACCTTGATGTTAATTCAATCATATATGCAAATACACCGAGTGTGTTTATGCAAATGAGGCACATATCATTATAATTTAACACAAAATATTAAAAAGATACCTGCTACAATAAGAAAATGTATATGAGTGCATTCTAAGAAAAATAAATAAAATAAATAAATAATTAAACACCTGAAATCCCACCAAATTCCCTGAACTCCATTCATTATTTGTCTGTGCCAGTAAACATTTTATGTGCTAGAAGTCAGTCAACATCTGATGGATTATAACGTTTGGAGTATCTTCATCCATGGTCCAACTGTTGCATTTAATAGAATTGGTTTTAAAACAATTTTGATGACAGTTGCTAATGTGCAAAGTCTACCACTCTGTGTAGCCGTTAGTGACGAAGCTAAGTCTTCTGGTTGATGGAAAGGCTCTCCCAAAAACCTTCTCAATTCAATGTTAACTACAAAGTAGCCCATGCATACCTGGCAGAATGATAACATGATTATTTGCGTCAATCCACGTGTGCTACAAAAAAAAACTCCAAACAACAAACTCTTGCTAGTTGAGCACTGGAATTCAATGGTAACTACACCCCCCCCCCCCCCAAAAAAAAAAAAAATCCCAGACCTCAAAAGTGGTCTCCTGATGTGGTTTAAGCATTGTTGAGGACAGACAACATCCAATTTAGTGGTTTTATATTAACAAAAGTGTGATTTTGAGAGCGAAAATCAGAAAGAAACAGGGGAAAACGGAAATGGAATCAGACAATATACAACTGATTTTAAAGAGCCGTTATAATAGAGGCAGCATAAAAACTGCTATGTGAACAGTCCTCCTCCTGCAGCATGTGTGTCTCAGAGAGATGGAGAGAGAGAACACGGACACAGAGACAGACACAGTGTGGGTGTGGCCAAAGAGGCTCTGTGGTCAGTTGTTCATCCCCCACCAACAGACCCACCACATGCCACACACAATTCTGACATCAATGACAGTTCAGGAGGTAATGGACTTCATATCACACACACAGACACACAGACACATACTACTGCTAATAAAGGCTATTGGCCTGATATCCTCACATGTCCAGCCTGTTAGATGAACCAGTCAGTGGTGAGAGTGTGTTCAAGAGGTCCTGACACAGCACATTGAGTCAAACAGCAGAAAATAGCAGCCATTTCTTCCCCAGCTTAAGCCAGCAGTTATTGGCAGAGAGCACAGCTCCTTAGACCCCCTGCTATTACCTCAAGATTGCAGGACCCATTGACACCTTTGGATTTCTTTCTTTACTCAGTCTCATATCGATCCATGGAGAGAACTGAAATGGACAGAATCGATTGGCGTTTAAGAATGAAAAAGACCATGAACAAAAATGGGGACCTAAAGCGAGAAAGATCACCCCCTCTCTCCCTCTTACTGTCCCTGCTTCACTGATCTCCAAATTGACAGAAATCTTGTGCCTCCAAATGGAGACTGTGTTATCATGTTATTGTGCACTGTGTTTACACAGCTAGCATTCCAAGTTAAGCCCTGTTCATCCAGGAAGATAGTAGGAAACACTGTTAGACTTGCAGCCACACTGCCTGTACCACTGTGCAGTGTCCCTTTGGACTAATTCATACAGTAACTACTGAAGCAATTTAAACCAATTTATGCCCATCTGGCAAATTGCTGTTGATAGATAATAACTGAACAGAAGAGCTATATTGCTCAGATTTACTCTTTTGACAGGGTTATTCTCTTCAGCTATTGGAACATCATTGTTTCTACTTACAACTGAAAGTCAATCACTACCAATGCAAGTGTGGATATCCTGTTTGGGTAATTTTGGAATCTCCTGTTTACCCAGCATTGAAGCACTGCCAAAACTCATGCTACTGCTCAACATCAACAAATACAGGCCATTCAAACTGAGTGAACTCAAGAGATCCTTCTGTGGCGATGATGACTTGTGTTAGTGTTTGAAGGACACATTTTGCGTACCCTAGTTGCCACATGTCTTTATGGTAAGATTAAGGTAAACTGCTTCAAATGCAGTGTTGATGACATGGACGCCACCGTCATTTGGCACCAATGACAGACAAGGGGTACACTTAATTGTAGCCCTGTTGACCAGCTCCAGCATGGATGCTGAATGCTTCTAATGATCACAACAATGGACAGAAACAGCCCATAATGTAATTACAGAGTTGTATGAGTTGGTTTCATTTCAAACTGTAGGGAATATATGTCATATCTTTGACACTAGCTGTTTACAAAATCAATATGGTATATCTATGAATCTTACTGTGCTCGTCTGAGAATATCCGTATAATTATGTCCAGGTGTTTTTCCTTCCAGCGTTCCCAACAAAGACTGATTACAGCTCCAGCATTGTAACATTCAGATGTAACTTTCACTTCCCAAAAATGTAACACATCTCTGCAGTGACACGTTTGAACAGCATTAGAATATAAAGGACCATTCATTGTGTGTGCTGTGTAGAACTTAATAAGCATTACAGGCAAGGGAACAAATCAATCAACTTGGTCTTTGTATGCTTCTGTCTCTTTTTAAAACCGAAGAATGACATTCCAAACGTGCTGGACACTGTAGGTTGACTGGAATGCAGAACATAAGAGATCTTGGAGGGAGCAGACTGACTGTATGATGTCCACTGTGTGTGTCTGTGTGACACTATTGAGTAGAGGACATGGCCTGTGGAAGGCCAGAATGTAAACACCACTCCAGATGAAGCTGACCCCTACTACCACAAATTGGTTGAGCCACTAGAACCGCAGGGGACAGCAGCCGTGAAATATTATTGATCAACACACAGCTTTCTATCTTCCACTGCAATAAAACGCTCTTTTCCCAAAGAATTGTGTGGTTACAAAGTTGCTCATCGATTCCAGTATTTCATTGTATGAAGCGGAGGGGAAACAAAGATAGCATTCAAGTGGAAGATGACCTTGACAAGAGATCCAAACAAAGGAAGATAATCACTTGCATGGGACATACAGTTAAAGTTGGAAGTTTACATACACTTAGGTTGGAGTCATTAAAACTCGTTTTCAACCACTCCACAAATGTATAGTTTTGGCAAGTCGGTTAGGACATCTACTTTGTACATGACACAAGTAATTTTTCCAACAATTGTTTACATACAGATTATTTCAATTATAATTCACTGTATCACAATTCCAGTGGGTCAGATGTTTACATACACTAAGTTGACTGTGCCTTTAAACAACTTGGAAAATTCCAGAATATTATGTCATGGCTTTAGAAGCTTCTGATAGGCTAATTGACATAATGTGAGTCAATTGGAGGTGTACCTGTGGATGTATGTTAGAGTCGTGTGTGTATAGGTGGCAGGGAAGTCAGGTGCAGGAGAATCAAACTGAGTGTAATGGAGTTATTTAATAACAATGAACGAAACATACACCAAAGACTAAAATGTAACAAATAACAAAAATAGGTACGAGGAACCGACGCGCACCAATACAAAAATATATACAACACGAAAGCAACATCAAGACATTAGTCAGAAAGTTAAAGCTTGGTTGCAAATGGGTCTTCCAAATGGACAATGACCCCAAGCATACTTCCAAAGTTGTAGCAAAATGGCTTAAGGACAACAAAGTCAAGGTATTGGAGTGGCCATCACAAAGCCCTGACCTCAATCCTACAGAAAATTTGTGGGCAGAACTGAAAATGCGTGTGCGAGCAAGGAGGCCTACAAACCTGACTCAGTTAAACCAGCTCTGTCAGGAGGAATGGGCCAAAATTCGGCGATGTCATCTACAAAATAGCTTCCAATACTCTACTCAGCAAACTGGATGCAGTTTATCACAGTGCCTTCCGTTTTGTTACTAAAGCACCTTATACCACCCACCACTGCGTCCTGAACGCTCTAGTCAGCTGGCCCTCGCTACATATTCGTCGCCAGACCCACTGGCCCCAGGTCATCTACAAGTCCATGCTAGGTAAAGTTCCGCCTTATCTCAGTTCACTGGTCACGATGGGAACACCCACCCGTAGGACGCGCTCCAGCAGGTGTATCTCACCGATCATCCCTAAAGCCAACACCTCATTTGGCCGCCTTTCGTTCCAGTTCTCTGCTGCCTGTGACTGGAACAAATTGCAAAAATCGCTGAAGTTGGAGACTTTTATCTCCCTCACCAACTTCAAACATCTGCTATCTGAGCAGGTAACCGATCGCTGCAGCTGTACATAGTCTATCGGTAAATAGCCCACCCAATTTACATACCTCATCCCCATACTGTTTATATTTATTTACTTTTCTGCACACCAGTATCTCTACCTGTACATGACCATCTGATCATTTATCACTCCAGTGTTAATCTGCAAAATGTTAATTATTCGCCTACCTCCTCATGCCTTTTGCACACAGTGTATATATACTTTTTTTTATCTTTCTACTGTGTTATTGACTTGATTATTGTTTACTCCGTGTGTTACTCTGTGTTGTCTGTTCACACTGCTATGCTTTATCTTGGCCAGGTCACAGTTGTAAATGAGAACTTGTTCTCAACTAGCCTACCTGGTTAAATAAAGGTGAAATAAATAAATAAATATTCACCAAACTTATTACGGGAACCTTGTGTAAGGCTACCCAAAACATTTGACCCAAGTTAAACAATTTAAAGACAATGCTACCAAATACTAATTGAGAAATAAAAGCTGAAATAAATACTTCTCTCTAATATTATTCTGACATTTCACATTCTTAAAGTAAAGTGGTAATCCTAACTGACCTAAAACAGGGAATTTTTACCTGGATTAAATGTCAGGAATTGTGAAAAACTAAGTTTAAATGTAGTTGGCTAAGGTGTATGTAAACTTCCCACTTCAACTGTAGCAGTTCACTTCAACCATTCAACTCAAACAAATATTCAAGTAGAAATATTAACATAATGTGAGTGAAGTAACATTGTAGAATGATAATCAAACAAAGAGCAAATAGCATATTCTTAGTATATCAATATAAATGCCATTATACAGAAGGCTAAAATAAAAAAATGACGATCTGAAATCTAGACATATACCTAGTCATTGTTTTTTTTTGTTCTCCTACCAATACAACTATTTTGCTCTATAACCTGGACTTTCATGAGAATCACTCACACTGTGGTTTTGTAACAACATGATGAGTTCCTCTGAGGGTGGTAGATGTCAGAGAATTACTCAGATTTCACACATGGAGTTAAGAAGTGATCAGAGTGGTCAGACTCAACGTGATGCATGGTGCGGATTGATCACACATAGCAGTAGAATCCTGGGCCCTGGCCCAGGAGAGCACTTCCCTTATTAAAAGGTCAGAGGTGAGTGCTCGGCCCCTTCTGCAGCTGCTGAACAGAGGCCTGAACAATCAACCATCATGACAACCCAACTCAGTGTGACATCCTCCTTGATATGAGAAAGAGGATGTGGAAGCGACATTGACACTAGTGTAGTGATATCTGGCTTCACACAGGCATTAATCATGGAAGATAATGCCATGCCAGTAATGGTGAAATAGTTAACTCAATGCATGCAGACTCAGTCCACTATGAGTAGGGTCAGGATAAAAAAGACAGTTACACTAAAAGTGTAAATGTCCCCTAAATATCCCAGAGGAGAGGGATCTTCCTTCTAATATGGTGTCCTCCACATTACCTCTCTACCATTATATACATTGTAGAAATCATAGTCTATGAGCATAGACATAATAAGCATAGTGTAAGTAGTCTACCTTACCAAATCATACTAATGCACATTCTTTCCACCAACTGAAACTTTGCAGCTCTGCTCATATTAACAAGTCTAGTATACCAGCATTGCAATTATTAACCAGGACCAAGCAAGGCCTTTCAGATGCCTTTGCTAATGCTGCACGCAATTCATCACTTCCACAGACTGTTTTCTCTGGGTATTTCCATTCTTTGTTTCTCCAGTGTTAACACTCTGTTCACGTCTCTAATCCTAGAAGTTAAACAGCACAAAACAAGTGCAACAGTTCAGAAGGAAAGAGTGACAATGCAAACAGATTCGTACAAGGACATGAATACAAACACAACCTTATTCTTTGTCAAAAGACTGGTGGCAGACAATGAAAGCATCAACAAGAATCACAACATGAAACCCTGGTGATAAAACATGAAACTCTATGGCTAAGTAGGTACTCTAATAATAAAAAAAATTATAACGAAAACAATATATCATTACTGTGTCTCTACATCAGAACTCTCAGAGAAACAGCCGCCCAGTGAGATGCTGTAGCGAATATACAACATCATTGGTAGTTGTCCTTCAGCCTCAGATAGCCTAATATGCATCCATGTGTAACAGCTAAATTATCTGCGTCTTGACAAGCAGCGCTATGTCTTCAGCAGACAGAGGTTGGGTTTCTAAAAACTATTTGTCACGACTCCGACCGAAGGACACTCCCCTTCCCGCTCGGGTGGCGCTCGGCGGTCGTCGTCGCCGGCCTACTAGCTGCCACTGATTATTTCCTCCCCCTCCTTATGTGTTTATTGAGTGCACCTGTTTTGAGTTAGGTAGTTAGTAGTAAGGCTTTATTAGTCAGCCGGCCCGCCTGGTTCCTTGTGCGGGATTAATTATTGTGACCGTCTGTTTGGTGTACTTGTGTGCACGTCTATGGGTTTTGTGTTTTCCCATTTTGTGGGTTTTTTCTGGACAGTTTAAGTCCCCCTGTTTGGGGCATTTGTTTGTTCATTACGCCCTGTGTTTTCGTGGGGTTTGGCTTATGTTCGCCGTTTCTCTGTGCATTAAAATAGCACTCCCCTGAACTCTCTGCTTCCTGCGCCTGACTCCTCACCCACTACACTCAGACCATTACAGAATCCCGCACCACTGAGGAATGGAGTCAGCAGGAGCAACAGCCACTCCCCTCCCATCGATGGAAGAGAGGGTTCTACATCACACCACCGTTCTCCATCGGATCGGAACGGCGATGGATCTGGTGATGGAGAGAATGGACCAATAGGAGAGAAGCGGTCTCCTCTCTCCACCTTCGGCCCCCCTTCCTCAGGACTCCCCATCTCCCGACTCCAGCACCCTACGTCTTACGCTCCCAAGGGTCTATGATGGAGCGGCAGCAGGGTGCCAGGGGTTCTTACTCCAGCTAGAACTGTACCTGGCCACCGTCAGATCCAATCCCTCGGGAGCGGAGAGGGTGAATGTCCTCATCTCCTGCCTCAAGGGTCGTGCTCTGGAGTGGGCAAACGCAGTTTGGAATGGACCAGACTCAGCTAAGGAGCACTACCCCGAGTTTTCTCGCCGCTTCCGCGCCGTGTTTGACCACCCTCCAGATGGCCGAGCGGCGGGAGAACGACTATTCCATCTCCAGCAGGAGAAGAGGAGCGCCCAGGATTACGCCTTGGAGTTCCGTACCTTGGCAGCAGGATCTGGGTGGAACGACAGGGCCCTTATCGACCACTACCAGTGTAGTCTCCGGGAGGACGTCCGCAGGGAGCTAGCGTGTCGGGACACCGCTCTTTCCCTGGATGAGCTATTTGACATGTCCATCCGACTGGACAATCTGCTGGCTGCCCGCGGGCGTTCGGAGAGGATCCTGTGTGTTCTACACCCAGCACCTCCCTCCTGTTCCGATGGAGTTGGGAGGGGCTTTGCCGAGGGGTACCGGAGGAGGAGGCTCCCTCTGCACCAACTGTGGTCGGAGAGGACACACGGCCGATCGGTGCTGGGGGGGTCCGTCTGGGAGTCGAGATGGCAGGCGGAACATTTCTCGATCACCCCAGGTGAGTCAGCACCACACTCACCCAGAACCCCCTGTTGGTCACATGTTTGTCTTGATTTATTTCCTTAATTTTTTCCCCTCTTTATGGATCGCGGACTCGCTATTAAATTAGGTGTTCCGCTTGTGCCGATAGATTCTCCCTTTCCCGTGCACTCCCTAGATAGCCAGCCATTAGGGTCAGGGGTGGTCAGGGAGACCACAATCCCACTGGACATGGTAACGCAGGGGAATCATAGGGAGCGTATCAGTCTCTATATTATTGATTCGCCTGTGTTTCTAGTGGTGTTAGGGATTCTCTGACTGGCCCGGCACAATCCTAAAATTTTGTGGAGACAGGGGGTTCTCCAGGGGTGGTCAGAGGAGTGTTCTGGAAGGTGTCTGGGAGTTTCCGTCGGTGCCACCTCGGTGGAAAGTCCAGACCAGGGTCCCACAGTGTGCATTCCCCCCGAGTATGCCGATTTGGCAATCGCTTTTAGTTAAATGAAGGCGACTAAATTACCACCACATCGACTGGGAAGGGATTGTGCGATAGATCTCCAGGTAAACGCTGCGCTTCCCAAGAGTCACGTGTTTCCATTGTCCCAAGAGGAGACGTTGGCTATGGAGACATATATCACGGAGTCTCTGGGACAGGGGTACATTCGGTCCTCCATTTCACCTGTCACCTCGAGTTTCTTTTTTGTGAAGAAAAAGGAGGGAGGTTTGCATCCGTGTATTGATTATAGAGGTCTAAATGCCATCACAGTGGGGTTCAGCTACCCACTACCTCGCATTGCTACGGCAGTGGAATCCTTTCAGGGAGCGCAGTTTTTCACAAAATTGGATCTCAGGAGTGCGTATAGCCTGGTGCGTATTCGGAAGGGAGACGAGTGGAAAACCGCATTTAGTACCACATCGGGCCACTATGAGTACTGCGTCATGCCGTATGGGTAGAAAAATGCTCCAGCCATTTTTCAATCCTTTGTAGACGATATTCTCAGGGACTTGCACGGGCAGGGAGTGGTTGTTTATATTGATGACATTCTGATCTACTCAGCCACTCACGCCGCGCATGTGTCTCTGGTACGCAAGGTGCTTGGTAGACTGCTGGAGCATGACCTATACGTCAAGGCTGAGAAGTGTGTGTTCTCCAAACGAGCCGTCTCCTTTCTGGGTTATCACATTTCCACCTCTGGGGTGGAGATGGAGGGTGACCGCATTAAGGCCGTGCGTAATTGGCCGACTCCGACCACGGTAAAAGAGGTGCAGCGGTTTTTGGGTTTTGCAACTACTAACGGAGGTTTATCCAGGGTTTTGGCCAGGTAGCGGCTCCAATTACCTCACTGCTGAAGGGGGGCCCGGTGCGGTTGCGGTGGTCAGCAGAGGCGGACAGAGCTTTCAACAAGTTGAAGGCGCTGTTCATGGATGCACCCGTGTTGGCGCATCCGGACCCCTCTCTAGCATTCATAGTGGAGGTGGACGTGTCCGAGGCTTGGGTGGGTGCCGTGCTATCACAGCGCTCGGATACGCCACCAAAACTCCGCCCCTGCGCTTTTTTCTCGAGTAAGCTCAGCCCAGCGGAGCGTAACTATGATGTGGGGGACCGGGAGTTGTTAGCGGTGGTCAGGGCTCTGAAGGTGTGGAGACACTGGCTTGAGGGGGCTAAGCACCCCTTTCTCATCTGGACCGATCACCAAAATCTGGAGTATATTCGGGCAGCTAGGAGACTGAACCCGCATCAGGCAAGGTGGGCCATGTTTTTCACTCGATTCCGGTTCACTTTATCATATAGACCGGGCTCCCAGAACGTGAAGGCGGACGCACTGTCCCGCCTTTACGACACGGAAGATAGGTCCACCGAACCTACTCCCATCCTTCCGGCCTCAAAGCTGATGGCACCGGTGGTATGGGAGGTGGACTCGGACATCGAGCGGGCGTTACGGGCTGAACCCGCGCCTCCTCAGTGTCCGGCTGGGTGGAGGTACGTGCTGCTTGGTGTTCGGGACCAACTGATTCGGTGGGCTCACGTCCTACCCTCCTCGGGTCACCCTGGGGTGAGGAGGACAGTGGGGAGCCTTCGGGGGAGGTATTGGTGGCCTACCTTGGCTAGGGACGTTAAGGTCTATGTCTCCTCCTGTTCGGTATGCGCCCAGAGTAAGGCTCCTAGGCACCTTCCTAGAAGGAAGTTACAACCCCTCCCCG
Organism: Oncorhynchus masou masou; assembly: GCF_036934945.1. Classification (NCBI taxonomy): domain Eukaryota; kingdom Metazoa; phylum Chordata; class Actinopteri; order Salmoniformes; family Salmonidae; genus Oncorhynchus; species Oncorhynchus masou. The sequence goes on from NC_088233.1 coordinate 31,203,616, forward strand.
TTCCACAACGGCCATGGTCACATCTATCCGTAGATTTCCTGACCGACCTTGCCCCGTCTCAGGGAAACACCACGGTTCTGGTGATTGTGGATCGGTTCTCTAAGTCCTGCCATCTCCTCCCGTTGCCCAGGAAACCCAACAGCCCTACAGACTGCGGAGGCATTATTCACCCACGTCTTCCGGTACTACGGGGTGCCGGAGGACATAGTTTCTGATCGGGGCCCCCAGTTCACGTCCTGAGTATGGAGGGCGTTCATGGAGCGTCTGGGGGTCTCGGTCAGCCTGACCTCCGGTTATCACCCCGAAAGTAATGGGCAGGTGGAGAGAGTAAACCAGGAGGTGGGTAGGTTTCTGCGGTCGTACTGCCAGGACCGGCCAGGGGAGTGGGCGAGATACATCCCCTGGGCTGAAATGGCCCAGAACTCACTACGCCACTCCTCTACTAATGTGTCCACCTTTCAGTGTGTGTTGGGGTACCAGCCGGTCCTGGCACCATGGCATCCGAGCCAGACCGAGGCTCCTGCAGTGGAGGAATGGGTGCAGCGCTCCAAAGAGACCTGGAGGGCCGTCCAGGAATCCCTTCAACAGGCTAGTGGACGGCAGAAAAGGAGTGCTGACCGCCACCGCAGTGAGGCCCCCGTGTTTGTACCAGGGGACAGGGTCTGGCTTGAGTGCACCTGTTTTGAATTAGGTAGTTAGTAGTAAGGCTTTATTAGTCAGCCGGCCGCCTGGTTCCTTGTGTGGGATTAATTATTGTGACCGTCTGTTTGGTGTACTTGTGTGCACGTCTACGGGTTTTGTGTTTTCCCATTTTGTGGGGTTTTTCTGGACAGTTTAAGTCCCCCTGTTTGGGGCATTTGTTTGTTCATTACGCCCTGTGTTTTCGTGGGGGTTGGCTTATGTTCACCGTTTCTCTGTGCATTAAAATAGCACTCCCCTGAACTCTCTGCTTCCTGCGCCTGACTCCTCACCCACTACACTCAGACCGTTACACTATTAAGCAATGATTTAGCTGTAATAATCCAAAGACAGGGCACTATCAGATGTCGTCATCTCAATTTCAACCTGTTGTCACTCAAATTAAATCCTATCACATCTGAGTGCCTAATTTAGGTACAGTAGGCTGGCCTATGTCCAATGTGGCATTGGGGTATCCAATTTGTCTGAAACTACAATAAACTACACAGGCAATTAAATATTTTACAAACCACACAAAAGTGAACAAAACACAAGTGTATTACATGAGAAATGCTCCAGCAATTTAACACTTCCTTTGATGTCGTCTGACCATGTGCTGCTGTCAGTAAGAGACAGAAGTTGACGTTTTACCAGGCTTGGAACACTGGTCCTAATCCCTGGCATAATCACAGCATCCAGCCAGAAAATAGAGGCCCCACCCCTGGCACCATGTCAGAAAGTCCCCCGGCACCCGGCCCTCTCAGGGAGGAGTGTGCCGCTCTGGGGTGGGGGGCCGTTTGACCTCCATATCCTTAGAGCACAGTGAGAAACTGTAGGACTGTGAGACAGCTGCTCCGAATGAGGTATAATGGAAAGAGGTGGGACATTCCTTTGGCAAAGCCTTCATCCCACTGCTGAGATCTAGTCAATCCATGTTGTGTACAGTATAACCTAAAGATCCACCTCTATAAACACCTGCATGCATATCTCACACTTTCTCTGTGTTTTTCTCCCCATATATGTATCTGATAGTTACCCCTCACTAAGTTCTCAATGGGTCACAGCTTACCATGGATGTCCCTAGTGCTGTAATTGAAAAAAAAATGTTTTCAAGAAGGTGGCATAAATGTATGAAAATGAGGCGGGATGTGTGAATTGTGGACTTTCGTTCATGGGAAGTTTAATGGTAGCTTCCAATAGCTAGCTATCCACTTCCTCCATTTCTGAATTAGCCTCAAGCTAAAACCGGTGAGAGCGGGAGGAGAGAATTCACTTTCTGTTTAATCGGTTGCTAATTTTCACTCAAATATGTTTTTCCACGTGTAATTGATGAAATTATATTTTATTTTATAAAGACTGTAATCATGTCAATATGTTGTGAATATTGTAGAAAAATCCTCACAACCATATTCCATGCTAAAAAGGGAAGTGCCACTTGGTGCGCACCAGTTTACTATGTCCAGTACACTACAGGCAATATGTTCCCACCGTGTGAGTCATAGAAATGACTATCATGCTTTCGGGGCTTTCTGGCAGTCTTTGTGGTTTTTAAATGTGGGGAGCATAAATTGTACAATTGCAAACTCACAAAGATGTTTTAAAGTTAGAACTCATATATATTAGTTAATATACAGCACCAACTACATACATGTTTATTTATTATTTACTCCATGTGTAACTGTGTTGTTGTCTGTTCACACTGCTATGCTTTATCTTGACCAGGTCGCAGTTGTAAATGAGAACTTGTTCTCAACTAGCCTACCTGGTTAAATAAAGGTGAAATAAAATAAATTAAAAATTAAATTAAAAAATCAGATAAGGTGCATCATCTGCTACCTGGACTAGATTCAGCCACAGGTCAAATTTTTCTTGAGCAGAACATAATTACAAATAATTTGTAGACTGCATAAAATTGCCCGTTTCGAGTGATTCGATTTGTGTCCAACTATCTTTAATCATAGCAAGTAAAAGCCATAACAAAAACCAATCTCAACAGTCAGAAGTTTGGAATTACTGTGAATTTCACCAGTCCCAGTCATCAGCTCTGGAAAGACATTCTTCTTCACAAATTATTATAGCTTTTAACACCTTGGTCATTATTCTCATCCTCCAGTTCAGCTCAGCAGTCAATCTACTTCCAACATATATTTAGTAGGTCTATCACCAGTCTTTGGGATTAGTTAATGAATAAAACAAAAGTCTTAAGCCTTAATAACAATGATAGACTAAGATGCTATTGGAGTCTATATTCATATGACTCTTGCCATGTCATCAATTAAAGATCCAATATCAAATCAAACTTACATTGCATTTAAAACAGCAATAAACTTAAAAACCCAAATTAAAGATTAAAAACAAACACAAGGCAAAACATTTGATGAATCAAAGAACATAAAACATAAATGCCTCATTGATTACTGAACTGCAATAAACTGTGCCTGATACAGATTCAAACACCTTGCCCCAAACATCAACATGCTTGAAAGTGATATTGATTTGGATGTTTCTGGAATTAATTTAAATGAGCTATGATTTGAGAAATGTGTGTGTTTTCATGTGTTGGACCAACAAGCACATCACAAGAGAACAGCTGCGTATGCCTAGTGCTAGTTCTGCATCTGGGTGAATTTGTGGTAGGCAAGTCTGTCTGTCAATGGCAAATCTCAATAAGAATTATATACTATAACATTATTGGGGTCTATTCATACGATCTTGTCTTGTCTTGAACTCTATTACGCTTTGGTGTAAAAATGTTGTGCTATCCAGGAGCACGGATACAGGACATCAATAAGCTACTCCCAAACATTTTAAACCTTCATCGAGAAATTGAGTCTAACACAGTTCATGTGGGGTTCAATGACATTATGAAGGGCAGCTCAGAACAGCTGAAGATGGATTTTAAACAACTGATTTGGGTCTCCAACACCAACAAACACCCCATAATATCTGGCCCTGTGCCCTCCCTAAATTGTGGCATTTAACGTTTTAGCAGACTTTTAGCCCTCCATAACTGGCTACGTGACTATTGCAGCTCTGTGGGTGTAACATTTATTGACAATTTTGATACCTTCTGGAAACAAAGCTCTTCTTTTCAGGAGGATGGGTTCCACCCAAATCATTTGGGTTCCTGGATCCTTTCACAGCATTATAAGGCTGCGTTGAGACAATGACTTATCATTGACCCAAGCCCAGCTCAGTTAATCCTTACAATTGTGTCAGTGAGTTGTCATTATGCTTCAGCAAATGTACATTATCCCAGAGGCATTGGAAGACACAATGGTAGTAACCTAATTTATGTCCCTCTAACTGCCCTGAATGCCTCTGCTGATCCTACAGCTATTGAATGCAGTAATCATGTGCCTATGAACCAGAGTTATACTGTTAGCACTGAGGCGGTGTGCCCTAGTAGGAAGTCCACGGTGCGCAGCTCACCCTGCACTAACATTGATAACATGAGGATGTGTACTTCTGCTAAGCTTCCTAGTAAAGCAATGAAAACAATCAAGCATCCCACAAAAGTGATAAAAATTAGCCCACATTAACATACATAGCTTAAGAAACAAGGTACATGAAATCAATAATTTTAATCTTAAACTTACTTAGATAACATCTACAGAAAAAAAACAGAAATGCCAATGGTGGAGGTGTTCCCATTTATATTCAGAATCACATTCCTGTAAAGTTTAGAGACAATCTCATGTTAAATATTGTTGTAGTAATGTGGCTACAGGTTCATCTGCCTCACCTAAATCCCATTCTTGTGGGAAGCTGCTATACACCACCAAGTGCTAACAGTCAGTATCTGGATAACATGTGTGAAATGCTTGATAATGTATGTGATATCGTCGTCTGCCAATGGAAAACGTATTTGTTATGGCTTTACACCCCCTGCTATATTGTGGATAAAGAGTTACCTATCTAACAGAACACAGAGGGTGTTCTTTAATGGAAGCCTCTCCCACATGATCAAGGTAGAATCAGCAATTCCTCAGGGCAGCTGTCTAGGCCTCTTACTTTTTTCAATCTTTACTAATGACATGCCACTGGCCTTAAGTAAAGCCAGTGTGTCTATGTATGCGGATGACTCAACACTATACACGTCAGCTACTACAGTGAGTGAAATCACTGCAACACTTAACAAAGAGCTGCAGTTGGTTTCAGAATGGGTGGCAAGGAATAAGTTAGTCATAAATATTTCTAAAACTAAAAGCATTGTATTTGGGAAAAATAATTTACTAAACCCTAAAAATGTTGTTGAATTAAATAGTAAAATAGTAAAGATGTAACTTATTATTAACAGGTTTAATCAAATATGGTAAATGATGTTACTAGGCTCTGTCAGTCTTTCGAAATCTGGATACTGATCGACCCACGTCACTGAATGATAAAAATGTGCCATTTGATTTTCGCATGTGATTTTATTACACTGCATAAGCTGATTGCTTTCTAAAATATATTGGTTCAATTAAAAATGCAATGTCAAATTCAAACTTAAATTACATTTAAAAAATGATTCGCTACTTGAAAGGTCTGATGGGACAGGAAGCATTGTTTCATGAATTTGCAGGCTGGTGAGGATATGTTGCCAAGTGGGTTATTACAGTATGTTTTATTTGAGGTCAGTTGCTTAGTTTTTGATCACAATCTTTAGTTTGGTTTAAGAGTGCAGCACTCTAACCAGCAGTGGCAGCAACATCCCAAGTAACCGTCCATCTGCCAGAAAGGCAGACAAAGGAAGAAAAAACACCAGACCAGCAGTGACGGGAAGTTCGGCTCTTTTTACTGACTCTAATCTTTTCCACTTGTTCAGTAAAAAATAACTAATCTTTCAACTAATTTCGTTCATTTGAGTCAGTAATGCCCAAAGCACGGAAGACTCCCTACTGGCAAACGTTGAACTAAAAACTCAAAAGATTCTACAAGTCTCTCGTTCACGTGGTTCACCATAAGAGGCTTATAGAGCTGTCATTTGTGATTGACACTTGTAAAAGTATGCTTTAAATAATGTACATTTGTTGATTGCTATGTGTATTAATAAAATTATTTCTTGATACATTTGAAACCAGGTCTAGTTGTGGCCACAAACGGACTAGATTGTGAACGACTCTTGGCGGAATGCATTGCTTGACTGCCGTGTGGGTGATAAGCACAATATCTTTCATGAACTGCAGCACCCCAAACGGCTTCTTCTCAATTTTTAGTTTTTTTTTTTACCTTAGACTGTGTGTATGTTTTGGTTCTACAAAGCTGTGTCCATCATTCAATAATAAATTAATTGCATTTATTCTTGCACCATGCGATCAACTACCAATCTTTTTCTTCTCTATGCGGTTATTGCTGCCTGCAGCATGATCTATTTAACAGTTGTTAGAGCAGTGCATATTAATCCTGCTGTAGCCTTCGCGGCAAGCAGGTCTAAAGAACAACAAAATGAATGAGTCACTCACAAAAAAAGTATATAAAATGTTTTGTATTTTTGTGTTTGTTGCCAAACTGCACACCAGGCGAGTATCCACTAGATTGCACAGCCACAAAGTCAAAATTGGCTATATTGAAAAATTCATGAAAACCTTAAATGAAGACCCTAAAGCTAATTTAGTTAAGGTTAGACATAAGGTTAGCAGTGTGGTTAAGGTTAGAGTTAGGGCACACCGCCTCTGATGGAGACTGCAGAACTGTCATCAATGCGTCAGTATTCCCCCTTCTCTCGAGGAGCATTTGTGCCCAGGCGGCATAAGCATATCGAAGTGATCCCACCATGGTCACAAATGGAGCTGACTGATGGTTGTGTGGTCCAGAGATGGGAACTCTACCATCTATGGCAAAAGCTTGGGCTCTTGAAGGGGACAATATAATTCTCACCACTGCATGTTACAATAGTAAAATAATATTTTTGTCACCAGTTAAACTTATTCTATAGTGAATTTAGTATTTGAGATGATCAAACAAGCACGTGTATCTGAAGTTGGTGTTCTTTAACCCTAAAATGCACTACACAGTGCAAGACAAATCCCACAAAGAAAGGACAACAGGCAAATGCATATGTGGTCCCAATTTCTAAATAGTGATGGTAGGGCTAGTTCAAACTGCAGTAAGACGGTTCTCCTCACAGGTGAGTGAATCAGCCCATGGTTGGTGAATAGAACTTGGTTGATCTCTGGGAGCAGGACACTTGGAGAGCTGAATAGATCCTGTGAGACAAAAAGGAATGTACTTTGTGAAAATTAACATCCTTACAGTCTGAGGCAGGTGCTCTACAAATCCTACACTTAGAAAAAAGGGTTCCAAAAGGGTTCTGCAGCTGTCCCCATAGGAGAACCCTTTTTGGTTCCAGGTAGAACTATTTTAGGTTTTATGTAGAACCCCCTGTGGAAAGGGGTCTACATGGAAAACAAATGGGTTCTACCTGGAACCAAAAGGGTTCTACAGGGAACCGAAATGTTTATTCAAAGGGTTATCCTATGGGGACAGATGAATAACCCCTTTTGGTTCTAGATAGCACCTTTTTTTCTAAGATTGTACTCCAACTATTGACAGGGATAATGTGGCACTTCGTATTTGTCAGTATGAATAACATTTGTGGGTCCTGCCTGGATGACTGTATTAGATTTACACTACCTGTCCTATAGATTTTTACTTGGAATAAACTGATAGCTAAAATGCTCCTTCTCCCAAAATGACATGCTAGCTAGTGATAAAGCTTTCTGATCCTGCTAGCTCGCAACATATCTACTTGTTGTAGCTAGCTAGCTACATTACTAAGGTTGCTGTATTCTAAGTTGGGAGTCATTTTTCAGCTAGCATTGATGGTATCACGTTTCTACAACTAAATAGTTTGATTACAAATAAATAAAATATACTTCATCTGGTAGCAGTTTGTATGATGAGATCTCTCTCGATGTCACCAGCTGTCTACTACCTTAGATATCGATAACAGCACAATATGGGATCAACATACTTTATAAAAAGCAGCTCCTCTGCAGAGAGGTCCTCTCTCCTCTACAGAGATCGATGCTCTCGAAAACTAAAGCAAATAGCTTGCTAGGGCCCACCACCTAAATTACAGCTGTAAGTCGCTTGGGGTATGTCTTACAGCTGTAATCGCAGCAAAAGGTGGCGCTACAAAGTATTAACTTAAGGGGGCTGAATAATTTTGCACGCCAAATTTTTTTTAAATGTCGTTCCACTTCATGATTGTGTCCCACTTGTTGTTGATTCTTCACAAAAAAATACAGTTTTATATCTTTATGTTTGAAGCCTGAAATGTGGCAAAAGGTCGCAAAGTTCAAGGGGGCCGAATACTTTCGCAAGGCAATGTATGTATGTATTTATGTATATATTGTTGCAAATTTCCAAACATAAAATACAGAAAACCTTATTCACATAAGTATTCAGACCCTTTACAATGAGACTTGAAATTGAACTCAGGTGCATCCTGTTTCCATTGATCATCCTTCAGATGTTTCTACAACTTGATTGGAGTCCACCTGTTTGAAATTCAATTGATTGGACATGATTTGGAAAAACACACCTGTCTAAAGGTCCCAGAATTGACAGTGCATGTCAGAGAAAAAACCAAGGTCGAAAGTTTGGACACACCTACTCATTCAAGAATTTATTTATTTATACTATTTCCTAAATTGTAGAATAATAGTGAAGACATCAACACTTTGAAATAACACATATGGAATCATGTAGTAACCAAAAAAGTGCTAAACCCTTTGCCTTGATGACAGCTTCGCACACGCTTTGCATTCTCTCAAACAGCTTCATGAGGTAGTCACCAGGAATACATTTTAATTAACAAGCATGCCTTCATTTGTGGAATGTCTTTCCTTCTTAATGCGTTTGAGCCAATCAGTAGTGTTGTAACAAGGTAGGGGTGGTATTCAGAAGATAGCCCTATTTGGTAAAAGACCAAGTCCATATTATGGCAAGAACAGCTCAAATAAGCAAAGAGAAATGACAGTCAATCATTAACTTAAGATAAGTCAGTCAAAACTGAACATTTCAAGAACTTTGAAAGTTTCTGCAAGTGTAGTCGCAAAAACCATCAAGCACTATGATGAAACTGTCTCTCATGAGGACCGCCACAGCAAAGGAAGACCCAGAGTTACCTCAGAAGAAGAAGAGACTTGCCTGGGCCAAGAAACACGAGCAATGGACATTAGACCGGTGGAAATATGTCCAAATTTGACATTTTTGGTTCCAACCACTGTGTCTTTGTGAGACACAGAGTAGGTGAACGGATGATCTCCGCATGTGTGGTTCCCACCGTGAAGCATGGAGGAGGAGGTGTGATGATGTGGGTGTGCTTTGCTGGTGACACGGTCTGTGATTTATTTAGAATTCAAGATACATTTAACCAGCATGGTACCACAGCATTCTGTAGAGATACCTCCAACCCATCTGGTTTGCACTCTTTTTTTAACAGGACAATGACTCAGTACACACCTCCAGGCTGTGTAAGGGCTATTTGACCAAGAAGGATAGTGATGGAGTGATGCATCAGATGACCTGGCCTCCACAATCAACCAACCTCAACCCAATTGAGATGGTTTGGGATGAGTTGGACCGCAGAGTGAAGGAAAAGCAGCCAACAAGTGCTCAGCATATGTGCGAACTCCTTCAAGACTGTTTGAAAACCATTCCAGGTTAAGCTGGTTCAGAGAATGCCAAGAGTGTACAAAGGTGCCATATAGGCAAAGGGTTGTTACTTTGAAGAATCTCAAATATTAAATATATTTTGCTTTGTTTAACACTTTTTGGTTACTACATGATTCCATATGTGTTATTTCATAGTTGTGATGTCTTCACTATTATTCTACAATGTAGAAAATAGTAAAAAATTAAGAAAAACCCTTGAATGAGTAGGTGTCCAAACTTTTGACTGGTACTGTATATACAGTATATTTGGAAAGGATTCAGACCCCTTGACCTTTTTCACAGTTTGTTACGTTACAACCTTATTCTAAAATTGATTTGGTGTTGTTTTTACAGTATTTTATGTCCAACAATTGCTCAAAAAACATTTGGGGCCAAATAAAATGACCTTCGGGCCGCCAGTTGGGGAACTCTGACTTATACTAATGTCATGCGGAACAATTCACTTTTGTGATCTGGTCACATTAAACCCATTCATATTCATCAAACTGCCACACCAAAGTTTCACAATACTCACAGGTGTGCTAAAGTCACATAAATCCAGCTTGTTTTCTCCAGAACACTTTGTACTCATGCATTGTTCTGTGACAAGATCAATAGAACAGTATGAAGCTGTTAGTAGGGAGGAGATTACATGTGGAAGACTCAGTCCTCCACACAAGTATGAAAATGTATGCACTCACTACTGTAAGTCACTCTACATAAGAGCATCTGCTAAATGACTAAAATGTAAAATTGTTATGTAAGAAGGGTTTCAACCAACCTAAAGCCTAGTCACAATATAATGCAACTGTGCAAGTACACCCTTACATATAATAGTGAAATATGTGAATTAGGCCTGCGTCCTGACTGTCATAGGATCCCCCAGTAATTTCTCTTTAAACCAAGAAGCAAACACAGTCTAACACCTTACACCGTTGAACTACTTCAGGTAACTCGTCATAATCTTGTTACTCGACCAGTACCTGTCCTGCCACCTCCTCCACCTACCTATTCTCATGGCAGTGTCCTGTTCCCGTTACCTAGGCAACTGAGCAGTTATGTTCTCCTCTCCATTCACACAGCACTCTCATCCCCCTAAGGAACACACTGGTTGTCAGCACACTGACGGAAAAGAAAACAGACCCATCCATTTGGCTATTACGACAAATGTTCGAAGTTTCACTTACTCTACTCTCTAGGATATTTCAAACAGACCGGCCATGATCTGTAAAGGTGGGCCTCAAGGGGTTTATACCCATGTATCATGAAGGGGGAGGTGGGACAGATTTAATGAAGTTTTACAAGTCTGCTTTTTCACGAAATGCAGAGGACAACGTGATGTTTCTTTATCTATGGCATACGGTATGGAGCAGCTCTCCCTATTTTGTTATCTCTTCCTTTGAGGACACCTGCTGAAATGTTCTGCTCAAAGATAACCAGGTCAAACACATATAAACAACATTGCCACATTGGTAAAGAGACTCCTTCCAAATAAAATCCAGCTTCTACTGCTCTCTATACAGAATGACTAATTACAAAATCACTCGCTGTTTATTATCTACGCGTAGTCACTTTACCCCTACCTACATTTACAAATGACCAACTAACCTGTACCCCCGCACATTGACTCGATACCGGTCTACCCTGTATATAGCCTCATTAGTGTTATTTTATTGTATTACTTTTTATATTTAATTTTTTACTTTAGTTTATTTAGTAATTATTTTCTTAATTCTATTTTCTTAAAACTGCATTGTTGCTTAAGGGCTTGTAAGTAAGCATTTCACGGTAAGGTTGTATTAGGCTGTCACGATCATCGTAGTGAGGAGACCAAAGCGCAGCGTGATGTGAATACATACTTTTAATGTAAGACGAATGAACACGAAGTACACTAAACAAACAAACAAACAAACAAAATAACAAAACGAATGTGACCGCTATCAACACTGCGTGCAAACATGCAACATCACATAGACAATCACCCACGAATTACCCAAGGAATATGGCTGCCTTAATATGGTTCCCAATCAGAGGCAACGATAAACAGCTGCCTCTAATTGAGAACCAATCCAGGCAACCATAGACATACAAAACACCTAGACTAGTAATTGTAACAGTATAACTTTAGACCGTCCCCTCGCCCATACCCGGGTGCGAACCAGGGACCCTCTGCACACATCAACAACAGTCACCCACGAAGCATCGTTACCCATCGCTCCACAAAAGCCGTGGCCCTTGCAGAGCAAGGGGAACCACTACTTCTCAGAGCAAGTGACGTCACCGATTGAAACGCTATTTAGCGCGCACCACCGCTAACTAGCCAGCCATTTCACATCCGTTACATAAACAACTCCAAAAACCCTAGACAGGACAAAAACACAACAAACCACCCCTTGTCACACCCTGACCTAACCAAAATAATAAAGAAAACAAAGATAACTAAGGACAGGGCGTGACATAGGCGCATGTGACAAATACGATTTGATTTGAAGAGTAATGTGCAGAACAGGTCTGCATCTTCAGTTACTGAGTTACAATAGGCCTGTGTATAGCAGCTACTGGTCCACATTTTATTAACACAGCTAACTGTGTGAGCTCATCTGAAGCAAGGAAGTATAAACACTGTTTATACTTTATGTATCTAGTCCGACATTTGAAGAAGTCATAAGTATTTGGACAAATTAACTTAGTGTATTAAAGTAGTCAAAAGTTTTGTATTTAGTCCCATATTCCTTGCACGCAATGACTAGTACATAATGCTTGTGACTCAATAAACCTGTTGGAGGCATTTGCAGTTGGTTTTGGATGTGTTTTATTTTTTTGCCCAATAGGAACTGAATGGTGAAAAAGGTCTTGCTGCATTTGAGTTAAAAAAAAATGTATAAAGTTACATATCATTTTGACAATATCTCAATATTATTTTGGCGGTAGTTGGCTGTACCTGCACCAAAACTCTCCATCTGCTTTTGAAATATGGAGCCAATTCGTTTTCAATACTTTTATTTTGAAGACTCTCTCTTGTCCCTCTGCAGCAGACATATGGTGAGTGATATGTTTGGAACATCGAATCGCAATACATATAGAATCGTGAGAATCACAATACATATCGTATCAGCACCTAAGTATCGTGATAATGCTGGTTAAGTGTGCCTTGAATTCTAAATAAATCAGAGACGGTGTCACCAGCAAAGCACCCCCACATCATCACACCTCCTCCTCCATGCTTCACGGTGGTAACCACACATGCGGAGATCATCTGTTCATCTACTCTAAGTCTGACGAAGACATGGTGGTTGGAACCAAAAATGTCCAATTTGGACTCATCAGACCAAAGGACATATTTCCACCGGTCTTGGCCCAGGCAAGTCTCTTCTTCTTATTGGTGTCCTTTAGTAGAGGTTTCTTTGCAGCAATTCGACCATGAAGGCCTGATTCACACTGTCTCCTCTGAACAGTTTATGTTGAGATGGGTCTGTTACTTGAATTCTGTGAAGCATTTATTTGAGTTGCAAATTCTGAGAACTTATCCTCTGCAGCAGAGGTAACTGGGTCTTCCATTCCTGTAGCGGTCCTCAGGGAGAGCCAGTTTCATCATAGTGCTTGATAGTTTTTGTGACTGCACTTGAAGAAACTTTCAAAGTTCTTGAAATGTTCCGCATTGACTGACCTTCGTGTCTTAAAGTAATGAAACACAACCAAAACAACTGCAAATACATCCAAAGAGTTTGTAGTCACAAGGGCACCAACTACTAAACGTTTGACTACTTTAATACTCTATAAGTTAATTTGTCCAAATACTTATGACTCACATGGGGGGACTGGATACATAAAGTGTAGGAAAATACCTTCAAATAAAGGGGAAATGCTGTATTGTTGCCTAATATAGGGCCTAAAACATTTTAACTCAAATAAAAAAATGCTGGAGTAATAGAGCCAAATTAAAATGTTTAGCTTCACTGTCCAAATTCATATGGAGGGTAGTGTAGCTTTTTTTTATTTTTACCTTTATTTAACCAGGCAAGTCAGTTAAGAACAAATTCTTATTTTCAATGACGGCCTGGGAACAGTGGGTTAACTGCCTGTTCAGGGGCAGAACGACAGATTTGTACCTTGTCAGCTCGGGGTTTGAACTCGCAACCTTACGGTTACTAGTCCAACGCTCTAACCACTAGGCAACCCTGCCGCTACAGTCTATGTAGAGAAAATAATAGGCCTAGTGTTTTTCTTCACTCTGACATCATGGTTGTGTTTATTGGGCTGTTTCTCTATTCTGATGGTGTACTTCAACTAGTTAGGTTTCACCTCATCTCTTTCCAGATTAGGAGCCAACAACTTTAGATAAATGCAGCTGTTCCCCTGGCTAGATTAAACATTTTCATTCTGTATTACAAGCCAGCCCTCTCAATGACACCTCCCAACCTACACATTACTCTGTTTTTCTCTGTCCCTAGCCTCAGATAGGAGGACAATTTGAGCAGTGGTAATTTGAGGGCTAAAGTTAAAGAGCAGGTAGGTATGTCAGGGTGTACTGGGCCGTGTGCACATTGCCAGCCTGTTTATTTGCTGCACACGCCTATCTGACTGCTGCAGGCCTAATGACAGGCTGTGCTTTCAATAAAGTAACACATCAGCCCTCTGAATGTGACCTGGCATAGCAGAGACACAGTGCTCATCACACTGGGTGTATAGTACTAACTGTGTGACTAGAGCAGAGCATCCCAATAAGGGTGTTGCAGAGAGAGACATCGGTCGGTCTCGCTCTCTGCCTGTCTATATGCCTGCCAATAGGCCTGCCTACCTGCCTGTCTGTCTGTCTCTCTGTCCCCAGGAGAGCAGGTCTTCATTACTCCCTCCTCCAGTGAGCTCTGATATGCAGAGTTACAGTACCATTCAAATGTTTGGACACACCTAATTATTCAAGAGTTTCTTTATTTTTACTGTTGTCTTCATTCTAGAATAATAGTGTTATTCTAGAATAATAGTGTTATTAAGTTAAGTTAAAATGTACTGTTAGCTAGCTAACATTAGCTGGCTGGCTAGCTAGCTAACGTTATGTGTATGCTCTCTACTTTCTGGAGGACTGAGTTTTGAAATCAGTGGAATTCGAGTATGATAGCTATTATATCTTATTATATACAGATTATATCTTCAAACTAATGGCAAACATGGCATCCGACAGGAGACGCGTCCATCTAATTAAGATATATTTCCAGATATTACACATTTCTAATTTGACAGAAAGTGGTTTCATTTCCAGTTAAAAAGTTTACTGTTACCTAGCTAACGTTACACGTATGATCTTATTATTCGTATCTCAGAGCCATTTGCTTGACTAGTTGTAGCCTAATGTTAGCTAGCTAACATTGAACCTGGTTGGTTAGCTACCTGCAGATTCATGCAGGGTACTAATGTCACGAGTTGGGATTATGGTTAGCTAACTAGCAACATGTCTTAAAAAAAAATACTCATCTGAGTGTGCCAGAGCGCAGAATAACTGCCAAATGTACGAATGCTCAACACCCGTTGAGTATGGCCGGTGTCAGTAAACGTCATAAAATCATAATTCAATTGTTGCCAGCAGCACAGTTACAGTCACCAAAGCTCTGGATAACATGAAAACAGCCTAACCAGCTCTGCTAGGACGAGTAAAATGGTCAGAGGGGGTGTTCTCTTATTATGTGTCTGGAAGTAGCTAGCAAGCTAGCCAATGTTAGCCAGTTAGCTTGGGTGCTTGACTGCCGTTGTGAGGTCAGAACGTTTGGATCAACCCTACTCATCGGCCAGAGCGTCCAGAGTATGCTTTGAATGCTCCGAGAGCAAAAGCTCTGAATTTACAAACTGGTCATCTGACAGGACACTTGAGCTCACCAACACTCTGGATAACATAACAGCCTAACCAGCTCTGCTAAGGTGAGTAATGTTCAGTGAGCTTTTCTGTCATTTGTGTCTGGAAGTAGCTAGCAAGTTAGCTTGGGTGCTTGACTGCTATTGTTAGTACAGAACGCTCGGATCGACCCATAAAGAGAAGGACTCTCCAGTAGTATTAGTAAAACATTCAAAGGCCAATTTCTCAAAAGTGAGTTTACAAGTTTATCAACTTTCAAAGCAAAATGTATTTCCCATTGTTCCTCAACTGCAGTGTATGATATACCATTTTGTAGCTCTGTGTCTCTTTTTTTATACATTAGATAAAAGCAATTTCAAATTTTGCTACATAAGACCGATTTGAGCCGGTCAGTAACATATGCTGAGCACTTGTTGGCTACTTTCCCTTCACTCTGCGTTCCAACTCATTCCAAACCATCTCAATTGGGATGAGGTTGGGTGATTGTGGAGGCCGGGTCATCTGATGCAGCACTCCATCACTCTCCTTCTTGGTCAAATAGCCCTTACACAACCTGGAGGTGTATTGGGTCATTGTTTTGTTGAAAAATAAATAATAGTCCCACTAATCCCAAACCAGATGGGATGGCTTATCGCTGCAGAATGCTGTGGTAGCTATGCTAGTTAAGTGTGCCTTGAATTCTAAATGAATCACTAAGTAAGTTTCACCAGCAAAGCACCCCACACCTCCTCCTCCGTGCCTCACGGTGGGAACTACACATGCAGAGATCACCTACTCTGCGTCTCACAAAAGGCATGGCGGTTGAAACCAAAAATGTCCATTGCTCATGTTTCTTGGCCCGAAGCAAGTCTTCTTATTGGTGTTGTTGACTAGTGCTTTCTTTACAGCAATTCGACCATGAAGTCCTGATTCACGCAATCTCATCTGAACAGTTTATGTTGAGATGTGTCTGTTACTTGACCTCTGAAGCATTTATTTGGGCTGCAATTTCTGAGGCTGGTAACTCTAATGAACTTATCCTCTGCTGCAGAGGTAACACTGGGTCTTCCTTTCCTGTGGCGGTCCTAATGAAAGCCAGTTTCATCATAGCGCTTGATGGTTTTTGCGACTGCACTTGAAGAAACCTTCAAAGTTCAAGAAAGGTTCCAGATTGACCTTCATGTCTTAAATTAAAGATGGACTGTCACTTCTTTTTTCTTATTTGAGCTGTTTTTGCTATAATATGGTCTTGGTTTTTTACCAAATGGGGCAATCTTCTGTATACCACCCATACCTTGTCACAACACAACCGCTCAAATGCATTAAGGAAAGAAATTCCACAAATGAACTTTTAACAATGCACACCTGTTAATTGAAATGCATTCCAGGTGACTACCTCATGAAGCTGGTTGAGATAATGCCAAGAGTGTGCAAAGCTGTCATCAAGGCAAGGAGTGGCTACTATGAAGAATCTCAAATATAAATATATTTTCATCTTTTTAAACACTTTTTTGGTTACTACATGATTCCATATGTATTATTTCATATTTTTGATGTCTTCACTATTATTCTACAATGTAGAAAATAGTAAAAATAAAGAAAAATCCTTAAATGAGTACTGTAGGTGTGTCCAAACTTTTCACTGGTATTGTACTCCTACTGTACTCCTATCTCCTAGTGCAATGCTCAACCAGTAAGGCAATCAATTTGGGACATTGCAATTTCCACAGATACTGTGCTCAACTAACAAGGATTAACTACAGCGATAAATTAACAGCAACATCTAATTTCATACATAAATCCATGTCTCATCCATTTCTAGTGGGACATTGCACCGGCATTATGTTTTCTTTATCAAGATGATGGTATTATTATACTGAATACCCTTTTTCATAATGTGCTTCAATAGGGGAAGTGAAACCATGAAGTGGCAGTAACATCAGTGACATCGTAGTCAAGGTGACCCTCAATCTGTTTAAGGTAATATTTGCAGAGAAATCTAGAAGAAAAATAAACGCACACCTATTAAGACGAGGTGTTGGCTAGCGGAATAGAAACTTGAAAATAAAAGAGAGCCGCACACTCTAGGAGCTCAGATGCAGAAATGTAATACCAACGTTTCGACAGCCAAGATGTCTTCATCAGGGTATAATCACAAACACTGCAGGATGACTTGTTTATATAGTGTCAAAAGACACAGGTGTGTGTAATCATGGCCAAGCGTGGCCTAATATCATTGGTTAATAATCAAATATTAAAATGTCATACAAAGAACAGCATACAAACAACAAATGGATAGCATACGATCATTAATTAATTTGACTACACAAGTTTACAAACAATTACAATGGCAGAGTCGCAATAATCACAAGAATGGCTTAAGATCAAATTCTACGTTGAGACCGAAGGGCGCAAGGGTCTTTAAATTAAAAGATCCAGGCAGCCTCTTGTTTTAACAATAAATTATCAAGGTCACCCCCTCTCCGCGGGAGGGTGACATGTTCGATGCCAATATAACGCAGAGACGAAATCGAGTGGCTGTGCTCAATGCAATGGCACTTATAAATGTAGATCCTTCAAACACCCACAAACAGGGAAATCGATCCCAATTAAAGGTGTTATTACGTACTCCACTAAGGCAGTTATTTATCTTATAACTTGTCCTTGTGGTAAAATTTATGTAGGTAAAACAAAGCGCGAATTAAAAGTACGTATCTCAGAGCATCGTAGCATCATAAGGTGTAAAAACTTTACTTATCCAGTTGCGGCCCACTTCTTGGAGACAGGCCACTCGATTTCGTCTCTGCGTTATATTAGCATCGAACATGTCACCCTCCCGCGGAGAGGGGGTGACCTTGATAATTTATTGTTAAAACGAGAGGCTGCCTGGATCTTTAATTTAAAGACCGATATTAGGCCACTCTTGGCCATGATTACAGACACCTGTGTCTTTTGAAACTATATAAACAAGGTATCCCACAGTGTTTGTGATTATACCCTGATGAAGACAGTTCGGCTGTCGAAACGTTGGTATTAAATTTTTGCATCTGAGCTCCTAGAGTGTGCGGCTCTTTTATTTTCAAATATTTGCAGAGAAAACTAAGAATGACAAATGGGGATGGACATGCACAATAACAGAACTTTGCCAAAGAGAACCATCTTAGGAAAATGCCTCTTAACAGTAAATAAGAACAGGAAGATGAAGAGAAGCAAACCATGCTGACAGAATCTATGTTCTATAAATGAACAGGGATCAGACGCTACTTCTGTTCAAACACAGCTGCATTAGGTAGGCAGCAGGACACTGCCAGACTTCACACAGTGTACTACAGAGTTTATTTTATAAGAACAGCTTCTTCATCGGCCCATCCTGCTTCTCTTTATAAAATATTAAGCATATGACTCACACTAACAGTGGCGTGGGCACCAGGCAGAGTCACTCAGCATTAGCTGTAGCAAACTTTGGGGAGCAACGGTTGGGTTGAGAATATGTTGTGCATTACTAGGTTCTGATGAGCTGTTCACTTCCATGGTGTGCTGTCCTGATCTGAACCACACAATCCGTAAGGTAATGTTGACACTCGTATTAAGTTTATGAAGCGTACATCATTCTGTGACTGGGGAATTAGTAAAAACGCATTTAGACATCTAAAATAGAGCTCCCTGCACTCCACAGCCAGAGTGGAGAAATTATGCTAACAGTAAAACCAGGTGTGGCTTTCCTCAATCTCATTGATATACTGCTTTCACATACACCTATACAGTAACATGTCTAAACTTCAATATGAGAATCACACCTTACACTAAATAGGCTTAAGCTGCACAAACTTGCAACATTTTCCGACAAAATATGATTTAAACCTAATGTACAGTATCTGTATCTGTCTGTAATTTCTCCGACTAAAAGATGTAAGAGCTGGGTAAGCATCTATAACAAAAAAGGACAGGGACTGGTTTGTATCCTCTTCACCCTAGTAAGGGCCACAGGCATTTTTAACTGGTGATTTAATGTTGTCACGAGAGTTATTGTGCCCTGAGTTTCTTCTTAAAGAAATAGTCTGTCTTTTCCTTCAACTGTTTGCACCATTGCTCTGTCATTGAAAAACGAATTTTCCCTAGATACAACACATTTCTCTAACCCTGTCAGCATCGCTGTTTCCCTCAGCTGCTAGATACTATCTCTGTGTGGAGCCCAGAGAGATCTGATTTTAATGCTCCAGGAGAAGGAGCATTAAAAGGAGTCCGGCCATCAAGACATTAGACACCACCTCACCCTCCTGATCACTTACACAACTGGGAGGGTAAAAACCGCAACAAACACAGCTAGAAAGTCACAGCTCTTCCACTGCCAAATTATGCTATTCATTTTGTTACACACAGCCAGGAGAATATCAATCACCCCCCCCCCCTTCTCTCATTGATTTTTCAGACATTTATTCAAATTGTTCACGGGGACAGGGATCAATGGCAACTCTATCGACCATCACTTTCTAGCTGGACACCAAATTATAATATTACTCTAATAAAACGTTTTAATTAACCTTTATTTAACTAGGCAAGTCAATTAAGAACAAATTCTTATTTACAATGACGGCCTACCTAATACTTCCTATGTGAACCGAATATTACCTCCTTTAAAGAGACAACCTCAAGGGATTTTGTTTGTCAGCTGGTGAAACATAATATTATCATACTAAAAATATGATGCTGAAGACAGGCTGTCATACTGAGAGTATGTAAAGAGCAGTGCTCAGTGTGCTGAGGCCTGCTCTGAGAGTGAGCTGAATGTGTGGTGTGAACTGTGTAGTAACCTTCTACAGCATGTGTCTTTACTACCATGCACGTCCTAATAATACACTGACCAGTGCATGCACCCCGGCCACAGCCAATACGGTTACACACACAGGCTGCGTTCTCCCGGCCGACTGGCCGCGCCCAGAAATCATCCGAGGTCATTCCTCTCGTTCTGCAGGCCTCTAAATTTAGCTCAGCCTAAAAACCGACTGGAGCAGATCAGTGGAAGACGGTCTGTAGGCCCTGCTGCTAGGTCGCGTGGCAATCCCTAAAAGGGCACAAAGATACATGACAACTGCTAGCATTCCCAGGCAACGCTGTGGACAGCACGGAACCGTAGCAACCGCTTTAATCCCAGATACTTAGTTTGACCTGTAACAGAGGAATCCACAAGCTAGGCTGTCACTTGGCTACCACAGAGAAATGATCCGACTACAGTACGGATCAGAAATGATTCAAAAAGCTACGCTGAAAGTTAGTCTTCTAAAGGTTCTCAGAATCAATAACATAATTTGGTTCTTATACAAGGATGTGACTCTTCTAAATAAGGAGTATCGTGCAGAAAACATTTGAAGTGACATTGAATAATTCCAGCAGATATCCCAGAAACATTAAACAGAAACGTTAAACATATGCCAACAATATCTTAAACTGTGTGCCAAATGTTTGAGTCACTTCTTGGTGAGAGGTTATTTGATAAGATATCAACCATATTTTGGGGTTTCACAGGATTACGCTGGAAAGTTATGACAGATGGATAACAAAAAGGCATAACAAATTACAGAATGCTTTAAAGCCCCTAAAAACCACAATTATAAATATTTTTGATGAAATTTGGACTAGGACAGCACTTAGCCCACAAGACTCGCAGAACTAGTACCTAACCTTTTCTATTATCGGTGTCCTTGAGTCGGAGTGACAGACAGTCTCTTTCCCTATTGTTTGAGCATGTGGCACCTTTCACAGGGTCAGAGACACAGTTGGTCAAAAGTGTATCTCAGAGACAAAAATCCAGGGCATATGGGCTGAAGATTTCTGTCTGAGCAGCAGAGGAACAGCCCTGAATGGCGACGAGGTGGCTGCGTAGGCTATCGATTGTGTCATGCTGATGAATGAGGATTCACAAGTCCAGCTGCAGGCAGGGCATGTTATTTGTGTGTGTGTGTGTGTGTGTGGCATGACATACTTTATGTCTAGATATTTATGCTGTATAAGCAATATTCTGTATGTGCTGTAATTTATGTTAAACCTATGGTGGTGTACTGTGTCGGCACACGCATTTCACCCAGGATGTTTTCTAAACTTTTGATTTGGTCCCAAACAGGAAATATCAGATGAGTTCAGAATGTGGTGCTCACATGCAGAAAAATGCATGACTACGACCTCTCTAACAGGTCAATGTGGGCTGAGGGAGAGGATGACATGACATGTTCTTTCCCAAAAGCCCAGTCACATACTGTACACTCACACATCCTTGGAATTATAAACACAAAACTGCTTGATACGCAAGTCAAACCCATGGCAGAAAACGGGCATGTATCTCCAGGCAGAGAGAACGTCAGCTATAAGTACAGTTAGAGTGTACCACCCACTGGGGGAAATGGTGATCGCATTCTGTGGTAAAACTGGACATAAGTGGCAAAGAGCTCCAGTAAATGAATGAATGAATTTGTCAAGGTCAACTGAGTAACATTCTTATGTAGTAATTGATCAAATGAAACAAAGACAACGTCATACTGTCTATTCAACCACAGAAGCATAAGGTTTCATTCACTGAACTGAAACCGCTAACATTGGCCTTGGCAGCGTAATGCTGTTCTTAATTATAAAAAAAGTCACATTTTGATCAATATGCAGAAAAACATGCAGGACCTGAGGCTGACCTCTGTCAGTGGTTTAGAAATAGAGGCATTCACTTGGGGACAGTTGTCCTGGAACAAATCGGGCTGATCAAAGAGCTGGAGAAGAGTTGAAAGGTTACGGAGAGGAGAAGAAAGCTCATTAGAGTGTGCTAGTGAAGCACCACAATAACATTGACAACAATAACAATGATGGACATTGTCTGCTTGAAGAAGCCTAACCATAAT
Source organism: Oncorhynchus masou masou (assembly GCF_036934945.1). Taxonomy (NCBI): domain Eukaryota; kingdom Metazoa; phylum Chordata; class Actinopteri; order Salmoniformes; family Salmonidae; genus Oncorhynchus; species Oncorhynchus masou. The sequence continues at coordinate 31,225,645 of NC_088233.1, forward strand.
AAGAAGATGCCAGGCGGAATTATTCTGTTTTGTTTCTCCTTTTTTAGGGAATCAGAGCAGATCGGAGAAAAAGAAATCCCCAAATAAAAAAAGAAGTGGGTTCGTTACCGTACAAACATAGCCTTCTGTTCATCCATCACACAGAAATACATTTGGAATATAGGCCTTAGGACTGTATTCAGTGAAAGCAAATAGTTAAAGATGGAATCCACAGTAGGGGTAGAAAGAGCCACTGGCCGGCCCACCAACATTGTTTTTGTTGACGAGCTGAGTGTCGCGCAGCAAGACAAAAACAATTGCAGTTCATATTGTACAATGATGTCCAAGGGGGAAAAACTGTGTTCGTTGTTTGCAGTAACTTCTTTGTCACAAACGGACGGGGCCGTTTCACCATTAAGGATTCCAGCCTAAGAAGTGTGACAGAAGGACCAACCCGACACTTTTAGTGGCAGGTCCGTCTTCTGACTGTAATCATACTGTAGACTGTAATCATGTCTCTCCAGATGAGGATCTGCTGTTCAGACACCTGAGCACACCACATAAACATCAGACAAGTGGGTAAAAATAACTGTAAGGAGTTTGAGAATGACTCATCAGATTAAAGCTTTTTAACATGGAGATGTGTCAAAACGTTGCCTTGGTGGGTGTTGTGATGCCTGCAGACCCACCAGCCTATTTCCTGTCCGTCTGATGGACACAGATCACATTAGCACCTCCTTCCACACCCCATCCCTCTGTGTTTACTGAAATCGCTCAATGAGGCATTATCTGAGCAGATTTATTTTGACAATGCAGGACTCAACCTGCTGGGATTATTTCTGAAGTCTGTCATGAGGAGCCTGCAGAGATGATTTCAGAGGATTTCTTTTTATAAAGTTGAGCTGCTCCCCCATCTTCATGCTTCCATGGCCCTACGGGTCCAATAATACTGCTGCACGGCATAATTACACATCCATGCACGCCTACAGCATGCAAATCATAATACCCTTTGTGTTCTGGGCTAAATCTGCCTGCAAATATGCCTCCCTTTTCCCATTACAGCCATTTTAATATCAGTCTCACAAAGAACTCTCTCCATTCCTCTCAAACAACACAATGTACACTGTATAGAAAGATGGAAAATGGATTTCTGTACTTTTACAGCTGCACTACAACAGTTTTGCATTGACATTCATAACCTCTTCACCAAAAAATGTAGCAACAATCTCCTGCAGAGAGAACACAAAACACATGCCTCATCTTATTGCCATTAAGGCAGGTGGGTCATCAGATTGACTATGTTACAGTATGTTTCCTCTTAGTAACAAATTAGAGAACAGGAAAAATCCCCTTTGAACCTAAACCCTACCCAATCCATAACACACCCATCAGACTCAATGGGAGCTCCTCGGACTATGCTGGATGTGTCATCCTCAAGAGCACATGATGGCTCTCCACATGGCTTTCCACACAAACAATGTTTTCAAATAATTTAACAGAATTCTAAGATCTTGGTGTGATCACCATAGTCCTCTAGTAAGAGGAAAGAGGGAGAACAACAATACACAGGCAATGCATCATGCTTTCAGGAACCATGAATAACCTTCACCCCAATACCTCTTACACCAGTGACTCACCCAGGGTCATTATAAGAGGATGTGGAGTATTTCCTACAGAAAACCACAGCAGCACAAATGGATCCTCTAATCTTCAGAATTACAGCGTAAATCACTCACAACACTATAGGTACCAGGATATTACAAGAGGAAAATAGGGGATTGATATGTGTTTTGATAAGAGGACGACACATTTCCATTTCCAGTTAACATTTCCAAATATAAATTATGTTGTGTTTTGATCACATTTATAGGCCCTGCCTAAAACGTACAGTATGTGCTCTCACCTGGGGCTGCATGGCAAATGGCCCAAGACTCTTCTAAAGGCCAGTCAGCCCCCCTATGGGGCTAAAATATATATCTCTCTATTACAGTATGCAGATAATTGACTACTGAAAATTTGTGTTAGAATAACACTATTGCATCCATGTCTGGTATCTATCTGAGACTACACTACAGTTCAAAAGTTTGGGGTCACTTAGAAATGTCCTTGTTTTCCATGAAAACATTCACAAAATGAGTTGCAAAATGAATAGGAAATATAGTCAAGACCGTGACAAGGTTATAATAATTTTTTATTGAAATAATCATTGTGTCCTTCAAACTTTGCTTCAATCAAAAAAATCCTCCATTTGCAGCAATTACAGCCTTGCAGACTTTTGGCATTATAGTCAATTTGTTGAGGTAATCTGAAGAGATTTCACCCCATGCTTCCTGAAGCACCTCCCACAAGTTGGATTGGCTTGATGGGCCCTTCTTACGTACCATACGGTCAAGCTGCTCCCACAAAAGCTCAATAGGGTTGAGATCCAGTGACTGCTGGCCACTCCATTATGGACAGGATACCAGCTAACTGCTTCTTCCCTAAATAGTTATTGCATAGTTTGGAGCTGTGCTTTGGGTCATTGTCCTGTTGTAGGAGGAAATTGTCTCCAATTAAGCACCGTCCACAGGGTATGGCATGGCGTTGCACAACGGCGTGATAGCCTTCCTTCTTCAAGATCCCTTTTACCCTGTACAAATCTCCCACTTTACCACCACCAAAAGCACCCCAAGATCATCACATTGCCACCACCGTGCTTGATAGATGGTGTCAAGCACTCCTCCAGCATCTTTTCATTTTTTCTGCCTCTCACGAATGGTCTTACTTTGTGATCCGAACACCTCAAACTTAGATTTTTGTCTGTCCATAACACTTTTTCCAATCCTCCTCTGTCCAGTGTCTGTGTTCTTTTGCCCATCTTAATCTTTCCTTTTTATTGGCCAGTCTAAAATATGGATTTTTCTTTGCAACTCTGCCTAGAAGGCCAGCATCCCGGAGTCGCCTCTTCACTGTTGACATTGAGACTAGTGTTTTGTGGGTACTATTTGCTCAGTTGCGCACCGGGGCCTCCCACACCTCTTTCTATTCTGGTTAGGGCCAGTTTGCGCTGTTTTGTGAAGGGAGTAGTACACAGCGTTGAACGAGATCTTCAGTTTCTTGGCAATTTCTCGCATGGAATAGCCTTCATTGCTCAAAACAAGAATAGACTGACGAATTTCAGAAGAAAGTCCTTTGTTTCTGGCCATTTTTAGCCTGTAATCGAACACACAAATGCTGATGCTCCAGATACTCAACTAGTCTAAAGAAGGCCAGTCTCATTGCTTCTTTAATCAGGACAACAGTTTTCAGCTGTGCTGACATAATTGCAAAAGGGTTTTCTAATGATCAATTAGTCTTTTAAAATGATAAACTTGGATTAGCTAACACAACGTACCATTGGAACGCAGGAGTGATGGCTGCTGATAATGGGCCTCTGTACACCTATGTAGATATTCCATTAAAAATCAGCCGTTTCCAGCTACAATAGTCATTTACAATATTAACAATGTCGACACTGCATTTGTGATCAATTTGATGTTATTTGAAATGGACCAAAAAAAATTAAATGTCCTTGTTTTTGAAAGAAAAGCTCAATTACCCAAACTTTTGAATGGTCGTGTATATGAATGTATTATTTCTCTGGTAATTTGCATCTGTAAAGAGTGAACACTGACAACACTGTCCTTCTCCCAATTGTGCTTTTTTTGGATTGGTCTCATCCCCCACACAAGTCTTTAGATGCTGTGACATCCTATGGGTAATCAGGTTACCGTGACTTGGCAACATTTGACTGGTCAATGGTGGTTGGTTTTGGATTGAAAAAGTCACACCTTCAAATGTTATAAATGGAATGATATACCTTTATTCTTCCTCTTTTCCTAATACACACTATGCAATCGTTGTATGAGAAATTCTCATTGCCTAGGCTTCTTGGCCTCTGGCCTAGTAGGCATCTGTTTTTTCAGGCTTTGCCTTGTAATTTATCTTTATGCGTAGAATAATGCTTGTTAATGATTTGTAATTTAAGCTTTATTCCTTGTATTATTAATACATTCATTTTACAAAGTTATTAAATAATAATTGCATTTTGCATCCGGTTCTCTTGACCATTCCTTGATCTGAGTCAGCTAATCTCATGGTACTTGATTGCACATCATTTAACTATAACATTAATGGAGTCAGATATTCAGATTGAATAGACTTGGAACATATTTATTGCATAGTCTTATGTGTCGCATGTGAGGTGTATATATCACGTATATATAATATTGCCTATATGATATTACTTCACTACACATTTATCGAATTTCTTTCTATTTCAATTTTGACAAATCAAAGCTTGACATGTTGTTACTGAGAAAATACACTACCCTTTCCACTCATCTGGGGAGTGCGTTTCTGGTCTGTATAGTGCCGGATATGACTTGAATGATGGCTATGTATGGAAGAGTAAGTATGAGTAAATCACTAGTCAGGCTTTGATGGCACCACATCAAGCACTGAGACAGCCACCATGATGACATGCCCACACAATGGTAAACTTTGCCTTCAAGTCCTTACCTCAATTTCAAGCGATCTCAGGATTCAGCTGCAAGAACCAGCTGGATAACAAATGACAAACAACATGTACTGTAGGCTACTACTGCTATTTGGGCACTTGTCTGTTCAGTGCAGAGCAGCAGATGTGAAACATCTGAAGTCCAAGTCGACGTTTGATGGTGTTTGCCAGCATCATAATGGGAACGCTCAGATAACAATCAAAGTCAGCAGCTACATGAGCAGTTAAATTGGCCGAAAGATCCACCAACACACGTGCAACCCAATACCATCCTTCTTCAATAGTGACGTACCACATTTAGGCACTTCAAAAGGTGAAACGCTTTATGAAACTACTATGCTAGTTGCAAGACTGAATGAATTCAACCGAAATGTGTCTTCCACATTTAACCCAACCCTTCTGAATCGACATCCACATCATTGGAGCTCGGGGAGCAGTTGTTGTTGGGGTTTAACCGGCCCGGGGTATTGAATCAGCAACCTTTTGCTTCCTGGCCCAACGATCTTAACCTGTAGGCTACCTGCCACCCTACTACTTAGCTACATTAATTCTAACCTACCTTAGAAACACCTACGCCAGGTAAATCAGGACACAGACGTAATCCAATATCTCATCAGATGTGTATGACTTGCAAGTAACCTCAGGCTAAAACGCAACAAAGGTCTGGAAATTGAAATCAAGGATGGACCATGGAGGTAAGACCAAGAAGAAAGACAGTCACCATCTGAGGTAAAAGGCATGGTCCAATGCTGTCTGCTGCTCACAATAAGGACCGGCCAGACCATTGGAGGCACTGAGCATGTCATCAGTCTGGATTGGAAATCAAGGCAATTGTCAGTCTTTGGAGAACGATTGTTTGAAGTTACGTTAATAATCCACTCCACAACAGCCTCTTCAACCTTTCCTTTGAGAACTGTATGAGAGTTTGCATGTGTGTTTTATGGCTGTACCTTTTATTGATACACTACTGTGTTGCATTTCCTATTGATCCAGAGGATCCCCAGCTGTGCTACTGCTATAGAAGAAAACCAATATAGTTTATACAAGTCCATATATGATCTCTGAGCCCATCCTGAGGAATTTCATGGACCATCCAAAAAGAGTACTGGAACATTGCACTTGCAGCACTGCAAAGGCTTATCAAGAGCTCAACACTCATCTGTGCATAATAAAACACAGGGATGAAAATCCCCCAGAAAATGTAAACAGCCTACCTGTCCCAACTCATGCTTGTTGAGGTGTTGCCTCTCATACCATATTAATGCTGCTGTAGCACGTCTGTTAAAAACACTTCGCCCTGGCTCGAACTCACAGGAAAACCCATACAGCTGAAATAGCTAGAGGTGAAGGGGTCACAATATTGTAGACACGGGCAGAAAATAGTTGTATTTTGTAGTTTACTTGAAAATAACTTTTCAAATACTCGAGGGAGTTGAATATCGTTTATATACTAAGTGTATAAAACATTAGGAACCCCTGCTCTTTCCATTACATAGACTGATTCCAGGTGAATCCAAGTGAAGGCTATTACCCTTTACTGATGTCACCTCCACTTCAATCAATGTAGATAAAGGGGAGGAGACAAGGCTTAAAAATCATTCTTTAACCTGAGACAATTGAGACATGGATTGTGTATGTTTGCTATTCAGAGGGTGAATTGGCAAGACAAGAGAATTAAGTGCCTTTGAACAGGGTATGGTGGTAGGTGCCAGGCCCACTGGTTTGAGTGTTAAGAACTACAACGCTGCTGGGTTTTTCACACTCAACAGTTTCCCATGTCTATCAAGAATGGTCCACCTCCCAAAGGACATCCTGCCAACTTGACACAGCTATGGGAAGCATTGGAGTCAACACAGGCCAGCATCCCTGTGGAACGTGTTCGACACCTTGTAGAGTCCATGCCCGACGAATTGAGGCTGTTCTGAGGTCAAAAAGGAGGTGCAACTCAATGTTAGGAAGGTGCACTCAGTGTAGAGTTAACTAAAAAGCAACTATTTTCTTTGATATTCAAATACAGGTCTCAGAAAAACAAATCATATTTGAAAATACTTGAATATATTAAAGTTAAAAAATGAAAAATAATAATAAAATGGTTGCCAAATCCCAAAAACGGGTAGGTCTGGGCAGGTGTGATGTAGTTTGTTGATATGATGTTGTTGATTGTATGTTTTCTAATGCTTATAAAAGAGAAAAAAAATGTATTATGTAACATGCTAATAAAATTTTAATGTTAATTACAGTTTTATATGTCACAGGCACAAGAGCAGTGCAATATTAAGTGTTACTGAGAATGCTAACAGTAACAAAACATGGATACTAAGTGTCAAAAGAAAAGTAAATATCCCAAAACTGCCTTGAATCAACTATAGCCAAGGTAAGAGGAAAATCATGTTAGTTTGTATTCTGAGTAAACTATCCATTTAAAGACGGTATAGAGTGTTTGAAACAAGAACACTTACCCTCAGATGGACAAAGGGGTTGTTTTTGCTAAGCATCCAACTTGTTTGCAAATGGCTTTGAATTACTCGGTATTTTCAGGTATCATAAAATGTATTGCAGCCTTCTACCTTTTGAGCGGAATGTTGAGAGACATACAGTAGTTGAGCATCATAACTTCATTGGTTAATTGGTTTGACTTGAAAATATTATTTTTATTTACATTTGAGTCATTTAGCAGACACAATGGACATTAGGGATAATTAAATCTGTATTCAAATAGCTTTATAAGTAGTTGCTTTCTCAGATCTGTATTCAAATAGTTTTAGAAATTAGTTACTTTCTGAGATGTATTTAATTACATTTTACATTGAAATTTAGCAGACACTCTTATCCAGAGCGACTTACAGGAGCAATTAGAGTTAAGTGTCTTGCTCAAGGACACAGACAGATTTCTCACCTAGTTGGTTCAGAGATTCGAACCAGCAACCTTTCGGTTACTAGCCCAACGCTCTTAACCACTGATATGTATTCAAATGGATGTAGTCACCTCCAAAGTAATTATTAATTCATGTGAACGAAACCAAGGTCAACCAATATTCTACCCTGTGAATTGCAGTTTCATCTCGGTTGACGTTCAGGTTTCATCAGGTTTGACGTTTCTATGACCGTTTTCCTTTAAAGCAGTATTTTTTTAAGGGGTTGCTTTGAGCAACTGCAGGGGGAAGACAAAGAGACAGTGAGCTTTTAGAACACTGACGAAGAGTAAATTGTGGGGAAAGGATAGGGCCCAACTTTAGGCACAATAGAATGCGCCATCAAAGCAAGAACATTAACCCCGCAGCTGAACATGGCAAGTAGCACAGAACAGGCCTGTTGAGTATCATTGACCTGGAGGGTCTTTGTGAGATAGTTTCAGTAACAACCACAGAATAGGACAGTTCAGAGACGTAGCTCATTAAGAGCAGAATCTCTTTCCTGGTGATGAAGAGCCTGTCAGGGCTGAACTCACATCAAACAGCAATACGTTCTTCCCTGACTGTCTGAGCAGAACAGGAGGTATCAGCCTGGCCTCAGCCTGGAAGCAGTGCAAAAGAAACCGGAGACTCCATCACAGGTGGACTGCTGCGAATGTTGAGCCAATATGACACCTTTTGAACCATGCTGATGTACACCTTCTGTTGCTCTACTGTCTCCTGTGTGTATGTACCTTCCTCTGACAAAAGCAACTCTGACAACAGACAAGACAAAAGCTTGGTGGAGTAACAAGTTGTGCTGAAGATTGTCCTTCTTGTTCGGTTCCGGGTTGGAGCGAGCGGTCGCATCTACACTTCGGTCCGCAGGTAGTATAACTTTTCATTACATTTACATTACATTTCATTATAGTACAACGGTTTGATTTGTCTAATCTTAGCAATTTCTTCTTAGCTAGCTACATAGCCGTCTTTGTATCAAAGTTAATTGCGTAATTATCGTATTTCGTCGTCCTAACGTAGTCTACACTGCTATCTGCCCAGCAGCTAGCTAACGAATACCAGCACTGTAGAAACTATTCACTCAACTGAACGACTCGATTAGTGTAGTGTTAGCTAGCTACATAGTTGTCTTTGCTGTCTTCGTATCCAAGATAATTGTGTAGTTTAGAGTGTGTAGACTTAGAGTGATTATCTTAATTTACCGAGGTTAGCTAGCCAGCTATTTGTCGTCCTTAACGTAGGAGATACTGCTAGCTAGCTAGCCAACAGCTAGCCAACGTCTACCGAATAGAACACATATGTCAGAGTCAAGGCCCGCGGGCCACATCCGGCCCGCGAGAAGGTTTTTTACGGCCCCTGGGATGATCTTGATTTATTATTAGAACCGGCCCGCAGACCGCAGCAAGCCGGCAGCCCGCAGATCTTTTACACGCACCAATACTACATTTCCCACAATGCAACGGTGACGCACCGAGCAGTAGGCTGCTTCATTTCAATATTTATTGGCACAGCAGTCGTCAGCATCACAGTAAAATTAACTTTCAGATACCCATCAAAAATGGCAAAACGGAAGGTGGACACTGAGAACCGGGGTTTCAAACAAGGTGGGAGTCGGAGTATATGTTCACGGAGGTAGCTGGAAAACCTGTGTGTCTTCTGTGTGGAGAAAGTGTGGCGGTACTGAAAGAGTATAATCTGAGACGACATTATGAAACGAAACACGCGGACAAAAACAAGAATATGGACATGGAACAAAGGCTACAAAAGGCAGAGGAATTAAAACGAGGCCTCAAATCTCGACAGGCTCTGTTCAAAAAAGCCAAATCACAAGGCCAGGCTGCTGTCAAGGCCAGTTTTATTTTGGCAGAAGAGATCGCTAAATCAGCCCGGCCATTTACGGAGGGGGATTTCATCAAAAACTGCATGATTAAAGTTTGTGACGAAGTTTGCCCAGAAAAAGGCAACTCTTTTAAATGTGAGTCTGAGCAGAAACACCATTGCCGAGAGAGTAGACCAGTTGTCCATCAATCTAAAAGAGCAGCTTGTGAAAAAGGGAAAAGATTTCATTGCATATTCCTTGGCTGTGGATGAGAGCACCGACATTTCTGACATTGCCCAGTTGTCAATTTTCATCCGAGTGGACTCCAGCCTAAGCGTGACAGAGGAGTTTTTGGCTTTACGTCCTATGCATGGCACAACTACGGGGCATGATTTGTATGAAGAGGTGTCAAGATGTGTAAATGAGATGGAGCTGCCTTGGGAAAAACTCGTGGGTTTGACAACCGACGGAGCACCTGCGATGTGTGGACACAGGAGCGGACTGGTGGCGAAGATACGGGAAAAGATGCAAGAGGAAAACGCGACAGGTGAGCTGACAGCTTATCATTGTATCATACACCAGGAAGCGTTGTGCGGTAAAGCCTTGAAAATGGAGCATGTAATGAGCATCATCACGCGCACAGTTAACTTTATCAGAGCCAAAGGTTTGAATCACCGCCAGTTCAAGGCATTTCTGACGGAGTTAGAAACGGAGCATGGTGATTTGCCTTATCACACAGAGGTGCGATGGCTAAGCCAGGGAAAGGTGCTTCAAAGATGTTTCGAGCTTCGTGAGGAGATTTGTCTGTTCTTGGACAGCAAAGGGAAAGACACAACACAACTCCGAGACGAAATGTTTCTGTGTGAAATGGCTTTTCTGTGTGACATTACGAGTCATCTGAATGCAATGAACTTGCAGCTGCAGGGTCGGGATCATGTCATCTCTGATATGTACAGTACAGTGAAGGCATTTAAAACCAAACTGACTCTGTGGGAGACGCAGATGCGGAAAGAAAATTTGAGCCACTTTCCCAGCTGCCAGACCATGAAAGAGAAGCTCTCTACCAGTGCGTTCCCGAGCGCACAGTTGGCTGATAAAATAGGTATGCTTGCCGCTGACTTTCGACGCCGATTTGCTGACTTTGAAGCACAAAAAAGCAGGTTGGAACTGCTCGGTAACCCATTTGCTGTTGACGTGGAAAGCTCACCACCAAACCTCCAAATGGAGTTGATTGACCTCCAATGCAATGATGCACTGAGGGCAAAATATGCAGCAGTGGGTGCTGCGGAGTTCGCCCGTTTCCTCCCCGACACAATGCCCCAGCTGCGCATCCAGGCTGCTCAAACGTTGTCTATGTTTGGCAGCACATACCTGTGTGAACAACTTTTTCTTTGATGAACCTGAACAAAACATCACACAGAAGTCGACTTACTGCTGAACACCTCCACTCAATTCTGAGGATTTCCTCAGCTCAGAGCCTTACCCCGAACATTGATGAACTTGTGGAAAAGATGGGACACCACCAAGTATCACCCTCAACCTCAAACAAGTGAACATTACTGTGCAATCACATATTTAGAGTTTTTACTCAGTTCAAGTTTAAAAGTTAAAGTTTAATATTTGTTTTCACTGCATGTTACTTCTCCTTAAACAAAGTGTTGTTTTTGATTAATAGATTTTTGCACTTTATTTTATTGTATTTCAATCCAATTATATTTTAAAAATATTTCAGTTGAGTGGATGATAGAAAATTGCTATTATTGTTTTTTTCTTTGAAGTAAATTTAGCCCACTTTTGCTAAAATAGAAAATATAGGCTACTGATGGTGCCTTGAATACCGGTTTCTTTCATTTAATGTTCATGTTATGGGGATTTTTATATAAAGGAAATTTGTCTTTTGTGTCTGTTGAAAATTAAAGATTACTGACAGAGCCATAAGAAAATATTGCTTTATTTATCTGATCATATTGGAATATATTTGTTAGGTTTTCAGTAGGTTCAATTAGGTTCACTAGACTATATGCGTCATTTAAAAAATTTTCAATGAACATTCGAACAGTCCGGCCCTCGGCTTGTAGCTAAATTTTTTATTTGGCCCTCCGTCCATTTGACTTTGACACCCCTGGAATAGAACTTCAACAACCCGGTCAACATTCCGCTTCGCTCCACAGGTAGTATCACATTTTCATTTCACTTCATTACAGTACAACGGTTTGATTTGTTTGATCGTAGCTAGCTAGCTACATAGCCGTCTTGTATCTAAGACAATTGTGTAGTCTAGAGCGATTTTCTAGGTTAGCTAGCCAGCTATTGTCGTTCTTTTAACGTAACGTAACGTAATCAACACTGCTAGCTAGCCAGCTAGCCCCCGAATAGCAGCACTGTAGAAACTATTACACTCGACGGAACGACTTGATTAGTGTAGTGTCAACAACGCAGCCACTGCCAGCTAGCCTACAAAGTCAACAACGCAGCCACTACCAGCTAGCCTACTCCAGCAGTACTGTATCATTTCAATCATTTTAGTCAATAAGATTCTTGCTACGTAAGCTTAAATTTCTGAACATTCGAGACGTGTAGTCCACTTGTCATTCCAATCTCCTTTGCATTAGCGTAGCCTCTTCTGTAGCCTGTCAACTATGTGTCTATCTATCCCTGTTCTCTCCTCTCTGCACAGACCATACAAATGCTCCACACCGCGTGGCCGCGGCCACCCTAATCTGGTGGTCCCAGCGCGCACGACCCACGTGGAGTTCCAGGTCTCCGGTAGCCTCTGGAACTGCCGATCTGCGGCCAACAAGGCAGAGTTCATCTCAGCCTATGCCTCCCTCCAGTCCCTCGACTTCTTGGCACTGACGGAAACATGGATCACCACAGATAACACTGCTACTCCTACTGCTCTCTCTTCGTCCGCCCACGTGTTCTCACACACCCCGAGAGCTTCTGGTCAGCGGGGTGGTGGCACCGGGATCCTCATCTCTCCCAAGTGGTCATTCTCTCTTTCTCCCCTTACCCATCTGTCTATCGCCTCCTTTGAATTCCATGCTGTCACAGTTACCAGCCCTTTCAAGCTTAACATCCTTATCATTTATCGCCCTCCAGGTTCCCTCGGAGAGTTCATCAATGAGCTTGATGCCTTGATAAGCTCCTTTCCTGAGGACGGCTCACCTCTCACAGTCCTGGGCGACTTTAACCTCCCCACGTCTACCTTTGACTCATTCCTCTCTGCCTCATTTCCACTCCTCTCCTCTTTTGACCTCACCCTCTCACCTTCCCCCCCTACTCACAAGGCAGGCAATACGCTCGACCTCATCTTTACTAGATGCTGTTCTTCCACTAACCTCATTGCAACTCCCCTCCAAGTCTCCGACCACTACCTTGTATCATTTTCCCTCTCGCTCTCATCCAACACTTCCCACACTGCCCCTACTCGGATGGTATCGCGCCGTCCCAACCTTCGCTCTCTCTCCCCCGCTACTCCGGGCAGCCGAGCGGAAATGGAGGAAAACTCGCCTCCCTGCGGACCTGGCATCCTTTCACTCCCTCCTCTCTACATTTTCCTCCTCTGTCTCTGCTGCTAAAGCCACTTTCTACCACTCTAAATTCCAAGCATCTGCCTCTAACCCTAGGAAGCTCTTTGCCACCTTCTCCTCCCTCCTGAAACCTCCTCCCCCTCCCCCCTCCTCCCTCTCTGCAGATGACTTCGTCAACCATTTTGAAAAGAAGGTCGACGACATCCGATCCTCGTTTGCTAAGTCAAACGACACCGCTGGTTCTGCTCACACTGCCCTACCCTGTGCTCTGACCTCTTTCTCCCTCTCTCTCCAGATGAAATCTCGCTTCTTGTGACGGCCGGCCGCCCAACAACCTGCCCGCTTGACCCTATCCCCTCCTCTCTTCTCCAGACCATTTCCGGAGACCTTCTCCCTTACCTCACCTTGCTCATCAACTCATCCCTGACCGCTGGCTACGTCCCTTCCGTCTTCAAGAGAGCGAGAGTTGCACCCCTTCTGAAAAAACCTACACTCGATCCCTCCGATGTCAACAACTACAGACCAGTATCCCTTCTTTCTTTTCTCTCCAAAACTCTTGAACGTGCCGTCCTTGGCCAGCTCTCCCGCTATCTCTCTCAGAATGACCTTCTTGATCCAAATCAGTCTGGTTTCAAGACTAGTCATTCAACTGAGACTGCTCTTCTCTGTATCACGGAGGCGCTCCACACTGCTAAAGCTAACTCTCTCTCCTCTGCTCTCATCCTTCTAGACCTATCGGCTGCCTTCGATACTGTGAACCATCAGATCCTCCTCTCCACCCTCTCCGAGTTGGGCATCTCCGGCGTAGCCCACGCTTGGATTGCGTCCTACCTGACAGGTCGCTCCTACCAGGTGGCGTGGCGAGAATCTGTCTCCTCGCCACGCGCTCTCACCACTGGTGTCCCCCAGGGCTCTGTTCTAGGCCCTCTCCTATTCTCGCTATACACCAAGTCACTTGGCTCTGTCATAACCTCACATGGTCTCTCCTATCATTGCTATGCTGACGACACACAATTAATCTTCTCCTTTCCCCCTTCTGATGACCAGGTGGCGAATCGCATCTCTGCATGTCTGGCAGACATATCAGTGTGGATGACGGATCACCACCTCAAGCTGAACCTCGGCAAGACGGAACTGCTCTTCCTCCCGGGGATGGACTGCCCGTTCCATGATCTCGCCATCACGGTTGACAACTCCATTGTGTCCTCCTCCCAGAGCGCTAAGAACCTTGGCGTGATCCTGGACAACACCCTGTCGTTCTCAACTAACATCAAGGCGGTGGCCCGTTCCTGTGGGTTCATGCTCTACAACATCCGCAGAGTACGACCCTGCCTCACACAGGAAGCGGCGCAGGTCCTAATCCAGGCACTTGTCATCTCCCGTCTGGATTACTGCAACTCGCTGTTGGCTGGGCTCCCTGCCTGTGCCATTAAACCCCTACAACTCATCCAGAACGCCGCAGCCCGTCTGGTGTTCAACCTTCCCAAGTTCTCCCACGTCACCCCGCTCCTCCGCTCTCTCCACTGGCTTCCAGTTGAAGCTCGCATCCGCTACAAGACCATGGTGCTTGCCTACGGAGCTGTGAGGGGAACGGCACCGCAGTACCTCCAGGCTCTGATCAGGCCCTACACCCAAACAAGGGCACTGCGTTCATCCACCTCTGGCCTGCTCGCCTCCCTACCACTGAGGAAGTACAGTTCCCGCTCAGCCCAGTCAAAACTGTTCGCTGCTCTGGCCCCCCAATGGTGGAACAAACTCCCTCACGACGCCAGGACAGCGGAGTCAATCACCACCTTCCGGAGACACCTGAAACCCCACCTCTTTAAGGAATACCTAGGATAGGATAAAGTAATCCTTCTCGCCCCCCCCCCCCTCAAATGATTTAGATGCACTATTGTAAAGTGGCTGTTCCACTAGATGTCATAAGGTGAATTCACCAATTTGTAAGTCGCTCTGGATAAGAGCGTCTGCCAAATGACTTAAATGTAAATGTAAGATGCCATTTCCCTGATACGTTAATATTCTCTGCCTTTCAACAAAAATAAGTGGTAATTGAAAGAAATAGACATATGGAATGTGACTGTAATAATCAATATTTCTTTCTTCATCCCACTGTGCTCGTGATAACAGTATTTTGACACTCTAAAACGGCAAACTGTCTAGGCCCATCTTTACATTGTTTCAACCGGTAAGTAATCAAAATAAATGTGGGATCATCATTGTCTAAGCAGGTGTGATGTCTCCCTAATACATCTACAGAGTGTGTGTGTGTGTGTGTGTGTGTGTGTGTGTGTGTGTGTGTGTTTAGCGGAGCCCAGAGCTGATCCTCTGCACTAAGCCAAGTCCTGCACAGTGACTGGATGTGACAGCCGAGACAGAATTATTATTTAGCCCATTATCCCTCCAGTCACACTGCTGCCTGGGAGCCATCACACCTCTGTCACACCACCACATAGGCTACTGTACAAACACATTCAGCAGCATCTCCACCAAACATGAAGCAGTACCACTACCCAGCAGCATCGGTGGCCATTGGATGAGAGTTGTTGTCCTTTCCAACCTTGGAGGTTTGTGCAATGACTTTTTCCATGTAACATTGGCTATGCTTAAATGAATGTCTTTTTGTAAACGTCATATGCCTGTAAATATCCAGTTAGGTACTTGTGGTGCTCTAAACAGTAGAGTAAACTATTAAGCTCCGAGTAATTGCTTTGACCTGGCTTACCTCCGGACCTCCACATTCTTAGGCGACTCACTTATGGGTGCATCACTGCATGAGATTTCTCAAAAGAGAGAGCCATTGTTAGTTGAACATTGAAGGCTATACAAACTATCCTGACTCAAGTAGCCTGAGTCAGAGCTTTTTATTACGCAGTCGTCTGTTGGTCATGTTCAGGGGCTTGGCTGCCATGAAACAGTACCTCTAGCAACCCAGGAGGCACACTAGATTCACTCCGCCTCTGCTAGATTAGAAACATACTGTCTGGGAGGTGACGGGCTGAATGGAATTGTAAATCTGTAGCCTTGTAATTGGGATTTCACAGGACCACTTTCATTATTTTACCCTGAATAGATAAGAGTAGAATTCTTGGCGGAATACTACATCTACCAAATGCTACTTTACTCTTGTTCACTACTCCTATTTCCCTCCTCCAAGATTAGACTAAATTGTGACAAAGGCACAAGTTATCAGAATGAGAAATTCAAGATAAAATGTTGAATGGTAGAAATTGGATACATCATCATACTGGGAGATTCAACAATATTGCTAATACTGGAACTATCAACTTTTCAATGTAGTTGTCATGCAGTTTCACAACAAACTATTGAAACTTTCTAAATCCCCAATGCAATCAGCCATCACCAGTTTGCAATAGCAAGTGTGCCAATGGCCAAACTGTGTTTTAAGCATTTGTGTATTATCAATTAAACATCTGTTTTGTGTCAGTTAAGCAGGTAGGAGTCTGGATGTATTTTTGTTGCACGACCACACACACACACACACACACACACACACACACACACTCACTCACAGCTCCTAAGGAAGCCTACATTGTTCGATACCCTAAACTCCACACGCCTGGCGCTATGGTGGTGTGTTGCTCTTCTGTTAACCACATTGTTTTGTCTAACATACGGAAGTGCTGGTCAGTCAGCAGCAGTGAAGCTGAGACTGGGACATGGAACAAAGCTATATTCTTCTATTTGGAAAGGCAACTCTTTTTTGGAAGGTATTTACAAATTGACACAAAGGGGGTATTTACAAAGGGAGTGTTAAATCCCGGGGCTACTGGGGTCAGGTTCCTGCTGTTGCAGGTGTTTAGGAGGACATTCGCTCTAGCCTCTGCCTTTTAAGAACAGAAACATTATATGATCCCAATTACATTTGATTTTACAGGGGCTTTATTAATAGTCCAATAGCGTTTTGAAAAATGGACATTTCAATATAAAATAATCAATGAGCACCAAAATGTGAATTTCATAGGAGCATGTCAAATTGGGTGTCAAATGAAAGCTAACCCAGCCAACATGTCCAGGTAGGCCCCACCTGGATTTTATATGGGCTTCAACTGGGCAGGGGCTCTAAATGGATATCTTAGCTGGTGCTCAATTAGGTTATAGAGTGGATCCCAAACGGGCTGTAAGTGTGGAATCTGATGTTCTTTTTTCAGGAATAATGATTGGGACCCAACCGGGTTAACCATTTGGGTCACAAGCAGGCAAACCCATGTGGGCTACAACCCAAGTACCAAATGGGCCCTGAATCTATTCTAAATGGGTTGAAAGTGGGCTGTCTGGTGTGAATATGGTCAGGGTATGTCTATGGGCATGCCAACTGGGTCACACGTGGGAAAACCCATCTGGGTCACACGTGGGAAAACCCATCTGGGTCATAACATGGGTCTCAATTGGACCCTAGTCTTCATGCTGTTACTTGCGGTGGATATTTATGCACTTTAGCCCGCTATCACAGAAAACGCTCCCATCAAGCTGGTTACCCCTCTGAGTCACAAATGTGCTCTGGAGACAACTGCTCCAGCCATGGTCACCACACAAAAATAACAAAGAGCTAGCACTGCCCAACGTATGTCGTAATGGACACATGTCGCTAAAACTACCAGGGGAGAAGACCGGGTAGCCAATCCATGCTACCCCAACAATCTCTTACTGCTAACACCAGACAAACACTAACCTGATGTTCCAACAATGAGCAAAGCAGGATCTCCAACCAGGAACAGGGGATGGAGAAACTGTGGTCCTCTCCTCACTGCCGCACAAACCAACACTACTTCCAACACCAACCACAGGCGTGTAACGAAAGAAAGTAGCAACAGGCAGTATCCAGATGTCACAAATACTTTGTATGTGTACCTCAGTATGTAACTCCCAATCAAAGCAGTGCCCACAACATAACCCCATAGACAGAAGGGTTAGCCAAACAATAATCACAAAGCACTTTACTTTGAAATATCACCTTAACCAGTTGGCAAATGTTACCAAACCAATGCAATGCAATTCCAGGGAGTAACTCCACAAAAATCCCAGATGAGCCCCCACTTGTTACAACCTGGCTCAAGATTGTAACAAACAATGGGAAACCACACACTGAGTAAATTCATTTACAAAATGAAGTTATTCCCTAAATAAAGTAAACACTGACAACAACAACCAGATGAGGCATGACGGTCAGTCAGTAAATTAACTGCCAAAGCCACAACGAAACAACCAAAGGTATGCATGGAAAGAGGAATCTCTTGCTGAATGGGGAAACAGTGGCTCAGCTGAGCTTTCACTTTCCTACTCTGCCCACCAATCTCCTGCAAGATGTAAGCACAGCAAAACCCAGTAGACAGAGCAGGGAGGGGCCATCACTACTCTTTGTAAAGAATTTCTATTTTGTTATGAAAACTTATGGTCGCCCATCTTTTGATTATAGCTAGCTTAATTTCAGTCAATTGCTCCTGCTAAGGTCAGGCTCCATTCAATGTAAGCTTCTAACTTCATCCTTCTAGACAGCTAGATATAGCTATCTATCTGGCTAATAGCCAGAGCCCTTGAGCTACCTAGCTAGCTTGACAACTTACAGAGTTACACCACTGCATCATGGGCCGTCGCCTGCCGAGCTCCTGATGGGCAGGAGGCTGCGTTCCCCATTGCCTGTCTCGCCGGCTCAACTTAAACCCTGATGGCCTAACAGGAAGGCCTTCGCTGAGAGGGACAAACGTCTGAAACAAACACAAACTGGAGACTTTAATTGGAGACACCGTGCTAAGGAGAGGCCAGAGCTGACCGAAGGTCAACGCGTGTGGATTACAAACTCAAAGACACCAGCAATAGTGCTGAGGAAAGCGGATGCCCCACGCTCCTATGTGGTGGACACAGACTCAGAAGAGGTACGGAGGAACAAAACACACCTCAGAGTTCTTCCAGATCTACCAGCCACACAGACCGAGGCCACAGAAAATGCACAAAAAGAGGGTGAAGGAGAGAGAATGCTCACAGAGCCACAAGCGCGCCCAAAAAGGGATGTGAAGTCACCAGAGTGGCTGAAAGACTATGTTACGTGAAGAGAAAACATACTGCTGGGGACCATACCCAGCAAAAAGAGACTGTACCTAAGTTAATGTTCATACTGTGTGATTTAATGCTTTCATACTGTTTCAGGATGGGAAGTAGCATGTTAGAGAATAATACTGGTTTCCAAATTGCATTTCAGTTATGCATGTTGAGTTCTTGTTCATGGGAGAGGGGAAGATGTAGTAGGATGTCCCTTGGGGTGTCCGTTCTAGAAGAAAAAGAAACGCACACCTATAAAGACGAGGTGCTGGCTAGCGGAGTAGAAACTGAAAATAAAAATAAAAAGAGAGCCGCACACTCTTGGAGCTCAGATGCAAAAATTTAATACCAACGTTTCGACACCTTGGGGTGTCCGTACCTATGTAGGACATGCAAGGGTTAGGTTAATAAACAGGCTGGAGCTAGAACCTCGTTGTCGCGCGTCTTTATATTAGATCATACTACAAATATACAGTGAGAATGCCCAGATTG
The DNA here is from genome assembly GCF_036934945.1 of Oncorhynchus masou masou. Classification (NCBI taxonomy): domain Eukaryota; kingdom Metazoa; phylum Chordata; class Actinopteri; order Salmoniformes; family Salmonidae; genus Oncorhynchus; species Oncorhynchus masou. Next base: position 31,244,974 of record NC_088233.1, read on the forward strand.
TGCTGTGGGATCAGAGATGCATGCTGAGAGAGAATGCACTCAATTTATACCCTGGCACAATGAATACTGGCAAATTCATATATTCCTTTAGAATATAGGCTGGCATTGAACAAGCCACTGGATGTGACTAGCCTACATGCCACATTAGTAAGCTGCGCTTGGCATATCAGTTCAGAGGCAAAGAGTTTTCATGTCTATGAGTTCCATGTCTATGTCTATGTCAATAACCATCCCAATATTCTGTTAATACTCTTGACTGAAAAGCATGTGGAATTTGCTCTAACAATAGTGCTGTATAGATTCAAATGAGCAGTGAGTATTTCAGTACAAGTGTGTTTTTTTATAGAGAGGTACTCTGTCAGGTGGTCTTTCAGAAATGCAATGTCCATTAAATCACCATGGAAACCTCTCAGAGAATCTACTGCAAACATTTAAATGAACAGTCCTCAAGTCTCCACTGTCCCTGAGGGCCGAGGCTTTTCTCAAGACTGCCTTTTGACAGAGGGCTTATACAAGCGCTGATGGTTAGAATATCTAATGTGGGCTGTGGATATAGAAAGTGGTGAGTGTCTATTAAATATGTATGATATATCCTCAACAGTTTTTGTCTGCTATATTTATACAAGAATCATCCATTTGTTCATACTGACCTGAAAACTGACATTGGAGAATTTAGACTAACCGCAAGATGATGACATGAAATGTGATAATAGAAGAAATCCAAAAGGTAGCCTTGGTATGTAGGCCTACTCTTTGTAAGACATAATACAAAATGAGCAGATATTGCAGGGGGAATAGCATGAAAATAATAATATACCCAGCTAGCACATAATGTTCTGAAAACCATATGTTTGTTAGAGTTTGCATGATTAATGCCTAACAAAGTGAATTTCCATGCGTCCTATCTGTGCATTGAGTTCTAAAAAAAGTTAACACAAAATAAGCTAGCAGTGTTATTCAAAATCATATTGAAACATTCAGTGAAAGTTAAGGAAATTAGTCAAAAACCTCCAAATAACCTATAATTTCTGTTCTCAGACATTAATAAAACCTCCCAGGAAAACTTTCAAGGAACCAGAGTAAAATGTTTTCAGAACCTCCCTGCAACCTAAAAATAAATATTCCCAGAACAGGTGAAAGTTCTCGGAAATTTTTTAAAATGTTAAGTTTTAACGACCAAAAACATACATACTCTATGATCTGACTAAATTGATTGCAGCATTTAGTGATCTAGTTTGTTCCTATAGCTTCGCCCTTTACGTTCTTACGCGTATACATATATACATGTAGTACGTCTCTAGTCCGGTCTCGAGACCCCACAATGAGTGTATCGGTCTTGTCTTGGTGTCTGATACATTTGTACTCAGTCTTGACTCGGTCTCTGATAGTGAGGAATAATTTCTTGCCAAGACCAGTGGAGTAAAAGCGAATAATTACCAGCTTCCATTAAGTCAGCGCATAAAACCGCTTAACCAGGCCAAATATATACACTCCTTTCTTGAAATATTATATATATATATTCATTTATAATATTCATTTATATTATATTATATATTTATATTATATATTATATATTTATATTATATTATTATTATTATATCTATTATAGACATGTTTGTGTAGTTCGTGATTCTGAAAGGACAGCAACCGTAATACCAGTGCACTCACTTTTTGTAAAACACAAAGGGCCAGTGGTGTAGTGGAGGGTATACGCGGGGTATATAACCACTTTATTTTCAGTGGGCATTGCGTGCCTACTCACTTCTTAATCCTTACTAATGCGTATCAAAGTATTGTAGTGGAGGTATACGGTTTATCAATTATGTAGTACAATTAATAAATCATGCACAAATTAGCCTACACAATCGCAAAGCACGTGAAATATATTCACATGTGCGGCACACACCCTAGATTCAATGGAATATTATCTGTAGACAGCAAGTGCATGCCGCACTCAAATGGTTTAAGCATGGAGCAGCTCTCAGAAGAATGACATTGGTAGCTGGTAGGTTAGGAAAGATGTTTCAATTCATGATATCTACCAGTAAATGCTAACTAAGGAAACAATTGGTATGCAAACCTGTTATTGGAAAAATGTAGACCAAAGTGTTGGTTAGCAGGGTGCGCAATATGATGTGATGCTGCAATATTGTCCTCATGCTGCTGTTGCATCAGGGGCATACACATGGTTGGGCAGAGGCCCACCAACTAGGGAACCAGGCCCCGACAGGCCCACCCAATCAGATTGTTGTGGACTTAGACCATCACATTTTTGTCTTTTTCTATAAAAACAGGTGTGATTTTGAGAGTGAAAATCTGAAAAATCTATAGGAAAATTCATATAAAACCATAGGAAAACATGTTTTTACACAGGGTGCCTTTCCTTCGCTGAGTGGGCCGTTTTGGGAACTTTTTTGGCTAAACTAGAGTACACCCACTTCTCCAGGTACCACTACACCACTGCATAGGGCCGATGGAAAGACAGCAATCACACACAGTATGATGTTAAAGGATAAGCAGCCCATAGACTCTGACATAATAAACCAGTAGGACACAATCATAAGAATACAAAAACACAACCATTAAGTTTTTCCGAAATCGAAATGTACAACTATTACTTACCATTGCAAAAAGCATTTCACATTTAGCACACAAAGAAACCAGTTACCAAAAGTTTAAAGTGGAACTGACAGCGTTTTAACTACTTTGCAGCTATGAAATTAACAGACAATCATAATATCAGTAAAAAATCTAAAATTCCCAGTTTATGCTCCAAAACCAATATTATAAGATGTTTTAAAAATAGGTTCTATTTGACTCAAAATTCCATGACGTACACTAAGGCATTGTTGGCCGAATAAATGGATGCAGTTCAATGCACGATTCATATAATTCACCAATATATTTCTTGGTAGTCCAAAAAATATTGTTGGAAATCACAGCTTGTCTGATTCATTGTTTGCTGCCTCCATTTGGGATGCACTGTTCCACTTTCAATGACTCAATATTCTGGAAAAAAACAGGCAAATGTAACTAATGCTGGGAATGTCATTACAATCAAACTAGCAAGGGCTATGATCACAAGTCAGTCATAACGTGGCTAATAGTCTAGCATATCTATTTATGTAGCAAGCTAAAAACATGGAGTCTAACGTTAGCTAGTTAGCTAGCTAGCTAGCTGTAGCTCATAGGAGGATGTCATGTCATTGGAGGAGTGGGTGAGTGAGTGACGTTTTCCCCTCATTGTTTTTCGGTGGCTTTACACAGCTAGAGATTCAGTCATCATTTGGTTTTTCGGTGGCTATACACAGCTAGAGATGCAGGTGTCAAGTACTAGTTAGTCAAGAACAATCTAGATAACATGTCAACTGCCTAACCAGCTCTGCTTATGGCGAGTAAAATGGTCAGAGTGAGGTGTTCTTTCATTTGGCTCCGAAAGTAGCTAGCTGGCAAGCTAGCCAGTTATCTTGGGTGCTTGGTTGGGACAAGCATGCATTGGCAGGCAAGCTGCAGAAGGACGTGGAGGCTACAATTCCCCATCGTTTATCAGTGCAATCTTCACAGCCAACTAGCTGAAAAAGTTTGAGAGGGTTTATCTAATGTTCCTTCTTTAGATTTTAGCTCATCTTACTCTGTCTAGCATTAGTTGTTGATCTTGTTCATGGTTGTTTGATCATTAGGATTGTAAAGTTCCCAAATGTAAGAGGACTCCTGTGGTGTTTACAGATTTTCCAAAATTCATTCAGGTGTATTTTGTGGCCTTTAACGAATGTGCTCTAATGATCTGAAGTCACGCTGTTGAAACAGCCTGTAAACACACAGTAATGTTAAAAGTGAAGGATGGCAGGCCCGTGTGCAAATGGCTTGTTTGTTAAAAGGCCTACTGCAGCTCTGATTGACTACAGCTTGCCAGTCTGTGTATAAGATAGATGTTTTATTAGGATTCATTTACTGCAGTGTCTATTAATTGTCCAAACGCATGGCCGCTTTCCAACTCGATATTGATATAGAATTTCCACAAATGTCTTATAGGCAGACCACACTGCTCACGTCGCACGCGCGAGTGTTGCAAAATAAATTTAGAAATCCATGTTATTCAATTATTGCCCCCACACTGCTCTCGCGTGACAACGAGCGTCTGCGTTGCCAAGGGCTAAAATAGAAGTCATACCTATTTCTGACGCAGATCGCGCTGCTTGTCCAACCTCTCCCATCTCCTCATTGGTTTATAAAAGCAGGTACCCACGTACCATCACCTCATTGGTTAAACCCACGTGGATGATTGAAAGACGAACTGTTTTGCCGGTCATCGTGGTAATACTATGAAAGTTTAAATGCCAATCACCGTATAAATTCAAAGATGAAAAAGCCTGGAAGGAGGAGAGATGACTACACGATTCGGTTGACCGTTTTATGTGTGGATTAATTGTCGGAGTGGAGGACCTTGTGCATTTCAGGTAAAATAACAACTCAATGTTTATATCCTAGGACAAATTAGATAGCAACAGCAAGCTAGCTAAATAGGACAAATTAGCTAGCAAGTGCAAGCTAACTAAATAAATTGCCATAACTGTTTAATGCTTTTCGACCTGTCCCCAAATAAATGTAATTGGTTCAAAATCAAATTAAATGTATTTGTCACATACACATGGTTAGCAGATGTTAATGCGAGTGTAGCGAAATGCTTGTGCTTCTAGTTCAGACAATGCAGTAATAACCAACGAGTAATCTAACCTAACAATTCCAAAACTACTACCTTATACACACAAGTGTAAAGGGATAAAGAATATGTACATAAATATATATGAATGAGTGATGGTACATAACGGCATAGGCAAGATGCAGTAGATGGTATTGAGTAGAGTATATACATATCAGATGAGTAATGTAGGGTATGTAAACAAAGTGGCATAGTTTAAAGTGGCTAGTGATACATGTATTACATAAAGATGCAGTAGATGATATAGAGTACAGTATATACATATACATATGAGATGAGTAATGTAGGGTATGTTCACATTATATTAAGTAGCATTGTTTAAAGTGGCTAGTGATATATTTTACATAAATTTCCATAAATTCCCATTATTAAAGTGGCTGGAGTAGAGTCAGTGTGTTGGCAGCAGCCACTCAATGTTAGTGGTGGCTGTTTAACAGTCTGATGGCCTTGAGATAGAAGCTGTTTTTCAGTCTCTCGGTCCCTGCTTTGATGCACCTGTACTGACCTCGCCTTCTGGATTATAGCGGGGTGAACAGGCAGTGGCTCCGGTGGTTGTTGTCCTTGATGAACTTTATGGCCTTCCTGTGACATCGGGTGGTGTAGGTGTCCTGGAGGGTAGGTAGTTTGCCCCCGGTGATGCGTTGTGCAGACCTCACTACCCTCTGGAGAGCCTTACGGTTGTGGGCGGAGCAGTTGCCATACCAGGCGGTGACACAACCCAACAGGATGCTCTCGATTGTGCATCTGTAAAAGTTTGTGAGTGCTTTTGGTGACACGGCAAATTTTTTTAGCCTCCTGAGGTTGAAGAGGCGCTGCTGCGCCTTCTTCACTACGCTATCTGTGTGGGTGGACCAATTCAGTTTGTCTGTGATGTGTACGCCGAGAAACTTAAAACTTACTACCCTCTCCACTACTGTCCAATCGATGTGGATAGGGGGTGCTCCCTCTGCTGTTTCCTGAAGTCCACAATCATCATCTCCTTAGTTTTGTTGACGTTGAGTGTGAGGTTATTTTCCTGACACCACACTCCGAGGGCCCTCACCTCCTCCCTGTAGGCAGTCTCGTCATTGTTGGTAATCAAGCCTACCACTGTAGTGTCGTCCGCAAACTTGATGATTGAGTTGGAGGCGTGCATGGCCACGCAGTCGTGGGTGAACAGGGAGTACAGGAGAGAGCTCAGAACGCACCCTTGTGGGGCCCCAGTGTTGAGGATCAGCGGCGTGGAGATGTTGTTACCTACCCTCACCACCCGGGGGCGGCCCGTCAGGAAGTCCAGTACCCAGTTGCACAGGGCGGGGTCGAGACCCAGGGTCTCGAGCTTGATGACGAGTTTGGAGGGTACTATGGTGTTAAATGCTGAGCTGTAGTCGATGAACAGAATTCTCACATAGGTATTCCTCTTGTCCAGATGGGTTCGGGCAGTGTGCAGTGTGGTTGAGATTGCATCGTCTGTGGACCTATTTGGGCGGTAAGCAAATTGGAGTGGATCTAGGGTGGAGGTGATATGGTCCTTGACTAATCTCTCAAAGCACTTCATGATGACGGAAGTGAGTGCTGCGGGGCGGTAGTAGTTTAGCTCAGTTACCTTAGCTTTCTTGGGAACAGGGACAATGGTGGCCCTCTTGAAGCATGTGGGAACAGCAGACTGGGATAAGGATTGATTGAATATGTCCGTAAACACACCAGCCAGCTGGTCTGCGCATGCTCTGAGGACGCAGCTGGGGATGCCGTCTGGGCCAGCAGCCCTGCGAGGGTTAACACGTTTAAATGTTTTACTCACGTCGGCTGCAGTGAAGGAGAGTCTGCATGTTTTGGTTGCGGGCCGTATTGTCCTCAAAGCAGGCAAAAAAGTTAGTCTGCCTGAGAGCAAGACATCCTGGTCCGTGACGGGGCTGGTTTTCTTTTTGTAATCCATGATTGACTGTAGACCCTGCCACATACCTCGTGTCTGAGCCGTTGAATTGCGACTCTACTTTGTCTCTATACTGACGCTTAGCTTGTTTGATTGCCTTGCGGAGGGAATAGCTACACTGTTTGTATTCGGTCATGTTTTCGGGCACCTTGCCCTGGTTAAAAGCTGTGGTTCACACTTTCAGTTTCACGCGAATGCTGCCATCAATCCACGGTTTCTGGTTTGGGAATGTTTTAATCGTTGCTATGGGAATGACATCTTCAATGCACTTTCTAATGAACTCGCTCACTGAATCAGCGTATTCGTCAATGTTGTTGTTGGACGCAGTGCGGAACATATCCCAGTCCACGTGATGGAAGCAGTCTTGGAGCTTGGAATCAGATTGGTCGGAGCAGCGTTGAACAGACCTGAGTGCGGGAGCTTCTTGTTTTAGCTTCTGTCTGTAGGCAGGGAGCAACAAAATGGAGTCCTGGTCAGCTTTTCCGAAAGGAGGGCAGGGGAGGGCCTTATATGCGTTGCGGAAGTTAGAATAGCAATGATCCAAGGTTTTAGAATGAGAATGACCTTGGTAGATAATGCGGTCGACATTTGATTGTGAGGAATTCTAAATCAGGTGAACAGAAGGACTTGAGTTCCTGTATGTTGTTGTGACCACACCACTTCTCATTAACCATAAGGCATACGCCCCTGCCCCTCTTCTTACCAGAAAGATGTTTGTTTCTGTCGGCGCGATGCGTGAAGAAACCTGCTGGCTGCACCGATTCATTAGCGTCTCTCGAGTGAGCCATGTTTCCGTGAAGCAAAGAACGTTACAGTCTCTGATGTCCCTCTGGAATGCTACCCTTGCTCGGATTTCATCAACCTTGTTGTCAAGAGACTGGACATTGGCGAGAAGTATGCTAGGGAGTGGTGCGTGATGTGCCCGTCTCCGGAGCCTGACCAGAAGACTGCTTCGTTTCCCTCTTTTACGACGTCTTTGTTTCAGAGTTTGTTTTGATATTTTAACCTGCGTGTCATGATCGTGTTCGGTGTAGGGGAACAAAATATATTTATGTACGATGGCGCACGTGTGTAGCCGGTTTGGGTTCCGTGTTTATGAAGACGTGAAAATGACCATATCCAAGTGGTTGCTTGTCAGAAAATGTTTTAAAAAGTGTCAAATTCTTCCTGGGGGTGTATATGAACAGATTTTAATAAGATGTCATGTTGCTAAATGCTGTCAGTTCTACTTTAAATGCAACAATGTTTCATACACAAGTTATTTTCAAAGAGATGGCTAACAGCAAGTGCGCTGCAATAAAAAACAGTTCCACTAACCAGATTATGATCATTTGAAACTTAACTTCTTGTTGAAAGTTATTCTTGAAAAGGGAGAAGCTAGCAACAACATCCGCTTTGATAAAACCTGCTGCAGCGGTTGCAAACTAGCCGACAACAAAAGATTGCTAGCTAGACTGTGGGAAAACTACTACTCGCTAATGCGCAGTAACCTCTTGATCTTCAAGAAAACAGAAGTTTTCATACGTTTTTGAAAAACAGCCCCACCCATTAAGTCAAAATGTGATTGTTTGATTCCATTGTGACTCCCAAATTTTGCCATAATACAGTTGAATGGCAGATGCCTCTATCTAGCTTCTGATGGCCTAGCCAATGGTTGATTTAGCTAGCTAGATTTATCTCCCCAGAGACCAGTAAAATAAAATCCTGATTGGATATTTTTCTCTTCCGAGTTAACCTTTTCCTTTCCAACAAAGATGGAAGAGATTAAATCAGAAAATCATTGAAAATATTATTATTATTATAATAATCATTATTTTACAAAATCCTTAGCCCTTCTCTGAAGGCGTAAAAGGCCCATTGTTCCCATCTGTGTTTGGGTTAAAAATCACTATTCTGAATGTAGAATCCATTTGTTTTTCTGAAATATGAACACAAAAATACAGGACATTTTGAACTTATTATAGTGATGATATGACAAAATTACAATCTTGGTCTTGAATTGGACTTGTATTTTTCTGGTCTCGCTCTTGACTCAGTCTTTACTCCAAGTCGATTTGCTCCAGTCTTGAATCAGTCTCGCTTTAGGTGGTGTCGAACACAACACTGCGTATACTGGTTGAAAATGGCAGATTTGGGCACTGTCAAGTGCCTAATTTGGAACGCAGTGGCTGCACAGTAACATGCTATAAATGACATCAGAGCTCTGCACTTTATTGCACTGTATTTGTTTGGACTGACAGCCATTCTCCCTCTAATTGGCCAACTTTTGCAAATGTTTTATGGGTCAGGGAAATGCTGTAAATTAAGAGGACTCAATTTGTTTTGAAAGATGACCGTTGTGTAATAAATACCGCTTTGATGTCATACAAGCAAACCAAACTGCTTTGAGTCCAAATGTGCACTTCACATTTCCATATCATAAAACTCATGTCATAAGCAGTGTCAACTAGGGCCCTATGAAATCTGTTACATTTATGGGCCTGATTCCATTTAGTTTATTCACAAATTCAGTTTCACACGTTTTGTTTTTTCACACTTTTTTAAAACTAGAAAAACAACCTAATTGGATGTTCAAATTTCATAACAATGCTTAAACCCCATCAGGAGACCTCAAAAGTTAAGAAATGTTGACATTTGGGGGTTGTGACCATTTTGTTGTGACCATTGTTTGTCTGTAGTGCTCATGTGATTGCAGAGTTTGCAACGGAAATGGCCACTGGATTGATAGGCTACCTTGTAGTTAACATCTAATTGAGAAGGTTTTTTTAGCAATATCAAAAGCTTTCAAATTATGTCCACCTGACCCAGATTGTGATTTATAATGGGCCGTTTTTGGATTGTGATGTTGGGGATGCAGGATTGTGTTCCAAACAAAACAACTACAAGTTTGCTTGCTCTAGTTCCTCAACGGCACAGCTAGAAGAACAAAATTACTTAGGAACTTGTGCAAACTTTGGTGAGGTATGTGGCCACTTGGAGACACCAGTTAGTCCTCTCACTCAAACCCTTGTCATGTTATTATCTCATGTTGCACCTACCCTACATTTCAAGGAATATTATTGTCATGTTACTGAAGGTATCCTGAGTATTTTCAGATTTTGTGATCAACAAACGTGGTGTAAAGTAAATATAAAATACACATAAAATCAACAGTGTAATGTTTGGATTCAGTATTGTGTCAGGAGATCTGTTGTGTCCTCAATATAGGTTTAATATTTTCCACATAATCTCCAAACGGTTCCCTTTTGATTGCTACCAGAGTTATGCATTTCATATTTCTTCTGTAAGAAACATTTCAATTTAGCCCTATCCATATAGGCCAATTCCCACGAGTGTAAAGGGTTCATTCAAAGAGTGAGAGATAATGCCTAGGAATCAAAGAATCCCAGCCACCCCTGTGGCATGGATTAGTGGATGCATATCTCATGACTGATAACATGGGTTCTGGTGGAGGGGGTTTAAAGTATTAACGCCCCTCGCACACACAAGCCCTAGGCCTACATCAAAACTCTTCCTGTGGCTTTTGATGGGCAAACAGGTACTGGAATAAGTCTGAAAAGTAAAACAATTAGTTATAGTGATTTGACTTATATCAATTTTGTTTATGAATGATTAAGTGGTTAAAACCACCACCAATAATTACCAAAGATTAAGTAACAGAATCACTGCAACCTAATTGGCTACAATGGGAAATCATAATGGTCACAAACCACAGTTGGGTCACCTGCTGGACCATACTGTTATGTTCAGCTCATAACTGTTTCCTTTGTCTTTCTGTTGCCTGGTGGTCAAACCAAGAGTGTTAAAGCAGTCAGTCTGGATCAACCCCTCCCTCTCTCTCGCTCTCCTGTCAACGTCACCTCTGCCAGCTCTTACTGACACCTTACCCATGAGCCCTCTCTCTTTCCATTTACTATAAGCAGCAACGACCGACACTGGACGTCCATGGACGTTAACATTTGGTCAGTCCACCAGTGCCTTGATGTTAACGTCTACAGATGGACTGGACTGGACCAAATCTGAACCTATCATAGACGTACTGTATGTTTCACAAGTTTGGATGACACAGTCCAGTACAGTGAGTACAGCACAGTACAGTACAATACAGTAGTGAGTAGAGCACAGTATAGTAAAGACCAATACAATAGTACAGTACAATACAGTAAAGAAAAGTGGATTATAGTGCAGTAGAGTACAGTATATTGTACTGGATTAAGTCTGAAAAGTACAACAATTAATTTAGTGATTTTACTGATCAATTTTGTTTATGAATGATTATCTTGTAATGTTCTCTAATCTACTGTACTGAACTGTACTCCACTGTATTGTACTGCACTGTACTCTACTGCGCTGCGATGTCCAAACTTGTGAAACATGAGAATGACATTCATATCTATAATTATGCATTTCTGTTTAGTTCAGATCAGGGACCCATGATGTAAGTCCGTTATTGTAATTCCGTTACCAGGTGTAAATCCACTTTACTTACTGTAGTTCAATAACCAAGAGATTTTTTAAAACTTAAGGTGCTATGTCATAGCAGATTCTTATATTTAACAGGGTTTGGGAAAACGTGGTCTTATAAAAACCTGATTTTACCGTAATTCTGTTACCAAAGTTAGCATCTGCCCAGTTCTTCCACTAAATGTATTTTTGTACATTTTTCAGTGGAAATTGTTAAATATAGTCCTTGTGCATAGAGTTTTATGGTTTGTAAAACTTTGAAATCAAATGGGGTTTTTTTTGGTATACATTTTAAAGTGAAAAAACTGAGCCAAAGCGTAATTTGATTAGTGGTTGAAAACACACTTTGCTGCTGAAATTTGACTTCCTTATCTTATCAAATACATTTTACCCAGACAAATATCATTAACATTATATCCAAAAAGTCAGATTTCATAACCTACTGTAATACATACATCCGATAATAAGCAGAGTTCTGTTGAAAAGGCAGTGCTGCTTCTCGCAGCGACCTTTGAGGATTTTACATGTTGTGGCGGTGGTTGTCTGCAAAGTTGTTCCTGCGGGTTGCAAAAAGCAAAATGAACATGACACAAGCTGAATTAAATATAAATGGCTTTAAAAAAATGTTTTTAAAATTGTGGTACGCTCAGTGCTCCATTAACATTTCACTGAGATATGCTTGTTTTTCTGAGAAATCTTCTAAAACTACAGCAAACGTATGATCTCTGTAATTGCAAACAAAGGTTTCTGTACCAAATATTAAGTTCTGCTTTTCTGATGTATCAAATACTTATGTCATGCAATAAAATGCAAATTAATTACTGAAAAGTCATACAATGTGATTTTCTGGATTTTTGAAGTGTACCTATGATAAAAATTACAGACCCCTACATGCTTTGTAAGTAGGAAAACCTGCAAAATCGGCAGTGTATCAAATACTTGTTCTCCCCACTGTATATATATCTTAATTCCATTCTTTTACTTTTAGGTTTGTGTGTATTTTTGTGAATTGTTAGATACTTCTGCACTGTTGGAGCTAGGAATACAAGCATTTCACTACACCCACAATAACATCAGCTAAATATGTGTATGTGACCAATACAATTTTATTTTATTTTATCTTTGTAGTGACTGGGTGTATTGATACCACTTTCAAAGCCTAATTAACAGCTTCACCATGCATAAAGGAATATTCAGTCAGTTTTTTAAACCCTTTTCTATCCTTTTTTTTTTGCTTTTCTTTGTGAGGCATTGGAAAACTCTCCTGGTCTTTGAGTCTGTGCTTGAAATTCACTACTTGACTGAGGGACCTTACAGATAATTGTATGTATGTGGTTGTCATTCAAAAATCATGTTAACCTCTATTATTGCACAGAGGGACTCCATGCAACTTATTATGTGAATTGTTAAGCAAATGTTTACTCCTGACATTTGCTATAATAAAGGGGTAGAATACTTTTTGACTTAAGACATTTCAGCTTTTCATGGGGTATTATTTGTAGATCATCGACACAAAATCTAAATTTGATAAATTGTATATTTAGGCTGTCACATCAAATTGTGGAAAAAGTTAAGGGATGTGAATACTTTCTGAAGGTAATGTATGTATCAACGGTCATGGAAATTGTTAAAATGTTTTACATTTTTTTATTTAAATGAACCTCTCTGGAATAGGCGGGACGCAAATGTCTCACCTGGCCAATTGCCAGGAAAAATGCAGAGTGCCAAATTAAAACAAATGCTATAAAATTCCAACTTTCATTAAATCACATGTACGATACCAAATTAAAGCTACTCTCGTTGTGAATCCAGCCAACATGTCAGATTTCAAAAAGGCTTTTCGGCGAAAGCATAAGAAGCTATTATCTGATGATAATAAACAAAGAAACAATAGCATATTTCAACCCTGCAGGCACCACACAAAACGCAACAATAAAATATAAATCAGGCCTTACCTTTGACGAGCTTCTTTTTTGGCACTTCAATGTCCCATGAACATCACAAACGTTTTTTTTTGTTCGATTAATTCCTTCGATATATATCCAAAATGTCCATTTATTTGGCGCGTTTGATCCACAAAAAAACTGCTTCCAATTTGCGCAACGTCACTATAAAATATCTCAAAAGTTACCTGTAAACTTTGCCAAAACATTTCAAATGACTTTTGTAATACAACTTTAGGTCATTTTAAATGTTAATAAATTGATCAAATTGAAGACGGGTCTATCTGTTTTCAATACAGGAGGATCACAAACTAATGCTACTTTTCAAGTCTTGCGCAACTCTCAAACAGTACACATAACATTACCCTGTTCCAAAATGGCCGTACTTCTTCATTGCACAAAGGAATAACCACAACCAAATTCCAAAGACTGGTGACATCCAGTGGAAGTGGTAGGAACTGCAAACAAGTTCCTAAGAAATATCGTTTCCCAATGAGAACTCATTGAACAGAAAGTGACCTCCAAAAAAATATATTTTGGAAAGGTTAGTCCTCAGGGTTTTGCCTGCTACATAATTTCTGTTATACTCACAGACATAATTCAAACAGTTTTAGAAACTTCAGAGTGTTTTCTATCCAAATCTACCAATAGCATGCATATCTTATATTCTTGGCATGAGTAGCAGGAAGTTGAAATTGGGCACGCTATTTATCCAAAAGTTAAAATGCTGCCCCCTATCCCAAAGATAAACCTTTTGAATTTTTATAATCCATCAGATATTGACTGAATTACATGGCATAAAATGTTTTACTGGCACGGAGAAATAATGAATGGAGTTCAGGGATTTTGGTGGGAATTCAGGTATTTATTGTAAAATTAAAAAATCTTAGAATGCACTCATCTACACATTTTCTTTTTTTATAATTAAAACAAATATGTTGTGTTAAAATAAATTATATGTACCTAATTTGCATGAATACACTGAAATTGATAATGTATTCCGACACCTTGACTTTTTCCACATTTTATTATGTTATAACCTTATTCTAAAATGTATAAAAATATATTTTTACCTCATGAATCTACACATAATAACCCATAATGACAAAGTAAAAACAGGTTTTAGACATTTTTGCAAATTTATAAAACATTTTAAACTGATATCATGTTTACATAAGTATTCAGACCCATAAAGACTCAGTACTTTGTTGAAGCACCTATGGCAGTGATACAGCCTTGCGTCTACTTGGGTATGTCGCAACAAGCGTGGCACAACTGTATTCGGGGAGTTTCTCTCATTGCTCTCTGCGGATCCTATCAAGCTCTGTCAGGTTGGATGGGGAGCGTTGCTGCACAGCTGATTTCAGGTCTCTTCAGAGATGTTCGATAGGGTTCAATTTCAGGCTCTGGCTGGGTCAGTCAAGGACAATCAGAGACTTCCAATAGGGTTGTTGTCCTGAAGGGGCATGTTTACTCCAGTTTGAGGTCCTGCGTGCTCTGGAGCAGGTTTTAATTGAGGATCTCTCTGTACTTTGCTCTGTTTATCTTTGCCTAGATCCTGACTAGTCTCCTAGTCCCTCACGCTGAAAAACATCCCCACAGCATGATGTTGCCACCACCATCCTTCACCATCTTGATGGTGCCAGGTTTCCTCCAGACGTGACTCTTGGCATTCAGGCCAAAGAGTTCAATCTTGGTTTCATTAGACCAGAGAATCTTGTTTCTCATGGTTTGAGAGTCTTTAGGTGCTTTTTGGCAAACTCCAAGAGGGCTGTCATGTGACTTTTTACTGAGGAGTGGCTTCCGTCTGGCCACTCTACCATAAAGGCCTGATTGGTGGAGTGCTGCAGAGATGGTTGTCCTTCTGGAAGGTTCTCCCATCTCCACAGTGAAACTCTAGAGCTCTGTCAGAATGATCATCGGGTTCTTGGTCACCTCCCTGACCAACTCTGGGAAGATAATTGGTGGTTCCAAACTTCTTCCATTTAAGAATGATGGAGGCCAATGTGTTCTTGGGGACCTTCAATGCTGCAGAAATGTTTGTACCCTTCCCCAGATCTCTGCCCCGATACAATCCTGTCTGTGAGCAATACGGACAATTCCTTCGACCTCATGGCTTAGTTTTTGCTCTGACATGCACTGTCAACTGTGGGACCTTTATATAGACAGGTGTGTGCCTTTCCAAATCATGTCCAATCAATTGAATTTACCACAGGTTGATTCCAATCAAGTTGTAGAAACATCTCAAGGAGGATCAATGGAAACAGGATGCACCTAAGCTCAATTTGGAGTCTCATAGTAAAGGGTCTGAATACCTATGTAAATAAGGTATTTTCTTTAAAAAAAGAAAGTTTTCATTTTGTCATTATGGGGTATTATGTGTAGATTGCTGAGGATTTTTTAAAATCAATTTTTGAATAAGGCTGTCACGTAACAAAATGTGAAAAACGTCAAGGGGTCTGAATACTTTCCGAAGGCACTGTATATGAATAAATAAAAAGGTGTAGAACAGGGCTGCAACCACCAAAGACCTGCTCTGTCTACCCTACCTGCTCTGTCAACCCTACCTGCATTCTCCTGAGCTGTCTAGACTGCCTCATTAATTACTGTTGTTGTCACGTTCTCTTGCATAATTCAACAAGTGTGTCAATAGC
Organism: Oncorhynchus masou masou; assembly: GCF_036934945.1. NCBI lineage: Eukaryota > Metazoa > Chordata > Actinopteri > Salmoniformes > Salmonidae > Oncorhynchus > Oncorhynchus masou. The sequence goes on from NC_088233.1 coordinate 31,260,667, forward strand.
AGGATACACTCGGATTAAAATGATTGCAATCAATCCAGCGAGACTTAAGTGACAAGTGCATTTCGCATCCCTCAACCACAGGAAATAGATGACTGAAAAAGACAGATCCTCAGGTGGGAGGGACGTGTGTTGCTTATGTATGACAGCAATCCATGCTTTGGCCCGTTCAGTTTCCCTGGCACTGTTTCCAAATGTTAATGTTTTAGCATTTGTGGCACAAAGGAATGGGACTGATATTATAATTTTTCACTCATCATGTCCAAATCATTCAAAAGTATTCAACATTTATTGTGAAGCTCAACAATGTCACTTAAAGATGATTTGAAAATTAGCCGTGAAAAATGCTAAGATTGGTTCAATTACTTGAATTAGCATTTGGAAACAGAGCTAGCCACTGCCAGGCAAACTAAACCAAAGCATGGATTGCTGTCATACTTCGCCCATATACTGCTTACAGGGTAAGGAAACCAATGTGTCATTTTGCAATTTGGGTGAACTATCTTTTTAATTATATTGTAACGACCCTGGGTTTATAAGCGCGGGAAATCGACTCTGCCGCTCGAGCATGCTTTTGCGGCACAGTCGATAGGCGCCGGACCTCGGGGTCGAGGTCCCTGCTGTTTCATTACAATATCTTTGTATCTTGCCCTCCTTGGATTTTGGATTTTCCTTTTCATGGTTTAAGTCTGAGTACCTTTTAAACTCTACATCTAGACACATCCCCCTTTCGCTGAGAGCTGGGCAGGTTAGCAAACTTTACTTTGCTACCTGACAACTTTACGGTTTTTACTTTTTAATTACCGTTTATATTTTTTGTTTTTCCCTCACTCAACTTTTATTTTATTCAACCTTTTCACTCCGGACACTTTATCTGGACATGGTTCGTCAAGATCTCCAACAGCCGAAGCTAAGTAGTAACATTAACATGATGCCTTCTAATTGCAGTCGCTGTACTCATAATATACAGGAGAACAATCGCCTTACGGCAAGGATCGCTGTGCTGCAAGCCCAGCTTCAGACGCAATCGTTAGGCAAGGGTAATTTCAGTGTAGGAAAGGATGAAATGGCATCTGTGCCACCAGTAAGTACAGATAGTAGTATAAATCCCCTCGCACGGTCCCCGCAGCCGGACAACTTTCTCATGGCTTCTGGAGGGAAATGCTGTAGGAATGGCCAACCGGTATCGCTCATTCAGCCGACAGAAACTTTCAACCGGTTCGCCCCATTAAGCAGCGAGTCAGAGTCTGAGGCCGAGCCTTCTCTGGTCTCTACTCCTCCCGTTACGGGGTCTGAGACGCCGAAGGCTCCCTCCATTAACTCTGACAAATTGAAAACCCTAGTCATTGGCGACTCCATTACCCGCAGTATGAGACTTAAGACAAATCATCAGGCGATCATACACTGTTTACCAGGGGCCGGGCTACCAATGTTAAGGCTAATCTGAAGATGGTGCTGGCTAAAGCTAAAACTGGCGAGTGTAGAGAGTATAGGGATATTGTTATCCACGTCGACACCAACAATGTTTGGATGAAAAAGACAGAGGTCACCAAGTGCAACATAGCTTCAGAGTGTAAATCCGCTAGAAAGATATGTCGGCATCGAGTAATTGTATCTGGCCCCTCACAGTTAGGGGGAGTGATGAGCTCTACAGCAGTCTCACAACTCAATCGCTGGTTGAAAACTGTTTTCTGCCCCTCCCAAAATATAGAATTTGTAGATAATTGGCCCTCTTTCTGGGACTCACCCACAAACAGGACCAAGCCTGGCCTGTTGAGGAGTGACGGACTCCATCCTAGCTGGAGGGTTGCTCTCATCTTATCTACGAACATAGACAGGGCTCTAACTCCCTTAGCTCCGCAATGAAATAGGGTGCAGTCCAGGCAGCAGGCTGTTAGCCAGCCTGCCAGCTTAGTGGAGTCTGCCACTAGCACAGTTAGTGTAGTCAGCTCAGCTATCCCCATTGAGACCGTGTCTGTGCCTCGACCTAGGTGGGGCAAAACTAAACATGGCGGTGTTCGCCTTAGCAATCTCACTAGAATAATTCCGGCCATTATTGAAAGAGATTGTGATACCTCACATCTCAAAATAGGGCTTCTTAATGTTAGATCCCTCACTTCCAAGGCAGTTATAGTCAATGAACTAATCACTGATCATAATCTTGATGTGATTGGCCTGACTGAAACATGGCTTAAACCTGATGAATTTACTGTGATAAATGAGGCCTCACCTCCTGGTTACACTAGTGACCATATCCCCCACACATTCCGCAAAGGCGGAGGTGTTGCTAACATTTATGATAGCGAATTTCAATTTACAAAAAATCCCCAGCAGTCTTTGTCTTTTGAGCTTCTAGTCATGAAATCTATGCAGCCTACTCAATCACTTTTTTTGGGGGGGGGGGGGGCATATACAGCGTTCCTTACTGAGTTCCCTGAATTCCTATCGGACCTTGTAGTCATAGCAGATAATATTCTAATATTTGGTGATTTTAATATTCACATGGAAAAGTCCACAGACCCACTCCAAAAGTCTTTCGGAGCCATCATCGACTCAGTGGGTTTTTTCCAACATGTCTCCGGACCTACTCACTGTCACAGTCATACTCTGGACCTAATTTTGTCCCATGGAATAAATGTTGCGAATCTTAATATTTTTCCTCATAATCCTGGACTATCGGACCACCATTTTATTACGTTTGCAATCTCAACAAATAATCTTCTCAGACCCCAACCAAGGAGCATCAAAAGATCTGCTAGAAATTCTGAGACAACCCAAATATTCCTTGATGTCCTTCCAGACTCCCTCTGCCTACTCAAGGACGTCAGAGGACGTAAATCAGTAAACCACCTAACTGAGGAACTCAATTTAACCTTACGCAATACCCTAGATGCAGTTGCACCCCTAAAAACTAAAAACATTTGTCATAGGAAACTAGCTCCCTAGTATACAGAAAATACCCGAGCTCTGAAGCAAGCTTCCAGAAAATTGGAACGGAAATGGTGCCACACCAAACTGGAAGTCTTCCGACGAGCTTGGAAAGACAGTACCGTGCAGTATCGAAGAGCCCTCACTGCTGCTCGATCATCCTATTTTTCCAACTTAATTGAGGACAATAAGAACAATCCAACATTTATTTTTGATACTGTTGCAAAGCTAACTAAAAAGCAGCATTCACTTCAGCAGTAATAAATTCATAAACTTCTTTGAGGAAAAGATCATGATAATTAGAAAGCAAATTACGGACTCCTCTTTAAATCTGCATATTTTTCCAAAGCTCAGTTATCCTGAGTCTTCACAACTCTGCCAGGACCTAGAATCAAGGGAGTCACACAAGTGTTTTAGTACTACATCTCTTGACACAATGATGAAAATAAGCATGGCATCTAAACCTTCAAGATAATTGCATAATTATCGTATTTCGTCGTCCTAACGTAGTCTACACTGCTATCTGCCCAGCAGCTAGCTAAGCAGCTAGCTAACATCCACTGTCCACCAGCACTGTAGAAACTATTACACTCAACTGAACGACTCGATTAGCGTAGTGCCAGCTAGCTACATAGTTGTCTTCGCTGTCTTCGTATCCAAGATAATTGTGTAGTTTAGAGTGTGTAGACTTAGAGTGATTATCTTAATTTACCGAGGTTAGCTAGCCAGCTATTTGTCGTCCTTAACGTAGGAGATGCTGCTAGCTAGCTAGCCAACAGCTAGCCAACCTCTACCGAATTAAACTTCAACTACCCGGTCAACATTCCGCGTCGCTCCACAGGTAGTATCACATTTTCATTTCACTTCATTACAGTACAACGGTTTGATTTGTTTGATCGTAGCTAGCCAGCTACATAGCCGTCTTTGTATCTAAGACAATTGTGTAGTCTAGAGCGATTTTCTAGGTTAGCTGGCCAGCTATTGTCGTTCTTTTAACGTAGCTAGCCAGCTAGCCCCCGAATAGCAGCACTGTAGTAACTATTACAGTACAACGGTTTGATTTGTTTGATCGTAGCTAGCTAGCTTCATAGCCGTCTTTGTATCTAAGACAATTGTGTAGCCTAGAGCGATTTTCTAGGTTAGCTAGCCAGCTATTGTCGTTCTTTTAAGGTAACGTAACGCAATCAACCTGCTAGCTAGCCAGCTAGCCCCCGAATAGCAGCACTGTAGAAACTATTACACTCGACGGAACGACTTGATTAGTGTAGTGTCAACATCGCAGCCACTACCAGCTAGCCTACAAAGTCAACAACGCAGCCACTGCCAGCTAGCCTACTCCAGCAGTACTGTATCATTTCAATCATTTTAGTCAATAAGATTCTTGCTACGTAAGCTTAACTTTCTGAACATTCGAGACGTGTAGTCCACTTGTCATTCCAATCTCCTTTGCATTAGCGTAGCCTCTTCTGTAGCCTGTCAACTATGTGTCTATCTATCCCTGTTCTCTCCTCTCTGCACAGACCATACAAACGCTCCACACCGCGTGGCCGCGGCCACCCTAATCTGGTGGTCCCAGCGCGCACGACCCACGTGGAGTTCCAGGTCTCCGGTAGCCTCTGGAACTGCCGATCTGCGGCCAACAAGGCAGAGTTCATCTCAGCCTATGCCTCCCTCCAGTCCCTCGACTTCTTGGCACTGACGGAAACATGGATCACCACAGATAACACTGCTACTCCTACTGCTCTCTCTTCGTCCGCCCACGTGTTCTCGCACACCCCGAGAGCTTCTGGTCAGCGGGGTGGTGGCACCGGGATCCTCATCTCTCCCAAGTGGTCATTCTCTCTCTCCCCCTTACCCATCTGTCTATCGCCTCCTTTGAATTCCATGCTGTCACAGTTACCAGCCCTTTCAAGCTTAACATCCTTATCATTTATCGCCCTCCAGGTTCCCTCGGAGAGTTCATCAATGAGCTTGATGCCTTGATAAGCTCCTTTCCTGAGGACGGCTCACCTCTCACAGTCCTGGGCGACTTTAACCTCCCCACGTCTACCTTTGACTCATTCCTCTCTGCCTCCTTCTTTCCACTCCTCTCCTCTTTTGACCTCACCCTCTCACCTTCCCCCTACTCACAAGGCAGGCAATACGCTCGACCTCATCTTTACTAGATGCTGTTCTTCCACTAACCTCATTGCAACTCCCCTCCAAGTCTCCGACCACTACCTTGTATCCTTTTCCCTCTCGCTCTCATCCAACACTTCCCACACTGCCCCTACTCGGATGGTATCGTGCCGTCCCAACCTTCGCTCTCTCTCCCCCCGCTACTCTCTCCTCTTCCATCCTATCATCTCTTCCCTCTGCTCATACCTTCTCCAACCTATCTCCTGATTCTGCCTCCTCAACCCTCCTCTCTTCCCCTTCTGCATCCTTTGACTCTCTATGTCCCCTATCCTCCAGGCCGGCTCGGTCCTCCCCTCCCGCTCCGTGGCTCGATGACTCATTGCGCGCTCACAGAACAGAGCTCCGGGCAGCCGAGCGGAAATGGAGGAAAACTCGCCTCCCTGCGGACCTGGCATCCTTTCACTCCCTCCTCTCTACATTTTCCTCCTCTGTCTCTGCTGCTAAAGCCACTTTCTACCACTCTAAATTCCAAGCATCTGCCTCTAACCCTAGGAAGCTCTTTGCCACCTTCTCCTCCCTCCTGAATCCTCCTCCCCCTCCTCCCTCTCTGCAGATGACTTCGTCAACCATTTTGAAAAGAAGGTCGACGACATCCGATCCTCGTTTGCTAAGTCAAACGACACCGCTGGTTCTGCTCACACTGCCCTACCCTGTGCTCTGACCTCTTTCTCCCCTCTCTCTCCAGATGAAATCTCGCTTCTTGTGACGGCCGGCCGCCCAACAACCTGCCCGCTTGACCCTATCCCCTCCTCTCTTCTCCAGACCATTTCCGGAGACCTTCTCCCTTACCTCACCTCGCTCATCAACTCATCCCTGACCGCTGGCTACGTCCCTTCTGTCTTCAAGAGAGCGAGAGTTGCACCCCTTCTGAAAAAACCTACACTCGATCCCTCCGATGTCAACAACTACAGACCAGTATCCCTTCTTTCTTGTTCTCTCCAAAACTCTTGAACGTGCCGTCCTTGGCCAGCTCTCCCGCTATCTCTCTCAGAATGACCTTCTTGATCCAAATCAGTCAGGTTTCAAGACTAGTCATTCAACTGAGACTGCTCTTCTCTGTATCACGGAGGCGCTCCGCACTGCTAAAGCTAACTCTCTCTCCTCTGCTCTCATCCTTCTAGACCTATCGGCTGCCTTCGATACTGTGAACCATCTGATCCTCCTCTCCACCCTCTCCGAGTTGGGCATCTCCGGCGCGGCCCACGCTTGGATTGCGTCCTACCTGACAGGTCGCTCCTACCAGGTGGCGTGGCGAGAATCTGTCTCCTCGCCACGCGCTCTCACCACTGGTGTCCCCCAGGGCTCTGTTCTAGGCCCTCTCCTATTCTCGCTATACACCAAGTCACTTGGCTCTGTCATAACCTCACATGGTCTCTCCTATCATTGCTATGCAGACGACACACAATTAATCTTCTCCTTTCCCCCTTCTGATGACCAGGTGGCGAATCGCATCTCTGCATGTCTGGCAGACATATCAGTGTGGATGACGGATCACCACCTCAAGCTGAACCTCGGCAAGACGGAGCTGCTCTTCCTCCCGGGGAAGGACTGCCCGTTCCATGATCTCGCCATCACGGTTGACAACTCCATTGTGTCCTCCTCCCAGAGCGCTAAGAACCTTGGCGTGATCCTGGACAACACCCTGTCGTTCTCAACCAACATCATGGCGGTGGCCCGTTCCTGTAGGTTCATGCTCTACAACATCCGCAGAGTACGACCCTGCCTCACACAGGAAGCGGCGCAGGTCCTAATCCAGGCACTTGTCATCTCCCGTCTGGATTACTGCAACTCGCTGTTGGCTGGGCTACCTGCCTGTGCCATTAAACCCCTACAACTCATCCAGAACGCCGCAGCCCGTCTGGTGTTCAACCTTCCCAAGTTCTCTCACGTCACCCCGCTCCTCCGCTCTCTCCACTGGCTTCCAGTTGAAGCTCGCATCCGCTACAAGACCATGGTGCTTGCCTACGGAGCTGTGAGGGGAACGGCACCGCAGTACCTCCAGGCTCTGATCAGGCCCTACACCCAAGCAAGGGCACTGCGTTCATCCACCTCTGGCCTGCTCGCCTCCCTACCACTGAGGAAGTACAGTTCCCGCTCAGCCCAGTCAAAACTGTTCGCTGCTCTGGCCCCCCAATGGTGGAACAAACTCTCTCACGACGCCAGGACAGCGGAGTCAATCACCACCTTCCGGAGACACCTGAAACCCCACCTCTTCAAGGAATACCTAGGATAGGATAAGTAATCCTTCTCACCCCCCCTTAATGATTTAGATGCACTATTGTAAAGTGGCTGTTCCACTGGATGTCAGAAGGTGAATTCACCAATTTGTAAGTCGCTCTGGATAAGAGCGTCTGCTAAATGACTTAAATGTAAATGTAAATGTAAGCTGCACACTGGACCCTATTCCAACTAAACTACTGAAAGAGCTGCTTCCTGTGCTTGGCCCTACTATGTTGAACATAATAAACGGCTCTCTATCCACCTGATGTGTACCAAGCTCACTAAAAGTGGCAGTAATAAAGCCTCTCTTGAAAAAGCCAAACCTTGACCCAGAAAATATAGAAAAATTATTGCCCTATATCGAATCTCTCATTACTCTCAAAGATTTTAGAAAAAGCTTTTGCGCAGCAACTCACTGCCTTCCCGAAGACAAACAATGTATACGAAATGCTTCAGTCTGGTTTTTGACCCCATCATAGCACTGAGACTGCACTTGTGAAGGTGGTAAATTACCTTTAATGGCATCAGACCGAGGCTCTGCACCCGTCCTCGTGCTCCTAGACCTTAGTGCTGCTTTTGATACCATCGGTCACCACATTCTTTTGGAGAGATTGAAAACCCAAATTTGTCTACATGGACAAGTTCTGGCCTGGTTTAGATCTTATCTGTCGGAAAGATATGTTTGTCTCTGTGAATGGTTTTTCCTCTGACAAATCAACTGTAAATGTCAGTGTTCCTCAAGGTTCTGTTTTAGGACCACTATTGTTTACACTATATATTTTACCTCTTGGGGATGTCATTTGAAAACATAAATGTTAACTTGCACTGCGATGTGGATGACACACAGCTGTACATTTCTATGAAACATGGTGAAGCCCCAAAATTGCCCTCGCTGGAAGCCTGTGTTTCAGATATAAGGAAGTGGATGGCTGCAAACTTTCTACTTTTAAACTCGGACATGCTTGTTCGTGGTCCCAAGAAACAAAGAGATCTTCTGTTGAATCTGGCAATTAATCTTGATGATTGTACAGTCGTCTCAAATAAAACTGTGAAGGACCTCGGCGTTACTCTGGGCCCTGATCTCTCTTTTGACGAACATATCAAGATTGTTTCAAGGACCGCTTTTTTTTCCATCTGCGTAACATTGCAAAGATCAGAAATTTTCTGTCCAAAATTGATGGAGAAAAATGAATCCATGCTTTTGTTACTTCTCGGTTAGACTACTGCAATCTTCTACTTTCCGGCTACCCGGATAAAGCACTAAATAAACTTCAGTTAGTGCTAAATACGGCTGCTAGGATCCTGACGAGAACCAAAAAATGTGATCATATTACTCCTGGGCTAGCCTCCCTACACTGGCTTCCTGTTAAGGCAGGGGCTGATTTTAAGGTTTTACTGCTAACCTACAAAGAATTACATGGGCTTGCTCCTACCTATCTTTCCGATTTGGTCCTGCCGTACATATATACACGTACACTACGGTCACAAGATGCAGGCCTCTTAATTATCCCTAGAATTTCTAAGCAAACAGCTGGAGGCAGGGCTTTCTCCTATAGAGCTCCATTTTTATGGAATGGTCTGCCTACCCATGTGAGAGATGCAGACTTGGTCTCGACCTTTAACCTGTTTGGGGTAGGGGGCAGCATTTTCACTTTTGGATAAATAGCATGCCCAAACTGAACTGCCTCCTACTCTGTCCCAGATCCTAATATATGCATAATATTAATATTGGATAGAAAACACTCTGAAGTTTCTAAAACTGTTTGAATCATGTCTGTGAGTATTACAGAACTTATTTAGCAGGTAAAACCCTGAGGACAAACCATTCAGATTTTTTTTTTCCGAGGTCAGTCTTTTCATTAAGTTTTCATGGGGAATCCAGAATTCTAATAGACTTTCCTGCAGTTCCTGCCGTTCAGGGGGCTAGGGTCAGTCTGTTGTATCTGGAGTATTTCTCCAGTGTCCTGTGTGAATTTAAGTATTTTCTCTCTCTCTCTCTCTCTCTCTCGCTCTCTGGACTTGAGCCCTAGGACCATGCCTCAGGACTACCTGGCATGACGACTCCTTGCTGTCCCCAGTCCATCTGGCCGTGCTGCTGCTCCAGTTTCAACTGTTCTGCCTGCGGCTATGGAACCCTCACCTGTCCCAGAACTGCTGTTTTCAACTCTCTAGATATAGCAGGAGCGGTAGAGATACTCTCAATGATCGGCTATGAAAAGCCAATTGACATTTACTCCTGACCAGTTGCACCCTCGACAACTACTGTGATTATTATTATTTGACCATGCTGGGCATTTATGAACATTTGAACATCTTGGCCATGTTCTGTTATAATCTCCACCCGGCACAGCCAGAAGAGTACTGGCCATCCCACATAGCCTGGTTCCTCTCGAGGTTTCTTCCTAGGTTTTGGCCTTTTTAGGGAGTTTTTCCTAGCCACCGTGCTTCTACACCTGCACTGCTTGCTGTTTGGGGTTTTAGGCTGGGTTTCTGTACAGCACTTTGAGATATCAGCTGATGTAAGAAGGGCTATGTCAATCAATTTGATTCTGAGTTCTGTCCAGGCCAGTATCAACAGCAGAAGGCTACCTACAGCCCTGACCCCTGTATGAGAACAGTTCCTGTCATCACACCCTGATAGCTTTGCTATCCCTCCTGAAAATCTGGGTATGCATGTCTATACACTCTTACATATGCAAGTCTATATTTCAAATTCAGGGTAATGGTCCTAGGGTTGTCCCGACTAAAAAAAATCTTGGTTGACCGAGTCGTCCGGTTCTTGTTTAAAATCATTTTTCCATATATAGACAGACACACCCTATGTGTTTGAATAAAAACAATTACATAGGTACTGATGTTTTAAGCACACTGTTTGATTTAAATAATTAAGACAAACAAATGACTTAAGAGCCCGATGGTCACACCATGTTAACAAAAATGACAGCGACTGCCTGTCTGACTGGCGCACATTGTCTTGCTCTCCTCCCTACTGCAGCGAATAGGCATCACAGCACAAGTGTTTATTGTGCTGTCCGTGCTGAAGCTGCAACATAATTACAGCCATTTAGTTTCTTGTTTCTGACTGAAAAGTTCTGTTCCCGAAATTCTTAATTTGTTTAGGAAAAACACTTCATATTCCTTCAACCCTTGCTCTCTTTATGTGAAACATGCAAGCATCGCATGTATGTCACCAATAGGGCCTGGCCTATAGCCTATCACAATCACATCAATAAATTGGTCATAACAAACTCCTAACACACGAACACGTGACAGCAAAATGGATGCGGAGGACATGAAAAAGAAACTCGAAACGGGTGAATGTTTACATATTGCTCAGGAGGGAAAGGGAAGTCAGATCTGTGAAAGACATTTGACTTAGTTGTGGAAACTACTGGAGATCCAGAAAAAGGTGAGTATTATGTGTGCCAAACAGTTAGATTACAATATTATAATTGTCTGACCATATGGAACAGTGGAAACACTTAATAAGTGTACCAGATACAGTGGGGAGAACAAGTATTTGATAACCTGCAAAATCAGCAGTGTTTCCTACTTACATGTAGAGGTCTGTATTTTTTTAAATCATAGGTACACTTCAACTGTGAGAGACGGAATCTAAAACAAAAATCCAGAAAATCACATTGTATAATTTTTAAGTCATTAATTTGCATTTTATTGCACTACATAAGTATTTGATCACCTACCAACCAGTAAGAATTCCGGCTCTCACAGACGTGTTAGTTTTTCTTTAAGAAGCCCTCCTGTTCTCCACTCATTACCTGTATTAACTGCACCTGTTTGAACTCGTTACCTGTATGAAAGACACCTGTCCACACACTCAATCAAACAGACACCAACCTCTCCACAATGGCCAAGACCAGAGAGCTGTGTAAGGACATCAGGGATAAAATTGTACACCTGCACAAGGCTGGGATGGTCTACAGGACAATAGGCAAGCAGCTTGGTGAGAAGGCAACAACTGTTGGTGCAATTATTAGAAAATGGAAGAAGTTCAAGATGACGGTCAATCACCCTCGGTCTGGGGCTCCATACAAGATCTCATCTCGTGGGGCATATATGATCATGAGGAAGGTGAGGGATCAGCCCAGAACTCCACGGCAGGACCTGGTCAATGACCTGAAGAGAGCTGGGACCACAGTCTCAAAGAAAACCATTAGTAACACTACGCCGTCATGGATTAAAATCCTGCAGCACACGCAAGTTCCCCCTGCTCAAGCTAGCACATGTCCAGGCCCATCTGAAGTTTGCCAATGCCCATCTGGATGATCCAGAGGAGGAATGGGAGAAGGTCATGTAGTTTGATGAGACAAAAATAGCTTTTTGGTCTAAACTCCACTTGCCGTGTTTGGAGGAAGAAGAAGGATGAGTACAACCCCAAGAACACCATCCCAACCGTGAAGCATGGAGGTGGAAACATCATTCTTTGGGGATGCTTTTCTGCAAAGGGGACAGGACGACTGCGCCGTATTGAGGGGAGGATGGATGGGGCCATGTATCGCGAGATCTTGGCCAACAACCTCCTTTCCTCAGTAAGAGCATTGAAGATGGGTCGTGGCTGGGTCTTCCAGAAACACACAGCCAGGGCAACTAAGGAGTGGCTCCGTAAGAAGCATCTCAAGGTCCTGGAGTGGCCTAGCCAGTCTCCAGACCTGAACCCAATAGAAAATCTTTGGAGGGAGCTGAAAGTCCGTATTGCCCAGCGACAGCCCCGAAACCTGAAGGATCTGGAGAAGGTCTGTATGGAGGAGTGGGCCAAAATCCCTGCTGCAGTGTGTGCAAACCTGGTCAAGAACTACAGGAAAAGTATGATCTCTGTAATTGCAAACAAATATTTCTGTACCAAATATTAAGTTCTGCTTTTCTGATGTATCAAATACTTATGTCATGCAATAAAATGCAAATTAATTACTAAAAAAAAAATCATACAATGTAATTTTCTGGATTTTTGTTTTAGATTCCGTCTCTCACAGTTGAAGTGTACCTATGATTAAAAAAATAGACCTCTACATGCTTTGTAAGTAGGAAAACCTGCAAAATCGGCAGTGTATCAAATACTTGTTCTCCCCACTGTATACACAGTTCAAGTCGGAAGTTTACATACTTAGGTTGGAGTCAACTCTTTTTTCAACCACTCCACACATTTCTTGTTAACAAACTATAGTTTTGGCAAGTCAGTTAGGACATCTACTTTGTGCATGACAAGTCATTTTTCCAACAATTGTTTACAGACAGATTATATCACAATTCCAGTGGGTCAGAAGTTTACATACACTAAGTTGACCTTTAAACAGCTTGGGAAATTCCAGAAAATGTTGTGGAAGCTTCTGATAGTTTAATTGATATAATTTGAGTCAATTAGAGGTATACCTGTGGATGTATTTCAAGGCCTATACCTTCAAACTCAGTGCCTCTTTGCTTGACATCGTGGGAAAATCAAAAGAAATCAGCCAAATTGCAGACCTCCTCCACAAGTCTGGTCCATCCTTGGGAGCGATTTCCAAACTCCTGAAGGTACCACGTTCATCTGTACAAACAATAGTATGCAAGTATAAACACCATTGAACCCCGCAGCCATCATACCGCTCAAGAAGGAGACGCGTTCTGTCTTCTAGAGATGAATTTACTTTGGTGAGAAAAGTGCAAATCAATCCCAGAACAGCAGCAAAAGACCTTGTTAAGATACCTTTGTACCCGTTTCCTCCAGTATCTATATCCACAGTAAAACGAGTTCTATATCGACATAACCTGAAAGGCCACTCAGCAAGGTAGAAGCCACTGCTCCAAAACTGCCATAAAAAAAGCCAGACTACGGTTTGCAACTGCATATGGGGACAAAGATCTTACTTTTTAGAGAAAGGTCCTCTGGTCTGATGAAACAAAAATAGAACTGTTTGGCTATAATCACCATCATTATGTTTGGAGGAAAAAGGGGGAGGCTGGCAAGCCGAAGAAAACCATCCCAACCGCGAAGCACGGGGTGGCAGCATCATGTTGTAGGGGTGCTTTGCTGCAGGAGGGACTGGTGCACTTCACAAAATAGATGGCATCATGAAGGAGGAAAATGTAAATATTGAAGCAACATCTCAAGTTATCATTCAGGAAGTTAAACCACGGGTCTTCCAAATGGACAATGACCCCAAGCATACTTCCAAATTTGTGGTAAAATGGCTTAAGGAAAACAAAGTCAAAGTGGTTAGAGCATTGGACTAGTAACCGGAAGGTTGAGAGTTCAAACCCCCGAGCTGACAAGGTACAAATCTGTCGTTCTGCCCCTGAACAGGCAGTTAACCCACTGTTCCTAGGCCGTCATTGAAAATAAGAATTTGTTCTTAACTGACTTGCCTGGTTAAATAAAGGTAAAATAAAAAAAAAAAAGTATTAGAGTGGCCATCACAACGCCCTGACCTCAATCCTATAAAAAAAATGTATGGGCAGAACTGGAAAAAGCATGTGCAAGCAAGGAGGCCTACAAACCGGACTCAGTTATACCAGCTCTGTCAGGAGGAATGGGCCAAAATTCACCCAACTTATTGTGGGAAGCTTGTGGAAGGCTACTTGAAACATTTGACCCACGTTAAACAATTTAAAAGCCAATGCTACCAAATACTAATTGAGTGTATGTGAACTTCTTACCCACTGGGAATGTGATGAAAGAAAGAAAAGCTGAAATAAATCTCTCTACTATTATGTTTGACTTTTATATGTATATACTGTATTCTAGTGTATTCTAGTCAATGCCACTCTGACATTGCTCATATATATGAGCAATGTACAGTTGAAGTAGGAAGTTTACATACAACTTAGCCAAATACATTTAAACTCAGTTTCACAATTCCTGACATTTAATCCTAGTAAAAATTCCCTTTCTTAGGTCAGTTAGGATCACCACTTTAGTTTAAGAATGTGAAATGTCAGCATAATAGTAAAGAGAATGATTAATTTCAGCTTTTATTTCTTTCATCACATTCCCAGTGGGTCAGAAGTTTACATACACTCTAGGAGACAGAACGCGTCTCCTTCCTGAGCGGTATGACGGCTGAGTGGTCCCATGGTATTTATAGTTGTGTACTATTGTTTGTACAGATGAAATGAACGTGGTACCTTCAGGCGTTTGGAAATTGCTCCCAAGGATGAACCAGACTTGTGGAGGTCTACAATTTTTTTTCTGAGGTCTTGGCTGATTTCGTTTGATTTTCCCATGATGTCAAGCAACGAGGCACTGAGTTTGAAGTTAGGCCTTGAAATACATCCACAGGTACACCTCCAATTGACTCAAATTATGTCAATTATCCTATCAGAAGCTTCTAAAGCCATGACATAATTTTATGGAATTTTCCAAGCTGTTTAAAGGCACAGTCAACTATGTGTTTGTAAACTACTGACCCACTGGAATTGTGATACAGTGAATTATATGTGAATTAAATCTGTCTAAACAATTGTTGGAAAAATGAGTTGTGTCATGACAAATTAGATGTCCTAACTGACTTGACAAACTATAGTTTGTTAACAAGAAATGTGTGGAAATGTAAATAAATATATATATGGGGTCTTCTTTATTTTTACTATTTTATACATTGTAGAATAATAGTGAAGACATTAAAACTATGAAATAACACAGAATCATGTAGTAACCAAAAGGTATTTAGAAAATATATTTTGATTTGTTTTTCTTCAAAGTAGCCACACTTTGCGACAAGAATAATATCAAATTATTTTGATTTGTTTAACACTTTTTTGGTTACTACATGATTCTATCTGACTGTCTAATTAGTTATCCCTTTAAATGTTCCCACAGAGGTCATAAAGTGGAGTGGTCGTGAGAGTCCTTAGGTGCCTTTCGGCAAACTCCAAGCGGGCGGTCGTGCCTTTTACTGAGGAGTTTGCCCAGGCAGCCAGCTCTAGGAAGTGTATTGGTGGTACCAAACTTCTTCCATTTAAGAATGATGGAGGCCACTGTGTTCTTGAGGACCTTCAATGCTGCAGACATTTTTTGGTACCCTTCCTCAGATATGTGCCTCAACACAATCTTGTCTGTGAGCTCTACGGGCAATTCCTTCAACCTCATGGCTTGGTTAATACTCTGACATGCACTGTCAACTGTGGGACCTTATATAGACAGGTGTGCGCCTTTCCAAATCATGTCCAATTAATTTAATTTACCACAGGTAGACTCCAATCAAGTTGTAAAAACATCTCAAGGAGGATCAATGGAAACAGGATGCACCCGAGCTCAATTTCGAGTCTCATAGCAAAGTGTCTGAATACTTACGGAAATAAGTTTAACAAAAAATGTTTCTGCGAAAATGTCTAAAAACCTGTTTTCACTTTGTCACCATGAGATATTGTGTGTAGATTGAAGAGGAAAACATTTAATTGAATCAATTTTAGAATAAGACTGTATACAAAATTAGAACTGATTTAGCATGTATTCATTTTGTCTGCTTTTCAACACTTTCCAATTCACTTTTCAGCAGGACAATACACAAGGCCAAATCTACACTAGAGTTGCTTACCAAGACAATATTGAATGTTCCTGAGTGGCCTACTTACAGTTTTGATTTAAATCTGCTTGAAAATATGTCAAGACTTGGCTGTCTAGCAATGATCAACAATCAACTTGACAGAGCTTGAACAATGTTTTAAAGAATAATGGGCAAATATTGCACAATCCAGCTATGCAAAGCTCTTAGAGACTTACCCCCAAAAACTCACAGCTGTAATAGTTGCCAAAGGTGTTCATAACATGTTTTGACGGGGGAACTATCCATTTAATTGAATCTATGCTCCAAAGAATAAAGGTGAGAGTCATACGACGTGCTGTACAAAAAAAGGAGCATGCGTTTCAGCTTCTATACCTTCATCTGTGCTTTCGAATGATTTACAAGCATTTCGCTACACCCACAATAACATCTGCTAAACATGTGTATGTGACCAATAAAATGTGATTTGATTTCTAGATGCCCATTTTTAATGAGGACTCTGGATTGACTTGCAAAACCCACAACTTCAAATGAGACCCAGGTTTACCTATTGCTATGTCATTTTTCCCTTGTGGCAAATGTTTTCCACCTGATCAGTTCATTTTATACTCAACAACCTTCCTGTTTACTAACCAGTCTATCTAGTCATAAAAACACCTGCAGCCGTGTCAGTGATCATAAATATTCCACTGGGTTTGGAACTTCAGCCTGAAGGAAGTGTAGTGTACAGCTGGCTCTCATTTGAATCTGGGAGGTAAATCAACATTAAAGTCATGGCCAGGACACGTCTGCACCTGCACAGCTGGGAGCTACAGGTTATGACATCACAAAGAGCAGCAGTACAGCTAACCAACTTTAACACAGCCAATCTCAGCCCAAATTTGCGATTAATGATGAATTTAATATTTTGCGGCACATTGGGCCTAACATAAAATGGTTATTATTTTGCATGTGTCCTGGTCCTGCACATTGCTATTGAGGTTAGTAGGGCTCACTTTATCAAGCAGCGCTGTATAATGTGAGCAGATGGGGAGACCAATTAATTTTCAACCCCTGAACTTCCTCATCTGTTCCATTTCAGTCTCAGCTGTGTGTCATGTATACTAAAGCCTTCTCACACACATTCATCATTGAGCACAAAGATCTCTTTCTAACTGGGAAGTTTGTAGATGAAGCCAAAGCAATTGTCCTTGCATAATGTTCCTCCCCATGGGTTCTGGATGAATTGATTAGGATGTTTCAGGTGTGAAGCTGCAACTTGACTTAACCATGCTTTTATCGGTTTATCCTCTAGTCTAAAACTATTTACTTCTTACTACGCTTTTGACCCAGGAAGCAATTTTTTTTACAGTAAAGCCTATTCCAACAAGTCTTCAAATGTGAATGTGGTGTGTGTGCTTCCATACTACTGTTCAAACAAGTTAACCACCTGTGGATAAGACCAACAGTTGTTGTTACTGTATATTGTCTTCTGATTTACAGTAGTAAGAATATGGTGGATAGAGATCCCCCTACTGGTCAACCACAACCACATCAGGGCACAACCTCAAAGTGGAATTAGCTCAACCCTCCAAAACTCTGCTATTTTGGCAAAAGGGCCCAGTAGGAAGGTAGGCCTGCTTGAGGTAAAATGTAGAAACAGGTGGCTCTTATTTTCTTGTCGATTTCCATTCCCTTGTGGAAGTTAATTTGTATATCATTAAAACAATAATTGCTTCACAGTCATAAAGTTACACCACAAACAAATCATTTGTGGTGGTGATTACAATTTACAAGAAAAACATGTTCACTCCACTTTATGACCTCTGTGGGAACATTTAAAGGGATAACTAATTAGAGAGTCAGAGGGTAAGATAAGTGAAGGAGATACTTATTTGGATATAGTCTTGTCATATCGTACAGTTCCGGAAATCAATGAAATTAGGAAGAAATCAGATCTCACTTAAATGAGCTGGACTATAGAATATCAGCATCATCTCAATGCAATAACTGTCTACTATGTATCAAGTCGCCCTCACCGGAGCCCACCTAAGGGGAGAGAATTTAGGAATCTTGTAAGAAGACTTGACCATTTTGGCAAATACACACACACACTTCATCAGCCACTAAAATCCTTTCACTAAGATTCACCTTGGTGACGAGCTGTACTTGTGTTGGTTATGCTGAAATCTACAAAAAATTTACAAAGGTTACACTGTCACATATATAAAAAGGTTTTAGCAGCCTGAATGTGCCATCAATCAATATGTTATTTTGGTTATTCAGTCGATTCATAAGAGTGCAAATGGCACTCGCTCTAAAATGTTAGGACTAAATTCAATGCACGGCTGCCTGGGCATGACTTTCTGGATCATTTACAGGCTCATTGACTGGTCTGAGCACATTGCGCTGACAGGAGTAGGCTGGCTCCCGGTCCCGGCAGCATTCAGGGGAAACAACTTAATTTACCCATAATACAAAAAAACTAATTGATGAAAACCATAAAAACATTGCATGATTATTCTATTTCTACACATTTCAAGGTGCAATCTGCATTATGTAGGCTACTGCTGATCATTGGTTTTAATTCATATTGATTATTGAATAATTAATTGTATAAATTAATCATAATCTTGAAATTAAGCTTACTTCATAATTTGTAAACAAATACTGTATTGCTTTAAAATATGCTTAAATATTAAATGTTGACAATCACTTGACATGTATAGAATCTACTGACTTTACTGCACAAAATCCATATACATATCAAATCAAGGCACGCACCCAACCTGCATATCTTGAACGGAGTTCCTGCGCCATCTGCTGGATTTTCAATTTCACTTCAGATAATGACGTCCGGGAATGTGTAATTCTACATGGAGAGAGGTTGAAGTCACAGAGGTCGTTATTAATGTTGGTGAATTCGATCAAAGTAACGTTGACTATCTGTCTAGAAACATTGTTACTTTATGCTGTAGTAGACCTACTCTTTAGAGTAGTGTAACTTCACTTTAATTAATTAAAACGCTGTTCTCAGTCAGTGGCTTCGCACTGAATCAGCTGATGAGAACCTACTAGCTGAAGAGAGTGCTAGCATTTGACGTATCATTATCAATCACACATGTGTTGTTCGAATCGCATTTAGGACTATTTTTTTGCAATGATTTACCATATAAGTTGTTGCATTGTGCACCGACCCATACGCTCCTTCAAACCAAAAAGTGAGCCCAGTTCAGGCCCAGTAACGTTACCCCTCCAGAGAGGCGCAGCGGTCTAAGCCACTGCATCTCAGTGCCTAACCGGCCGTGTTTGGGAGTCCCATAGGGGCGCGCACAATTGGCCCAGTGTCGCCCGGGGTAGGCAGTCATTGTAAAATAAGAATTTCTTCTTAACTGACTTGCCAAGTAAAATAAATAAAACACGTTACGTCAAATACAGTACAATTTGATGATTGGCTAAAACTGCTTCTCCAATCGAAATCCCCGATCACACTTGTGGGCGATGTCATGGTGACGTTGGCAAGCTAAACTCATGCTTAGAAGCAATTCACTCCGTCGAACACGGAACCCAAACCGGCTGCACATGTGCGCCATCGTGCGTAAATGTATGTTGTCCCCCTACACCAAACGCATCACGACACGCAGGTAAAATATCAAAACAAACTCAGAACCAATGACATTAATTTGGAGAGGTCGAAAAGCATTAAACATGTATGGCAATTTAGCTAGTTAGCTTGCACTTGTTAGCTAATTTGTATGTATTTATATGGTGATTGGCATCTACACTTTCATGGTATTACCACCACAACCGGCAACAGTTTCATCTTTCAAAGATGGCACATGGGTACCTGCTTCTATAAACCAATGAGGAGATGGGAGAGGCAGGATTTGCAGCAAGATCTGCGTCACAAATAGAAGCGACTTCTATTTTATCCTTGGAATCGCAGACACGAGTTGGCACGCACGAGCAGGGTGGGTGAAATAATTGAATAACATGGATTTCTACATTTATTTTGCAACGCTCGCACACGAGACGTGTCTGGTCTGGTCAGCATGTGCTCAACGGCACTACTTCCATATAAAGTTGTTTTTGACAAAAATTAAAACGTGTTAGTTCGTCACTTTCACGAAGTTGGAATAATAAATTCAACTACTTAAGACATCGTCTCGAATCTAGGTTGTGCCGTTAGATTTCGAGAAAATTAACCACTAAGGAATCCTTTTTCACTTCTCTCATTGACTTCTCAAACCCCCACTTGTCTGTTTCGCAAGCGTTCCCGGAAGGCTTGCGATGTTGCTCCTCTGGGTATAGAAATACTGCTAATACATTTTTCGAACACGTAAACTTGACAGCTTTTCTTTGTACGCATTCTGAACAAAGCGGCCGAATTCCTCAAGACCCGCAAAAAGCAAACTTTTGGCACAGGCAAGGTTACAACAAGTAATTCGTTGTCTTTGATAGTGTCTCCCTAGCTAACATCCTTAACAAAATTGACAATCACTTAATAGGCCAAACATTTCAACTCCCCCTCAGAACCAAATCCACTAGCTGGTTTTTGGGGTTTATATGTCGTTTGGTTCTAGGTTTCCCAGATTATTATCGTTATGCGACTGCTAGCTAGCAAATGTTGCTACCAATTCATGTGAAAATACATACTTTAAACTAATTTTTATTCCCAAGACTAAGTGTCAGATGTGTGAACTCTGAGAATAGCCGGTTGTTGGAAATCGTTTGGTGTCCTAACTTGTTGACCTAGCTATGCAGCCATCACATCATCATCAGTTGGCGGGAGACAGTTGTTTGTCAACACAAACTTTGGTAGGTGATAGATTAGACTAGGCTACCTCGGTTCAGCGTCAGTAAACAACATCTTTAGTATAGGTGCTAAGATGGCAAGCTATCAGGTGCCTCTAAACACCAACAATCCTGATATTACTTGGGATTCAAAATCTGTTTTGTTTGTTTTGTTTTGTACCACACAGGTGAGACCCATTGAGCCTGCCAGTCTGGACCAGACTCTGCCCTTCTTGGACAAACCTATCCAAAGATGGGTGATATGTTGTTTAAAGGTAGGCCTATAAAACTAGCTATGTTAACTTGAAAGCCTAACATTTCTAATGTATTGCTTATAAAGCTAATGCATAACCTATCCATATCAATACATTTCATACCAGTCAGTAAACATGGTAATTGTATCAATGATTGTCAATAACAGTTTCCCACTCTGGTTATGGATGTCGCTGCAACCTTAAAGTTTCAAAATTATTTTACCACGGCCCTTGATTCTAAGCAATGTTGTACTGCTATCTTTATTGATTTGGCCAAAGCTTTTGATACGGTAGACCATTCCATGCGTGTGGGTCGGCTAAGGAGTATTGGTGTCTCTGAGGGGTCTTTGCCCTGGTTTGCTAACTACCTCTCTCAAAGAGTGCAATCTGTAAAGTCAGAACATATGCCTGTCACCAAGGGAGTACCCCAAGGCTCGATCCTTAGGCCCCACCATCTTCTCAGTTTACATCAACAACATTGCTCAGGCAGTAGGAAGCTCTCTTGTCCACTTATATGCAGATGATAGAGTCTTATACTCAGCTTGCCCCTCCCCAGATTTTGTGTTGAACACTACAACAAAGCTTTCTTAGTGTCCAGCAAGCTTTCTCTGTCCTTAACCATGTTCTGAACATCTCCATAACAAAGGTCATGTGGTTCGAGAGGAAGAATGCCCCCCTCGGTCCCAGCCTTGATGCACCTGTCCTGACCTCGCCTTCTGGATGGTAGAGGGGTGAACAGGCAGTGGCTCAGGTGGCTGTTGTCCATGATCTTTTTTGGCCTTCCTGTGACATTGGGTGCTGTAGGTGTCCTGGAGGGCAGGTAGTTTGCCCCTGGTGATGCGTTGTGCAGAATGCACCACCCTCTGGAGAGCCCTGCGGTTATAGGCGGTGCAGTTGCCGTACCAGGCGATGATGCAGCCCGACAGGATGTTCTCAATTGTGCATCTGTAAGAGTTTGTGAGGGTTTTAAGTGATCAGTCATATTTCTTCAGCCTCCTGAGGTTGAAGAGATGCTGTTGCGCCTTCTTCGCCACACTGTGTGGGTGGACCATTTCAGTCTGTCCGTGACGTGTACGCCGAGGAACTTAAAACTTTTCACATTCTCCAACTACTGTCCTGTCGATGTGGATAGGGATGTGCTCCATCTCTTGTTTCCTGAAGTCTACGATCATCTCCTTTGTTTTGTTGACGTTGAATGAGAGGTTGTTTTCCTGACACCACACCAAGTGCCCTCCTCTCTATAGACTGTCTCGTTGTTGTTGGTAATCAAGCCTACAACTGTTGTGTTGTCTGCAAACTTGATGATTGAGTTGGAGGCGTGCATGGCCACACAGGGAGTACAGGAAGGAGCACGCACCCTTGTGGGGCCCCAGTGTTGAGGATCAGCGAACTGGAGATGTTGTTTCCTTCCTTTACAAAACGGCGGGTGGCCTGTCAGGAAGTACAGGACCTAATTGCACAGGGCGGTGTTGAGACCCAGGGCCTCTAGCTTAATGATGAAGTTGGAGGGTACTATGCTGTTGAATGCTGAGCTGTCGTCAATGAGCAGCAATCTTGCATAGGTATTCCTCTTGTCCAGGTGGGATAGGGCAGTGTGATGGCGATTGCATGGTCTGTGGACCTATTGGGGCGGTACACAAATTGAAGTGGGTCTAGGGTGACAGGTAAGGTGGTGCTGATATGATCCTTGACTAGTCTCTCAAAGCACTTCATGATGACAGAAGTGAGTGCTATGAGGCGATAGTCATTTAGTTCAGGTACCTTTGCCTTCTTGGGTACAGGAACAATGGTGGGATGTGGGGACAGCAGACTGGGATAGGGAGAGATTGAATATGTCCGTAAGCATACCAGCCAGCTGGTCTGCGCATGCTCTGAGGACGCGGCTAGAGATACCATCTGGACCGACAGCCTTTCGAGGGTTAACACGTTTAAATGTCTTACTCACGTCGGCCATGGAGAAGGAGAGCCCACAGTCCTTGGTAGCTGGCCGTGTTGGTGGCACTGTATTATCCTCAAAGCGGGCAAAGAAGGTGTTTTGTTTGTCTGGAAGCAAGATGTCGGTGTCGGTGATGTGGCTGGTTTTCTTTTTGTAGTCCATGATTGTCTGTAGACCCTGCTACATACATCTTGTGTCTGACATATCGCTTCTTTGATTGCCTTGCAGAATGAATAACTACACTGTTTGTATTCGGCCATATTCCCAGTCAACTTTCCATGGTTAAATGCGGTGGTTCGCACTTCCAGCTTTGCACGAATGCTGCCATCTATCTACGTCTTCTGGTTAGGGTAGGTTTTAATAGTCACAGTGGGTACAACATCTCCTTTGCACTTCCTTATTAACTCTTTCACCGAATCAGCATATAAATCGATATTACCCGGAACATGTCCCCTTCCGCATGATCGAAACAGTCTTGAAGCATGGATTCCGATTGGTCAGACCAGCGTTGAATAGTCCATCACGGGTACATCCTGTTTGAGTTTCTGCCTATAGGATGGGATGAGCTAAATTGAGTCGTATTCAGATTTGCCAAAGGGAGGGCGGGTGAGAGCATTGTATGCATCTCGGAAGTTAGAGTAGCAGTGATCCAGAGTTTTGCCACCGCAGGTACTACAATCGATATACTGATAGACTTTAGGTATCCTTGTTCTCAAATGAGAGAATGCCAAGAAACTATCAACTATAGTTTTGGCAAATTGGTTAGGATATCTACTTCGTGCATGATACTAGTAATTTTTCCAACAATTGTTTACAGACAGATTATTTAAAAGATAATTCACTGTATCACAATTCCAGTGGGTCAGAGGTTTACATACACTAAGTTGACTGTGCCTTTAAACAGCTTGGATTTTTTTTAAATGATGTCATGGCTTTAGAAGCTTCTGATAGGCTAATTTACACAATTTGAGTCAATTGTGGATGTATTTCAAGGCATACCTTCACACTCAGTGCCTCTTTGCTTGACATCATGGGAAAATCAAAAGAAATCAGCCAAGACCTCAGAAAATAAATTATTGGCCTCCACAAGTCTGGTTCATCCTTGGGAGCTATTTCCAAACACCTGAAGGTACCACGTTCATCTGTGCAAACAATAGTACACAAGTATATACACCATGGGGCCACGCAGCCGTCATATCGCTCAGGAAGAGATGAACGTACTTTGGTGCGAAAAGTGCAAATGAATCCCAGAACAACAGCAAAGGACCTTGTGGAAATGATGGAGGAAGCAGGTACAAAAGTATCTATATCCACAGTAAAACAAGTCCGATAATCGACATAACCTGAAAGGCCACTCAGCAAGTTATAAGCCACTGCTCCAAAACCGACATAAAAAAGCTAGACTACGGTTTGCAACTGCACATGGGGACAAAGATCATACTTTTTGGAGAAGTACCCTCTGGTATGATGATACAAAAATATAACTTTTAGGCCATAATGACCATCATTATGTTTGGAGAAAAAAGGAGGAGGCTTGAAAGCCGAAGAACACCATCCCAACCATGATGCACGGGGGTGTCAGCATCATGTTGTGAGAATGCTTTGCTGCAGGAGGGACTGGTGCACTTCACAAAATAGATGGCATCATGAAGGAGAAAAATGATGTGGATATATTGACGCAACATCTCAAGACATCAGTCAGGAAGTTAAAGCTTGGTCACAAATGGGTCTTCCAAATGGTCAATGACCCCAAGCATACTTCCAAAGTTGTGCCAAAATGGCTTAAGGACAACAAAGTCAAGGCATTGGAGTGGCCATCACAAAGCCCTGACCTCAATCCTATAGAAAATGTGTGGGCAGAACTGAAAAAGCGTGTGCGAGCAAGGAGGCCTACAAACCGGACTCAGTTACACCAGCTCTGTCAGAAGGAATGGGCCAAAATTCACCCAACTTATTGTGGGAAGCTTGTAGAAAGCTACCTGAAACGTTTGACCCAAGTTAAACAATTTAAAGGCAATGCTACCAAATTCTAATTGAGTGTATGTAAACTTCTGATCCACTGGGAATGTGATGAAAGAAATAAAAGCTGAAATAAATAATTCTCTCTACTATTATTCTGACATTTCACATTTCACATTTCACTAACTGACCTAAGACAGGGAATTTTTACTGGGATTAAATGTCAGGAATTGTGACAAACTGAGTTTAAATGGAGTTGGCTAAGGTGTATGTAAACTTCCGACTTCAACTATATATATATAGTCTGAGCAACACATGACATCACACAAACCCTTGAAAGAGTAGGTGTGTCCAAACTTTTGACTGGTACTGTTATATAGTGACCAACTAAGAGAAAATGCATGTGGTGAACATACAAAGGGATTTGAAAGTAAGGCGAAGTGCAGGGAGGCACTTTCTGAAAGATGGGGATAGTCTGGTTGTTGAAAGGTGTTCCCTTTTCTGTCCAATGATGTACAATTGTGGGTACCCTTTTTTACTCATGAGTGCCCCTAGAGCAAAATTATGCAAAGTGCACTTTTAAAAAGCCTCATTATCTCAATTAACATAATTCATAATAAACTAGACCCTAAGATGTCCTGGGTTGAACCCTAGTCCATAAATGTGTATTCCTTAGCATAGTAAATCGTCTATCCCACTCAGACCGAAGGTAGACGGGATATTTCAGGATCTGTTTGGAGAGTATGAAAGGCATTTTTTAATATTAACAATAGATGTCAACCAGCATCACTAAGGTCTCAAAGCAAATGAAGTAAGAGATTACTTGCAGCTGCTTTTAATTTGATTTGTTATATATTTTTAGACCATTGACTGTGCCCTCCAGTTTGATCTGTGTGGGGCTTTAGAGTATCTAAATACCTAAGTCAGGAACTGTAGCCCTCATGTTATCGTTCCCTTCCGCATTCTCAGTCTCATGAAGCCCACTGAATGCCTGTAATGAAGGATAAGACTTCAGATAGCATGTTTCAGGAGGATGTGTCACACTAGGGCTCACTACTGAACTAGCCTGTTCGGCTTGTGAACAACATTTTATGTTACAGCTTTGGTGTTTGTGAGTTTAAAAAAAAAGTATTGTTGACAACACGACCAACATCAAGAGGTGTCTGTGTAGTAGACCGACAACTCCAGACTATGATCTCTCTATCTCTGATTCAGTCCTAAGTGTGATATTTTTGGGACCGAATTGGTGATATTACAGGAGGAGTGGATGTGGATCGGCGTTTGGTTTAAATCACAAGTGTAACTCAGCCCTCTCGTCAACACCATCCTTCATATTGGCCAACACTGTTATTATTGTTCATCACGTGCAACTTTGCCAGGGTAGAGCTAGAAGGTCAGTCTTTTCAATTACAGATTGCGTTGCTGATATCCGGTATCAGATTTTTGATCATGACATCATTTGGGTCTGTGGGTAGAGTTAACCTCATGAAGGCCACACACAGACATAAAAAATGAATAGTGTTACTATCACTGTCAGATGGAAAGAGGATGGATCGATGTGGTCACTCACATGATTATCCATCAGACATAGCCTAGTGCTCCCCTTTCAGTGGGTGATTGTATTTCAGGCACCATCTTTTCTAGATAAGTCATTTTGTGAATGTAATCTTTAGATTTGATTTTGTCAGTCACAGATGGTTGTAATTCTTAAAAATAGCATAATCTTCTCATGGGACAAGCACATCCTTCTTTCCCAACAGTTGTTTTTCAATATATTATTATATTTATAACTATGTTATCGTGTTAGGAGACCTTTTTTCATGTGAACATAGGCCTAGTTTTGATTATTCAAGGCAAGCTACATCATTTTTCTCACAGAGAAGTTGAGAGAGTGTATAAGCCTATTAGGCTTATGGTGTTACAGTAAAATGTAGAAATACAGTATATTAGTTGAGTTTCCTTGTATTTAAAAAAAATATATATAAATGTGACTGCTGAAGTTATTTAGCCTAAACTAAAATGGTGATGTTCAAGTTTTCTAGAATTTGAACAAGTCAACGAAGACCCATCTTTACTAGCAACCTGCTACCCATAAACCTGTATTGCTCTCTGTTCAATATGATCTGCGGCATATCAGAAACGTTGATGTTGTACCTTACTTGTGTTCTTAGAATAGGCTAATACAATATGTTCTATCCAATGTAAATGCCATTGGTGACTAGCGGTCTTATACCATAATGCCAAAAACACTCTATTGGCAGATGTAATGTTGAAAGCATTTCTATTGTGAATGAGCAGACTATTTTAGCATTGTATATCATCTGTAAGAAAGACTTTAATGTGTTCCTCCCTTGTTTTTCTCCTTCAAAATGCATTTCCACTAAAACCTCTTTCTACTCCAACATTCAATACTTTTTCTTTTTGCTATGCTTTTCTCTCTCTTTTTCTGTCTCCCCTCCTTCTCTCTGTCCTTCTTTTCTTTCTTTCTCTTTGGCTTCCTTTCATTCCTATTTTCTTTCATTGTTTTTCTTTTTCCCCTCGCCTTGGGACCCCATTTTTTCTCTTCCTCTATTCAGGTTTTCTTTATTCTCTTTTCTGAATAGTTGTGGTACTTTGAGGGGAAGGAGAGGGAGAGGGGAGGGAGGTTAGTTTCAGTCAAAGCTGCAGCACAAAACTTCCTCCCACACCACATGCAGTGTCTCTTGGAATGAGTTTGTCACTGACTAGCAGGCAGCACACTCCCCCTCTTATGTATACCACCATGACTGACAGACCTCCAGTATGGTTCCATGGCACTTATCCCTACACAGTTTCAGCTATTTGTATATACGAAATGTATTGGTGAGTGTTCTCTCCAGCATCAACATAGCATGTTGCAAAGAGCCATTGTGTTCCATTCCCTGGCCCTGGCTGAATGGTGTGTTGGGTTCAGTGTCACCTGGTGACCTTGATGGGGTGGTGTGTTAAACTGACACAGCTATGTGTGAATGTTTTTATCTCGCAACAGAGCAATGGACAGGGAGGGAGGCATTTGTGCTACACAAGAACATCTTCATCACTGCAGAGAGATGACAGGCTACATACAGGAGGCGCTGCCATGTAGAGTAGCATGACTTACTCTCAGGCCTCAGTCTCAATGGGGATATACTCAGATAAGCACATTGGGCTGCACTACTACATAAATGTGTTCCTTAAAGGAGGTCAGGTGGATCGAGCAACCTCAGTCAATGATTATTACTCAGAATAAATCATTTCAAAACAACCAGTTAATCACAGGATATCTGGATAGAAATCATTGTTTTTTTATGATAAAATAGTAGTCTAAGCACCTGTGGTCACTATCTTAGTCACGCATTCTTTCTTGGACAATAATTGAAAGCATTAAAAAACCTAATGGCAATGGAAAGTGGGTTGGATAAATTGGAAATGATTACAAATGCAGAATTGACAGGGAAACCGATAAAACTTTCTCTCCATAAGTAAGAACCAAAAGCATGGATGATGGAATGGCAGGCTTGAAGGGGAGAAAAAGGTGAAAGACAGATGAAAGTGAAAAGAGATAAAAGTCGGAGAGAGGAGGGTGTGGGATAAAGCAGGAGGAAGGGAGGCAGAGATGAAAGCAAAATGAGAAAGATAAGAACAGAGTGAGAGAGACAGAGAGGGAAACGGAGGAAGAGATAGATAGTGTACAGAGCAGAGAGAGGGGTAACCATGGAAACAGGAGGAAGGTACAAAGAAGAGATAGACAAAGGGTTTTGAATTAAAAGAATGAAACTTGGATGAAGGAAAAGTAATTCGGACTGAAATTTGTTTCCAGGGGGTGAAGGAATAATACAAAACAGTAAGTAAACAATAGAGGGACAACAACAGCTCTGTCCTGCTGTCTGTTTATGAGTCCATGTGAATGAGGTGGGCTCTGCCCAAAACTAGGCACTCCAGAGACCTCTAGTGTTAATAGGTTTCACTGGCTCATTGTGGGCCTCACCTTGAGTAAATCTGGAGACATTTGAGTAGTGTAGGACACTGGCATCATGCTACCTCTGTGAATGGTGTGCAAAGTGTCAGGGCCTGTCCACACATAATGACTGGATGGAACTTGATGAGCCTTTACCTCGGTTGAGCGAAACCTTTACATGTGCTGCATGGCGTAAAGCATCTTGGGGCTCAAAGTCCTTGGGATGAGATATCTGGGTAGATCTATCACAAAACTCATCTTAAAATGAAGAGGTAGGCTATATTTGATAGGAAAATATGTCTCTTTCCTCCATGGTGCCACTTTGTGTTTAGTGACTGATTCAATTAATTTGAGGTCTGTGATATATACTGTACTGTGTTCTTCTACTCTGTCATAGATACATACAGAGAATATCTATATATTCATATTTGTATATCTATATAGAGTTACAGGCAAACATAGGCTTTTTATTCTGTGGTTTTTGAGTCTCTTGTGGCTCTCTTTCTTTCTCCCTTCCCCCTCTCTGTTTTTCTCTTCTCTCTGTCTTTCTCTCTCGTCCTCTGTCTCTGCTTCTCTCTCACTCACTCCCCCTCCCTCCCCCCTCTCTCTCTCTTGATCTCTCTCTCTCCTCACTCACTCTCCACTCCTGCTCTCTCTCGCTCTCCCATGCCCCCCTCTTTTCTCTCACTCTCTTATGCTCTCTCTCTTTCACTCTCCTTTTTCTCTCTTCCCTTCCATAGCTCTCTGTCTCACTCCCTCGCCCCCTCTCTGCTCCTTTTATATCCTCCTTGCTGAATGCTCTTCTCCTCTCCTCCCTCAACTCTGTCTTTTCTCTTTTATATTCAGTCTTTTTTCTCCAGCTCTCCCACACTCCTTTCTCCAATGTTGTCTCCTAGCAGAGCTATTTCATTCCTAATATTCTGTCTTTCCATTCAGTAGCCCTGTGCAGAATGAGGGGAGTAATCTTTTATTTAGGATTTTGTCTGCCCATCTCTGCATCCTGTCTCTGTGTCTGTGAAAATGATTTGTGAGAAGAATCTAACAGTAGCAACGGTTATCAAAATTAAGGTTTTAAAAACAATTCTAATAGATGCAACAGTTGGGCAATAGAAGAAGATACTCCAAACTTTTAGAATTTAAAAAATCCATCAGGTATTGACACATGAAACATTTTACTGGCACAGACAAATATGAATGGAATTCAGGGAAATTCAGGTATTCAATTTATTGTCAAAGTTATTTTTTTATGCGCTCATCTATGCATTTTCTAATGGTATCAGGTATTTTTTATATTTTGTGTTCAAATAAAGGAAATGATATGTGCCTAATTTGTATAAAGACACTGGTGTATTTGTATATATGAACATAAATGGGTGGAACAGGGCTACAACCAGCACAACGTCCTATCTACCCTACCTGCACTCACCTGAGTTGTCTAGACTGACTCATTAATTACCTTCTCTTTCTTGTGATGTAAGTGTCGAGATGATATGTTAAATCCCAGACAAAGCTTTAGCGTTGAAGTGTCGAGACGATATGTTAAATCCCAGACAAAGCTTTAGCGTTGAAGTGTCGAGATGATATGTTAAATCCCAGACAAAGCTTTAGCTTTCTTATAGATGCAACGGAAAGACAATGTATTCCATTGAGCCCATTTCAGACATTACTGTGGTGTGTTTGACAGGTCATTACAAACATTTCTGCAGTCGTAAAGTTAACTGGAAAAAACGACCGGCACAAGCAAGAGTATGAAAGGGTCGCAGGAGTAAAATGAAAGCTATCAATCCAGCAAGAATTTGAGTGACAAGTGGATTTTGTGGCCCTCAAACACAGGAAATAGATGACTGAAAAAGCCAGATCCTCAGGTGGGCGGGGCATGCTAGTTACTTAAAGTGGGGGGAAAAGTACTTCAGAAACCTGTATTGTTCAATTAGTAATGCTGCAGATGTGTGTTTGTTTGCTTCAGTAAGTGTTGTCTGTAAAAGTCATTTACAAGCCAACTTAGCAGAGAGCTGGACAGATGCAGGCAGGGTGGGGCAGCTTTTATACCCATTGCAATATTCCATCTGCGACACTCACATTCAAATTGAGCAATTGTCTGTGCTTATGAAAAAGCCTGCTGTTTTTGGGGGAGAAGCTTAATTACACTTGCTAATCATGCTTGAGGCACATTATTATATCAATGTGCCATGCAGAGGCTGGTGAGGCTGGTGAGGCTTTGACTCTGGGCCTGGCTGCCTCCTGATACAGGTCTGAGATGGGAGGTCAGATAGGCTACTAGGCCACAAACAACATCAACCCACAGGACTGATCACAAGCCCAGGTTCAAAACCAGAGAGGGAAGTGATTTCTTTGTAAGTTTCTTTTCACATCGTTGTTTCCCAGGGTGTAGAGAATGTGAGGGGGTTAACTGGAAAGACACTGGTCAGAGACACTCTTTCTCTACCCCACTTGAAATGTGAATATACATTAAGTGTACAAAACATGCTGCTCGTTCCATGACAGACTGACCAGGTGAATCCAGAGGAAAGTTATGATCCCTTATTGGTGTCACTTAAATCCACTTCAATCAGTGTAGATGAAGGGGAGGAGACAGGTTAAAGAAGGATTTTCAAGCCTTGAGACAATTGAGACATGGATTGTGTATGTGTGCCGTTCAGAGGGTGAATGGGCAAGACATGCGATTTAAGTGCCTTTGAATGGTGTATGGTAGTAGGTGCCAGGCCCACCGGTTTGAGTGTGTCAAGAACTACAACACTGCTGGGTTTTTCACGCTCAACAGTTTCCCGTGTGCATCAATAATGGTTCACCACCCAAAGGACATCCAGCCAACTTGACACAACTGTGGGAAGCCAACATGGACCAGCATCCCTGTGGATGCTTTCGACACCTTGTGGAGTCCATGCCTTGACGAATTGAGGCTGTTATGAGGGCAAAAGGGGGTGCAACTCAATATTATGACGTTCCTAATGTTTTGTACACTCAGTGTATGTCTTGAAGTCTTTAGCTGTTTTTTTGCAGATGGTTACTAGTAGGTCTAATGGAGGTGCAGACTCAATGTCCAAAGCTTAGCGTTACCCTGAGCTACCATAAGATCTGATGCCATTCTCCCCACTCTGTCACTATGATGAATGAAGATGTCTCTGAAGCACTGGCTATGTGAGCTCAATACACAAGGGTGTCAGGGGAACATATGGAGAAGGAGGGTGGGTGTGTGTGTGTGTTTGTTTGTGTGTTTTAACAAAGACACACAGTAAGATATTTTGTACGTACAATCAATACGTGTCCCACAGCATAATTCCATGTCACTATTAGTAGAAGTCCCTCTTCACAGGGTAAGGCTGACCTCTGGCAGCTGAGTGTCTCTCTCTCTCTCTCTCTCTCTGAGGAAATGTTATCAAATCTGACTCACTGAGATATGATGCTGTTGGATATATTATGGTTCCTCTCTTCCAGATCATAGCATGTAAAGAACCAGTCTGTGAGGAAATGTAAAGAGAAACTTATTACAGTAACTCACACAGACACCCATTTCATAAGTGTGTTGTTTTAGAGCTCCAGGGCGGTGGAGGGAACTGAAAGTGTGTGTTGGTGTCAGTGTGTGCCTGTTCCACTTCCCAGGCATACACATACACACACAGTGGAAACACTATTAGTAGCTACACTAGTGAGAGCTGGGCCACGGCTCACTTCCCTCTGTTTCTCTCAGTACGGATGCATGTGGAAACCTGTGGAAACACACAGAGCGGTGACATGAGTAGGCTCTCATTATTCATTGTATGTTTCTCTCTCTCTCTCTGTCATATTAGTGCTGGTTTCCAGCAGCAGCCCCAGATGTATAGGCAGATGGGCAACTGGACAGGTTCTGTGTTGTGAAGATGTGGGCCTGGAACGAAGCCAGTGTGTTCCTTCCCCAAACTTTTGTTGTCTCAGTATTTTTCATTTTCCCCAAAGGCTCGTTCTGTGTTGTTTAATGTACGTGGCCCTTGTTGTTCCCTCCATGTGGTTTCTTTGTCTTTCAGCCTCTTATCTCTTTGTTTCTTCCCTTGCTCTCCTTCTATTTTCTTTCCCATTCTCTCGACTTCCTGCTATCTCTCCCCCTCACACACACCCTCACTCAATCTCTCTCTCCCTCGCTCTCACTCCCTATCTTCTTCTCCCCTCGTCTCTCTATCTCTCTCTCATTCTCACAGCATTCCCAACTGCTGATGATTGTTCAAGGTTTTCAAGGTTTGCCCATTCCTGTTATTTAGGGGAGAATATTATGCTCTATACAATTAGGATTGGCATGTGTTCATATAGTGTGTGTGTGTGTGTGTGTGTGTGTGTGTGTGTGTGTGTGTGTGTGTGTGTGTGTGTGTGTAACAAAGACACACAGTAAGATACAGTATGTTGTATGTACAGTCAGTACATGTCCTGCAGCATAATTCCATGTCACTGCTAGTAGATGTCCGTCCTCACGAGGTAAAGTTGACCCCTGGTAGCTGAGTCTCTCACTGAGGGAATGTTATCAAATCAGACTATCACTGATCTATCACTAGTGTGTGTTGTGACAGTAGTACTCTGTCAGGGATATTGATCTGTTGTTTCTGACTTAAAGAGAAGCATGGTCATATAAGCGTACCTGGCTCATTACTAAGATCATCCGGAGTCGGACCACTGACTACCTAAGCACACACTGACTACCTAAGCTCAGCCCGCAGGTACTTTGCCGCACTGTTTCTGAATACAGCCTGAAATAAATCTGGAAGTTCAATAGTTAATGTCTTCCCTTGCTGTTTTTCCTTTTCCTCTCTCGCTCCCTCCCTCTCTCTCCCTATCTTCTTTCCTTTCTCTTCATTCCCCTCGCTCTCACCCCCTCGCTCTCCTTCATTCTGCACTCCCCCTCTCTCTCTCTCTCCCCCCCCCCCCTCTCTCTCTCTCTTGCTGATGGACTCTTCTTTTTATTTTCACACTCCACCATCCCCCCTTTTTCTTATTTTTCTCTTCTTCTTTCCTCTAGCCCTCCCTCCCCCTTCTCTTTCTTTCACTGCATTTTCTTTCAGCCCTCCCTCTCTCTATCTCTCTTCCCCATCCCCACCCCCTCTCGAACAATCCCCCTCCCTCCTCTATTTTCTTTTCTCTTTCATTCTTTCTTTCTCTTTCTTTTACCACATCCTTTCTTATGCTTTGCTCTCCCTCCCCCAGTCTCTCCTATCCCTTCTTCCTCCTTTTTTGCTGCATTCTGTTCTTCCCTCCCCCTCCCCCATCTCTCTTTCCTCTCTCTCTTTTTCTTTCTGTCTCTCTAACCCCCCTTCCTCCCTCCTCTCTGTCTCACTCCCTCTCCCTCTTTCTTCCTTATTCTCTCTCCACCATGTCTGTCTCACTCCCTCCCTCTCTTTCCTGACTGCTTTTCTCTCCTTTCTCCTCTTTCGTTTTTGTCACTCATTTTTCTACTGAATGTCAGACATGGTACACTTAAATCTGTCTCACTTTTAATACATTTAATTTAAGAAATAAAGCCAACAAGCTACATGTTCTCTAGAAAGTAAATATTTTTGCATATCTCAGTCACTATTTTTGTGACAGTTAGCCACTGACAGACACACCTACACCCATACTGTGTCTGTGTGTGTGTGTCTGTGCGCGCGCACACACAGAGGAGCAACTGATTAGATGTTATAATTGTTTGTGTGTCGGAGTATGCTTGCAAAAGGAAATGCAAAGTATGAGTGTGATAAGAGAAGCTAGGGTTTCTGTGTGCCTTAAAGACAAATGTGTGTTGAAGGGTCATGCTGAATTGTGTGTGGTGAGAAAGAGAGAGAAAATGTGTGTGCTGTATGTATGTGTGTTTGTTGGTGTGTGTGTGTGTGCTGTATGCATGTATGTATGTATGTATGTGTGTGTGTGTGTGTGTGTGAGTGAGTGAGTGAGTGAGTGAGTGAGTGAGTGAGTGAGGGGGAAAGAGAGAGAATGAAAAAGGAGAGGGGGAGAAAGAAAGAGAAGTGAGATGTAGGAAGGAAGGAGTAGGGAGGGAGAGAGAGAAAGAAAGAAATGGGGTGATTGTGTGTGTGTGTGTGTGTGTGTGTGTGTGTGTGTGTGTGTGTGTGTGTGTGTGTGTGTGTGTGTGTGTGTGTGTGTGTGTGTGTGTGTGTGTGTGTGTGTGTGTGTGTGTGTGTGTGTGTGTGTGTGTGTGTGTGTGTGTGTGTGTGTGTGTGTGTGTGTGTGTGTGTGTGTGTGGAGGGGGCAGGGGAGGGGGCAGGGGAGGCGGGGCCGGCACAGTCAGTTCTGATAACAGCAACAGTAGGAGGAGGATGAGTCGTGGGACCGCCCCACTCTCCCACAGATATAAATAGGAGCTGGATTTTTTTACTCCACTCAGTTCTCCTGAAGGATGAGATCCCTGAAACACCTCAAACATCACACCAGGAACAATGTGGTGAGTTGTTAGCCTATCCTCTGAGACCGTGATTACAATACTAGTTCAGATAGTGGGGTTGTTTTAAAGGTGGTTACACTGTGTATGTCTAAGTCAAAGGAGATTACTTTTCTACATAGAGTACTGCAGCAATAACATATTTTACAGATAAGACTAGACTACTAACTATTCTCTGTCTCTCACACATTTGCTAGGCTATTGTTAATAATTTGGTTCTCATTGTTTGACATTTTGTCTTGAACCTTACATACAACTTAAAATGAATAACTATGGATTCTTGCAATTACTATCTTGCCTTTCTGTTTCTCTGTTATTTGTCTTTCATTTCTCCTGCCTTTCATTTTGTCGTGTTTTTCTCCTTCCTTCCCCCTCTCTACCTCCCCTCCTTTCTCTCTTTCTCTCACTCACTCACTCTGTCTCTATCTGTCTCTTTCACTCCCCCCACACCCCTCCCTCTCCTTTTCCTTTCTCTCCCTCTTCCCTTCTCTCTCACATGCTCACTCAATCTCTCCCTTCACCTCCCTCCTCTTCCCTCCCTCCCTTCTCTTTCTTTATCTTTCAGCCCCTCCATCTCATTTCTCTCCCTCCCTCCCACCACTCCTCCCCCGCCCACATCTCCCTCTCTCTTCCTCCCTCTCCTTCTTTCTCTCTCACACACAGACACAGAAACACAAACACACACATAGAGAGAGAGATAGATACACACCTCACTCACTCTGTTCCTCTCTCACAAACACACAGTTTGTCCTTGTCTGACTACTTTAAAAGCAGTAATTATAAATGACGTGGTTATCAGGGCATCCAGGTCTACTCAACTCTTTCCTTCTCTCTGTCTCTGTGTTTCTCTGTTTCTCTGTCTCTCTCTCTCTCTGTCTCTCTCTCTCTCTCTCTCTCTCTCTCTCCTTTTTCCCATCTCTCCATCCTCTGTCTCTTTCTTCAGTATTGTATTATGAAAAGTAGCAGCTCATGATGTGTGGTATTGTATGACCTAGACTAAGGTGTAGGCCTATAAAGAGACAGGTTTTTCTCATTCATTTTTCCCTTCACTTCACCAGGTTTGTAGGAAACAACTGAAAGTATCGGGGTGTCTAGTGACTTGTCATGTATCATAGAGCTGAGGCTTGGTCATGCCAGCATTCAGCTTTCTTGTAGTTCCACTCTGTTTTACCTTTTCAAACATCTAGAGGGCAAACGCAATCATTTGTAGCATGTCATGCTGCATTTCAGTTTACACCACAACATTACTCTTATGTATAAGTCTTGAATCTCGAAAGATTTGAGAGTTCTCCTCTCAATCATATTTCTATCATGGTTATAACTGAGTCTGTCAGGTGTGCAAGGCAGACAGCTAGGCTTGCTCCTCATGAATGGGACTGGTAGATAGCCCCAACCTTCAACCCAGTGATGATGAATCCAGCATGTTCAGCCTGGCCAGGGCCACTCTGGACTCCACAGGAAGCTCTGTGGACATGCCACGGAAGTCCACTTCCTGGTTGGACCTGCATCCCATTTCTGTTCCTTATTATTTTAAAGGATGTCAAGGAAGGAAGCGGGGCTCAGGCACAGATCGGCCTTATCTCCTCCATCTAATGTGCTCTACTGGATTCAGAGCAAAGAAGCCCGGTGTTGTCAGAATGCGGCTGACTGTCTCTAGCAGGCTAACACTGTCTGAAAAACATTCTTGTAACAGTGGAGTTGTAGGGAAGGAGTGTTGCATAACAAACAAATGTCAGACCACTTCAGGGATCTTAAGGGCTATCCTTAATCATTATTCCCACCACACACACCTACCATTGATTTCTTAGGAATCCATATCACTTAGAGAGATCTGTTGGTCAGTCCTTGTAGTTAAGCAATATGTGTAAGCAACGTGTCTTATGTTATAAAGCAATCTCACAATGCTGAATACATGTCCTTGTGTGATGTGGGCTGCTGCTGTGTGCTGACCTGATCAGTGCTGTGTGTGTGTTCTGTCAGGAGGAGGAGAGTGGCCGTCTGGTGCGGTGCTACCCCAAGGTGATGGAAGGCCAGGTGGATGCAGGAACACAGACAGATCCCGTGGTGGTGCTCTCTCTAGCCCAGGCTGCTGTCCTAGGCCTCATCTCCCAGAATGAGATCTTTGGAGCCACCATCGCTCCCAATGGCTTCTACATGGGCGAGCCCAGGGAGTATGGCAGGACCCCTCCTCCTCCAGAGGGCATGGAGTATGAGTACGCTGACCAGCTGATTGGGGCCAACGGGGACTACCTGGTTGAGCCTGTAGGGGAGTCGGAGCCCCACAGGAATGAGAGGAGGCGCCCCGGGCCCAGAGGGAGAACCAGGGGGCCCAGGAATGAAGGAGGAGCGCCAGGGGAGCATCACAAAGTCCCCAGCGTACAGACTCAGGTCAAAGGGGAGAGGGGAGAGTCTGAATCCCCTCCGTCCTGCATCCATATGGCAAAGAGCCCTAGCAGCCCAGGCAAGATGGAGGAGCCAGCCACTCACAGAGGGCCGCTGAAGGAGGAGCAGAGCTGTGGTAACTGTGCTGTGTGTGTGAGAGAGACGTCCAGTCAGACCAAGACAGACACTCGGCCAGAGGAGAGGAGAGGGAGAGGAGGAGAGGGGCAAGAAGAGGAGTTAGCTGAGGAGGACGGAGTGTTGAACCTCAAGACTGGAGGAGATAGGGGAGACAGTCCCAATCCCATCATGAACCACTACTTTGAGTCCAGCGAGGTGGCCTATGAGTCTGCTGACGTGGCCGTGGGGGACTATGACGAGAGCAGCCAGGGCATGCTGTGGGCTGCAGACGCCGAGGGGATAGCCAGGCGCATGCAGATCGACCGGCTGGACATCAACGTCCAGATAGATGAGTCCTACTGCGTGGATGTGGGAGAGGGCCTGAAGAGATGGAAGTGCCGCATGTGTGAGAAGTCTTATACCTCCAAGTACAACCTGGTCACGCACATCCTGGGCCACAACGGCATCAAGCCCCATGAGTGCCTGCACTGTGGCAAGCTGTTCAAGCAGCCCAGCCACCTCCAGACCCACCTGCTCACCCACCAGGGCACCCGGCCACACAAGTGCACCGTGTGTAAGAAGGCCTTCACCCAGACCAGCCACCTGAAGAGGCACATGCTGCAGCACTCCGACATCAAGCCTTACAGTTGCCGCTTCTGTGGGCGAGGCTTCGCCTACCCCAGTGAGCTCCGGTCCCACGAGAACAAGCACGAGAACGGCCACTGCCACTTGTGTTCCCAGTGTGGTATGGAGTTCCCCACCCACGCCCACCTGAAGCGCCACCAGACCAGCCACCAGGGCCCCACCACTTACCAGTGTACCGAGTGCAACAAGTCCTTTGCCTACCGCAGCCAGCTGCAGAACCACCTCATGAAGCACCAGAACGTAAGGCCCTACGTCTGCCCCGAGTGTGGCATGGAGTTTGTCCAGATCCATCACCTCAAGCAGCATGCCCTCACTCATAAGGTACTAATACCGCAAGCCCTCGCTGACCAGGTACTGAAACTCCACTGACTTTTGATGGTCCATATATTCCACTATGCTCTAGGTCATCAAGTAGTCTGCTTCTAATGAATCACATACCCCTTGATTAATGTGATAAACACTAAGATAAGGGCAGTAGTGTGTTGCTCAATATTCCCATAAATCTGAACTTTAAGAGGCAGAGGCAAATGGGGTGAACTCAGAGGTATATATCAAAATATCTAAAGGCTATTATTCCTATTGCCCCAACCAGTTGCAGTGTAAACATAGCCTTCAAAGTGCTTGGTTCATTGTATTTGGCCTGACCTCTTCCTGTATGTGCTTTGTGCTGTGAGGTGTGTCATACCAACTCATACCTTTTTTTATGCTCTGATCTCTACCATGATTCATCCTAGACCTAGAGCCTCGCTCTTAGTAATTATGGTGTCACATTAACAAAGTATTTACTCAAATATTGGCTTACAAATACTGTTAAGAATAATTACACTTATTTTAGTGTTCATCAAAATCTAGGCGTATCCAAACATTCATGTTAATGTTTTAATGCGCTTTCCAATACTAAACATGCACCTTTCAATATTGTGAGAGCATCACAGGCTCAGAGCCAACACTTGGTGGAGCTAATGTGTATGCATCAAGTTGCGGCCATTAAGCAAGGATTTCACATCTACCATACAGCAATTACACATCCTGCTCTGACCTATGATTTCTCTGTGTTTGTGTGTATGCTTCTCTATAATAACAACCAATATTTGTTAATTTCAATGTCTCTGTGAAACCATAGCTTGCTGTTTATCAACAAGAAAATGATCTAATTAATTAAATTGCCAACCCTCGTTATTTTCCCAGGGTATGAAAGAATTCAAATGTGAGGTGTGTGCCCGGGAGTTCACCCTCTCTGCGAATCTCAAGAGACACATGCTGATCCACGCCAGCATCAGGCCATTCCAGTGTCACGTCTGCTTCAAGACCTTCATCCAGAAACAGACCCTCAAAACACACATGATCGTCCACCTGCCTGTCAAACCTTTCAAGTGCAAGGTAAGAGGAGTAGGTCTCAATAGACAGCATGGGTTGAGTTCCACAGTTCCAAGAGTGCTGAGACTATTGTTATTCTCTTGTGTTCCAGGTGTGTGGCAAATCTTTCAACAGAATGTACAACCTCCTGGGCCACATGCACCTCCACGCTGGCAGCAAGCCCTTCAAGTGTCCTTACTGCTCCAGCAAGTTCAACCTGAAGGGCAATCTGAGCCGACACATGAAGGTCAAACACGGTGTGCTGGATGCTTCACCAGACGGACGAGGTGATTAACATCAGTACCATCCATCAGTTTGTACCTTATGTCAGTTATGCACCTGATGGCAGTTATGATTTGGTCATGAATTAATGCAATACCATGTAAAAAAATAAAATAAAATGTTTACATAATGTTAATTTCTCAGATACACTTGAAATTTCAATGGGCGTCATGTTGCGTTGTTGTCAGTCAGTCTGCCCTTAATGCCTAATGCACTTTGACTCCGTATGTACTGTAATCTACTGGCCAAGTGTTATGGTGCTTTTCTGCCGCTCTTCTCCCTCTGTGTTTTGTAAATATAGAAGTTCTTATATTAGACATTCCTGTCTCTATCAGTGGAGAATGATAGGGAGGCTGTGAGTTGCTGTGTGTGTGAGAGAGAGAGGACAAGATGGGCTCATGAGTGTGTCTGTGCATTTCCTTCCTCAGAAGCCCCCCCTGACATAGAGAACCAGGAGGACTACGATGAAGAGAACCTTGAATTCAGCGAACGAGAGAACCTGGCCAGTATCAACACACCAGACATCGCTAAACTGTCTGAATTGGAGTATTATAGCAGCTACACCAAGGGTGCAGGGCGCTACAACACAGCATGAATGATGACAAAAGACCCCATATTGAGTTGAAGTGTAAACTAAAAGGGAGGTAGTGCCACTAGCAGTTTAAAGTGGTGGAATCTGCCCATTCATATGCACTGGAATCTTGGTTTTCTTGCTGATATTCATT
The DNA here is from genome assembly GCF_036934945.1 of Oncorhynchus masou masou. NCBI lineage: Eukaryota > Metazoa > Chordata > Actinopteri > Salmoniformes > Salmonidae > Oncorhynchus > Oncorhynchus masou. Next base: position 31,301,290 of record NC_088233.1, read on the forward strand.
AGGAGTGAGAGACAGGTAATTTGGGATTGTACATTTCTCATCGGCATCTTGTTTTGTATTGAAACGTGACTTCACCTCTAGGTGCCACAACATTGTGATTGATGTGTTCACGTGAAAAAGGTCATATCTGAAAATAAATCATCTAACCTCCTGGGAGAGTCCTACTCAACATACATCCCCAGGGGTGGCCTAACTCTGTAAGCACACGTTTTTAGGGAAACAAATATGTGATAGTGAAATGCACTTACTCAGACAATCCCCAGCAAGTGTGCAGATAAATCAGAATACAGCTGAGTATTATTGCTTTTACTAACATGTCTAGAAATGCATACAGGCCTGTCAAATGTGTCCTCTGTCCATGTCCCTTACCAAAGCTGAGACCGTTCAAGCAGTTCATGTGAACCAACCATTTTCTTTTTTACTTCCCAGGTTAACATTTTATACTGTGAGTAGTTTCAACTACAGTTCTAGGATTTTAATTTCATTGTTATATTTGCAATGTGCAGAAATAAATTGTTCGCCCAAGTGTCAGACTCCGCTAACATTGCTCATGCCATCAATTTATAGCCCCATGTGACCAGCTTGATTTGAAGTTCTTGCATTGTCACTTTTGTCCCCAGTCAAATAATTGTATTGATGCACACCACATCTTATCTTAGTGTGCTAAAAGAAAAATAAATTATATTGCCCCTCCGATGTAGTCACCATTTACCAAAGAATGACCAATTCTGGGCCATATTGCTAAACACAATAGCAGTCTAGTGACACCCTTTCTCTGCGTTGTAGAGCTTGATTTCATGTTGCCCAATAGACTTTGGGCTTTATCCTCCCCAAAGTATATTTAAAAAGATTACCATGAAGACACTAGTGCAGTTTCATTTTTCATGATACGTCACAATTTATGCCCCATGCAAGCCTTTATGGGACAGATCTCAAAAGCCAATGCAGCCCCTGCATACGCATGGTGGTTTTGGTTCAGGGTGGAGTCTCAACAGGAATGGTCCTAAAACTTTGGACAGAAATGAAGTGCCCTGGAGTGTGCTATCCATCATGCTACACACTGGTCTAAAGTGATGAACGACAACTTCCAACATGACAGGGCCACAGACCCAGCTGAAAATTTGGGAAATTCACTATATTTTATTCCCTGCCTAATTTTACAGACGTCACCTGCATCACCTTAAACAAAATGCAAATTTGAGAGAACTATTTAGAGGGGGAAAAAAATATCTGAAACTTGAATGGCTTTCTGTGTTACACATTGGTGTGGAAATATCCTGTTGCTAGAACTATGTAAAATGTGTGCCAGACAATACTGTAAAATAATAAATTTATTTACCTTAACTCAGTGTGCTCCTTTTATCATAGAATATTAAAATGAGGCAGAACACAAGCATAGGATCAAACAAGATGTATTAGCAAATATTCTTGACATGGCCTTCATGTTGCTCTGAAGGCATAATACAGTATCGGAATATAGTACTTCATTACAAAAATAGAACCCTGGAAATAGGGACAGGAGTGCTAGATGGAACAGATCAACAGTACAATCTGACACACTACATATTACTTCCTTCTTCAGACAATATGCATGTGGCTATCTGACTGAAGTTAACAATTAGGTACAAAAACAGGACAATGTCACTTTCAAGCGAGCTGCACTCTTCAGTCCTTCACTTGCCCAGGGCTCTGTCCAGATTATTCTTGATGGCGTCCAGGAAGTCCTCAGTGTTGACGTAGTGTTCATTCAGCTTGCATCTGCAACGAAAGAACACAAGTTACTCAGTCAAGGCCCTGTCCCTGAGAGAGTCATGCACACTTCAATAACAGGTAAAAATCAAATGATTTTCTCCCCCCTGATTATAATACAAAAACATGACAATGAAGCATGCATTAATTAACATGTTAGTCAGATCAAAAATTTAGTAAATGCAATAGTAATGAGCTAACTTGGAAAGGCCGTGAATGCAGCCAGCGAGGTCCTTAGTCATAACGCCACTCTCAACGGTCTCCACACACACCCGCTCCAGAGTCAGAGCAAACCTGCAGGTCAAACAGACAAGATTTCAGTAAGTCACAACAGCTGACCTGTGAATCTAAAACACTGCCATTTGGCCTGGCAAACACTAATGGAATAGGACAGTGGGACTTTTACAGCACAACTGCTTGTTGTATGATAATTAATTCCCTTCATGGTACAGTATATGAAGACTTAAGTTAAAACCAAATGTGATCATTAAATGATCATATCTAGTGACAATCTGTTAAAAATAATAATTTAAAAGACTAGCTCAATTAATTTCTTACTTGATCAGGTCAGGGTTGCCATCAAGTTTACCCCGGTGCTCAAGCCCTCTGGTCCAAGCAAAGATGCTGGCAATGGGGTTGGTGCTTGTTGGGTTTCCCTAAAGGTGGACAAAGGTCACAGTTTAACCATGGAAACACCAATACTTTACTGAGAATGTAAAAGCAGGTACAAAATAGGGCTACAACAATCCCATGGTGATGGATCATTTCTTTCAGCCTATGAAGTCATTTTGGCAGCATATTTCCCACCACAAGACGGCACTGTTCATACACAAATCAACCAGGCAGACATTAAAACAGAGACACTAATGTGACTCCTCCCATACCACTGTTGCATGCGCCATGATTTATACTTCAATATGGACCTAGGGTTGTAACGGAGGCGGTTAGTACTAGACTGACTAACCTTTTGGTGCTCGCGGTAGTGCCTGGTCACTGTGCCATGGGCTGCCTCTGCCTCAATGGTCTTGCCATCGGGACACACCAGCACTGACGTCATCAGACCCAGAGAGCCGAAACCTGTGGAGAACCCATACAGTATGTCAGTCACCCATAGTCAAACCTGTTACAAGGACTATTTTCATCCAAACTCATTTCATTTGAAGTGAGGTGTACATTTCCTAATCCCTCACCCTGAGCCAGGATGTCAGACTGTACGTCTCCATCGTAGTTCTTGCAGGCCCACACGAAGGCACCATCAGACTTCAGCACCTGGGCAACCATGTCATCAATGAGCCTGTGCTCGTACCAGATCTTCAGCTTGTCAAACTCTGGTTTGTAATTCCTATGGACACAAACAATATGGTAGTGAGTGCAGCAGGGGTGTGAAAGTTTATACAACATTGGGATCAATAACATTTAGAACAATCCCTAACTGAAAAAAAAATACAAAATAAATGTTTTATTATAGTCACAGTGCAGTTATCACAAAACTACCACTAACAGACCCCAAAATATATATATATATATTTTTTTTTTTACAAATACCTTATGCAACAATGCTGTAACGTTAGGAGATATGAATCTTTCAAATTATTTGACACGGATATAAAGTGAAGTGACAGGAGCAAAGTCCTGTATGGCAATATTTTGAGACGTTAAGAGGTGATGAAATGCAAACTTTGTGATGCGGAACTGAGCTACAGTTGCAGTACAGGTGCAGTGCTGAAAGGGACAACGCAACCAGTTCCTGGTAGCAGTGCGATAAGAGACAGCGAGAAAAATCACAGTGCGGATTACAGAAATTATTGCAGCTGATATGCAGCCATTGTCAATGGTAGAGGATGTCGACTTCAATACTCTTAACGGCATATCTAAAACAAGACTACAAATGCCATGTCTAAAAACCGTGATGGCCCAGATGGAGAAATTGTACAATGATTGCTCTGCAAGTACAAATAGGGTTTTCACTCATTACCACTGCCACAAAATCAAAACTCTCCATTGTAAAAATTTATGAAAAATTTCTCTCTTTTTGGCCTTAATTTAAAGGTTAGGCATAAGGTTAGCAGTGTAGTTGAGGTTAGGATTAAAATCAAGTTAAAAAGAGAAATAGATCGGCTTTATGACTTTGGTACCTAGGGGCGACCAGTATGTAGGTAGCCAGGACTGCGGTAGAGTGAAGTGCATTGCCCCCCCCCCAGCGGTCATACACAGAACCATATCTGAATTGTGAATTCGATTCATTTTATGATTTAACAAGGTTTAAAACTATTTTTAAAAAGTGCAGTATAAACATGAAGAGAAATGGTACATTTCTCACAAACCGAGAGTGCAGTGCATTACACAATATAAACTATGCGAGGAACCCCATGAACCAGGAAGAAACAACCAATATTTTACTCCATAACCGGTTAAGGCTAAAGAGGTCATAAAAAGAAATACTAACGCCTGGTAGATTTCCTCAAAGATGTCCTTGAATCTACCATCGTAGGCTTTGAGAATGGTGTTCTTGGTACTCAGGTAGAGGGGCCACTTCTTGCCAATGGCGTACTGAAAGCAGCTGTGTGCAAAGCCTGAAATAGACTGTGGTAGAATAGAAGTGAACATGAGTCACCCCAAGTGTAGGTCATAAGCAGCAGTACAGAGGTTAACATCCTTCTGGCTATTAACCCCCCGATTTGTCCGCACTTCACACTTCTATTTCCACTAGACAAGTTGAAAGTCTACCACATGACTTCTGATATTGTCAAATCAAACACTCCTCCTCATGATGGTAAACAAACATGGTAAGGCAGGTTTACAGGAGGTGAACTCACTCTATCCACTACCACTTGAATCTCATAGGAAAAAAAACCTAGGACAAAATAATGTCAGTATTTATTTATATTATAAAGAAATAAAGTAAAGTAATCTTAAGAAGTGAATGACGTGCTGAACTCGCCTCATCTGTGTTGTACATGCCCATTCCACAGCCACCTCCAGGAAACTTGTAGACTTCCCACTCCTGGCCTTTGCTCCCATCAGTAGGGGAGAAGACCATCTTGAATGTGCCTGGCTGGCTGATAACAAAGTCTGTAGCTCTGTACTGTAAAAACAATGGATAGGTTACAATCACATATACTGAAGACAAAAATAATACAATTTCTTTCATTTAGAAGGAACTTACCTGGTCACCAAAGGCATGTCTGCCAATGGTGATGGGCTGTGTCCAACCTGGAACAAGCCTGGGAATGTTCTTGCAGATGATTGGCTCACGGAAGACTGTGCCACCTAGGATGTTCCTGATGGTTCCGTTGGGGCTCTTCCACATCTTCTTCAGTTTGAACTCTGATGGAAAACCACAGTTCTCATATAACAGCAATATGGCAACATTTAAACCATCAACCGTAGGTTTCCATGAGTGAAAAATAAATAAATATGTAACGCATTGTGTGAAGTTGAGTGACCCTTGGGGGAAGGGTGGGGGGGGGGGGCATTTGGAGAAGGGATGCTCAATGCTATTCAAATACCTTCTACTCTTTGTTCATCGGGAGTGATTGTGGCACATTTAACAGCGACATGGTACTTCTGGGTGGCGATGGCAGAGTCGATGGTGACCTGGTCATCAGTCTGATCACGGTATGGCAGACCCAGGTCGTAGTACTTCAGCTCCACATCCACGTTGGAGAGGATAAGCTGGAGGAGTAGAACACATTGACAGAGGAATCAGAACTCAAACTATTTCCAGCTGCAGGCTGTCACAGACAAAGAAAGTTGTCCTTACGTATAAACAGAAAGAAGCAAAGCGAAAGGATTTACAGCGCCCATAATCTGTCCAGGTGAGAGTGCGAGGTTTGTGAAAAAGTGCTGAATTATGTGAAGCATATCTGATAAAATAGAAGTTTTGTCATGTTTAGGCTGTTACAAATGTACGGATCCAAGTGGATGCACGTGGCATTCCGGCAACTGAGAAAAACAACTTAGTTGTGCCAGTCACGCATATCTGGCCTCATTGCTAGAATGGTCCCATCGGACATGGAGGAAATTTATTTCCACTGTTGGAGCAGTCACTTGACCATCTTGTCAATATAATAGATCTTTGGTATAATCTATTCAGAGGACAAGAGGATTCCAGACATTGTCTCAACAGTGAGCTATGATTGATGGTATGGATGTGCTTTAATCAAATGTCCACAACACAGTCCAAGCATATAAGGATCAAAATAACAGTAAGATTGTCAATTCAATACTGACATGAAATCTTTAAAAAACACAATGAATGCCATTTAGATACCACTCATTGTTTTATTTTATTTAACTAGGCAATTCAGTTAAGAAAAAAATTCTTACTTACAATGACTGCCTACCAAAAGGCCTCCTGCGGGGGCTTGGATAAAAATAAATACAAAATATAGGACAAAAACACACATCACGACAAGAGACACCGCAACACTACATAAAGAGAGACCTAAGACAACATAGCATGGAAGCAACATAAAAATCCCAGCATGGTAGCAACACAACATAACAACATGGTAGATATAATAATTGTATCCTCATTCATGTGGTGTGATCCCATATTGTTTTACATGGAACAATACGCATTAAACATGTTTAGTCAGAAAACGGGTCATGTTTTTCTTCCATTAATATTTATGTTCAGACTAATCCAACACACCATCTGCTATCTCCAGGAGACGAGCAGCCAATGCAAGAGAGAAACCTTACAACAACAACAAAAAACACAGCATACAGGCAATCTCCCAGCACTCAGACACATAAACACTCTCAATCTGTGGGTCAGTCAGTTGTGTAAAAATAGACTAGTCAGAGAGCAATCCTCCCCTGGGTCTGACAGACACCACCATGTCATCCCTCTACCCTCCTCCAATGGTCCCAGTTCAGCACCTTCTCTTTGATGAACTCCCAGATGATCCTGGTCATCTCATCTCCGTCCATTTCCACCACAGGCTGGGACACCTTGATACGTTTGTCCCCATCTGTCCAAAATAGAAGAGTGCATTAATGGAAACTGGCAGCCTTTGTCCCAATCTTGACCTACACCTAGTAGTGAGGAGCACCAATGTTGGCCTAGTTTAAATACAAAAACTGCACAGCAACCAGTCGGTCATTATAGCTCATTACCATACACACACAAAATGTATTATAATATATATTTTTTATGATAACTTCATTTGACTGCAACATGCCCACCCAAAAACCAATGACAACCAATATTACAATATGCACTGGAATATTACAATATGCACTGGAATATTACAATATGCACTGGAATATTTTCTTTGAAAGTCTGAATATTCTAAAAGTCTCAGAAAAGATTTCATGAACAGGCTCATGTTGCTTGGGAGGGTTCTAGAAACAGTTGGTTCTCAATTAGGAGAGTTGTGAGATCAAAGTCACCTCATCCTACAAGACACTGCAGTGTCATTTGCACTTCATGGTTTCATATCTCCATGAACAGTTAGATATTCAGCTCTCTTAATGCCCATAACTAAAGAATGTTGACAGCAAGACATTTCTATTTTCCTTCATCTGTAGCTGCAATGCATCATGCCCTCTGATTCACCCAGACAAGTAGTCCAATTAACTATTAGAAAACAAGGCTCTGCTCCCACACGACTCTGCCTTTTAAAAGGCCCTGGCAGAAGGCAGGCCCTCCTCACCCACTCTTCCAGATAGACCATGTAGTGGAGAGGGAGTGGAAAGGGGGAGGTGCAGGGAATCAAGTGACTTTCTGATGTTCCTGCCAAGTCTATGTTTCTACTGCTCCCCAGGACATCCAAGAAGTGTAAAGAAACAAAATGGCGGTATTCAGTAGAATGATCAAATAAGACCGCCACATGGACCTATGCTGTACGACAACCTTTATATTATGTATACACAACATGTGACCTTTAGTGCAACTATGCACCTCTCAAAACAGCCTACCGGTACTCCAGGAGCTTTGTTGGACATTCACAAACCCTCTCAACAAGGAGTAAAATAAGGCCCATAAGTTCGCTTACTCATCTCTGCCGCAAGTCTTCATTTAGGTCTCCATTCCTTGGCCATGACCCAATAAAGATGTTGGCCAGTAGTGGGATACAGTGAAAGGGAGATTGGGTTTACTGCATGCAATCAATGGAAGACTCATTCAGTCATACAGGACTTAATCCTTTGAGAGTCAATAGTTGACTTTGGTTGACGTGCCATCACAACTGGCAATAATTAGGCCATCCTTCACTTTTGAATACTGTAGAGAACATTTAGCAGAAATCAGATGTGTTTTGAGCAAAAATGTTGCCAGGTGTAAAAAGCTTACGGACACTGGGGTGATCTCTGAATGAAAGATTCATCACCCCCCCCCCGCCAAACATTTGTAAAAAAAAAGAAAAAAAGAAAAAGCTAAATCTGCAATACTCTGGTAATATAAGATGTGCAAGGAAAAGTTGAAAACGTGATCCGCAATGACAACTTGCCAGAGAAGAAGCAGGTGAGATGAAATTGTTTACCCAGAATGTGTACTCGCACAGGAGCGATGACTACTATACTGAACAAAAATATAAAAAAGAAATTGTAAAGTGTTGGTCATGTTTCATGACCTGAATAAAAGATCCAATATTTTCCATAGGCAAAAAAAGCTTCTCATTTTGCACACAAATTTCTTTACATCCCTGTTAGTGACCATTTCTCCTTCGCCAAGATAATCCATCCACATGACAGGTTTGGCATATCAAGAAGCGGATTAAACAGCTTGATCATTACACAGGTCCTGGGTCAATAAAAGGCCACTAAAATGTGCAGTTGTCGCATCTCAAGTTGAGGGAGTGTGCAATTGGAATGCTGACTGCAGGAATGGCCACCAGAGCTGTTGAAAGATGTTCATGTTCATTTCTCTACCATAAGCCACCTCCGTTTTAGAGAATTTGACAGTATGTCCACCAGCCTCACAACCGTAGACAACGTGTAGCCACGCCAGCCTAGGACCTCCACATCCAGCTTTTATGCTTTCACAAAACATGTTTATACATTAGTCATTAACATATGCAAAATATCAGTAGGAGGCCAACAGGGACACATGAGCAAACAGGAGGGCTTATCTGAAAGATAAGCCTGTATCACACAAGACAAGCTTTCATATCCATATGACATACACCTATTTGAGTAGTCAAGGACAATGCAAACCAAAATATCTACATGCGCTTAAATCTTGAAGGTCAGATCATGGCTATGCTTATTCTGCTAACTAAAACCTCAGTCGTGTGTTTAAGGTTATTTTTTTAAACATACATAAGGTCTAGGCTACATTTCAGGTCAGCAATTTAAAACAGAACATGAGATGAGCAAATTAAAGTAGTAATTTGTTTCTGCATATGCATTGAACGAAGTGTATGGTACAAACAGACGACCAAAACATTTGTTGGTTATAACGTGGATTTAGATAACTCCATTTTCTGTATAGCACTACCTTTTATGTTATACCAAATAAAATGACAAGAGTAGACCACTAAATTTACCATACCCATTCATGCCTGTATTTAAAAATTATTCCACTCAGCAAAATTTAAAGCTCCAGCTACACACAATAAAATGCTTAACTGACTTGCCTAGTAAAATAAAGGTTAAAAAAAAAAAAAAAAAAACTGAACAGATTGCCAATACCTTTATGAACATGTCAATTGAATCAAAGCAATACTCAGACTAACGATGTTTTTGGTTAAGAAAAGGTCAAATGTCACATCAAAACCATCCACCATAGTTTGAAAGTTTCCATCCATGATCATTGTAATACTTTAACAGAAGTGTTGCCTGCGATTGCTTTAAAATCAGCCTGATCTTTTTACGTCTGTCCTTACAACCACAGCAAGGGTATGACTGGATGGATAGTGGGTTGTTTTAACAGGACCAAGGCCTTTAATCTATCTAGAGCCCCTTCGTTGGAGTCAATCCTCACAAAACCCCATTCTAGACAAACATCACTGGCAGCAAGCTAGGTCACTTCTTCCAACACATAAATATCAGGATTAGGATTCAGAGACAACAGAGTGTAAAGCCTACATGAGTGCAGATAGAGGGGGAAACAAGCTACCCTTCAACTGACCTGCTACTTTATACCGTGCTTCAAAGTCAAAGAATAAAAGTGGCAGGGCATTACAGCTAACTACTAACAAAATAATACTATCTTAAATACCATCCATATTTTGGACTTTCTAATTTGAAAGTAAATCTGGAAGGTTATAGGGCACCTGTAAAGGTATTAGGGAGGTCAAGATAATAAAAAAAAGTATCAGTGCCCGTTAAACACATTTCTTGATAGACTCCACAGTTGCGACATGGTTCAGTTATGCTGCTGGTTGGACGTAACACTTGGCAACCATCTCTCTGTTGCAGAGCCTTGTCCCACAATAGGCTAACCTTGGTAAAGGTTTCTTAGCCCCAAAAAAGTGGCTAGAGCCAAACAATGGAGGTGTAAACATTGACAGTTATTAAAAATAATTGTATTAATGTATATTCCGTATTTCATACTGACACTATACCTTTTTCCCACACCTAAAATAAATTAATTCACAAAACGTTGCTCGCATGGTAAATGGTAATGGTCAGATTTGATATTTCAATATTTAGAATATTCTAATATCGAGAACTTCATTTAGCGTAATTTGTTGTGATGCACTCTACTTTAGGCCAAAGGTGCATTGCATTTTTAATTTTATAGACAACAAAGTGACAGACAAATCTCCCTCGACCCTCTTCCCCTCGTTACCGGTTTCTAGGTCAGGCAGATGACTCGCCTTGTAAACAAGTCAATTTTATGCACTGACAGCTAACGTTAGTACAACATTTGCTCGGTTAATGGCTATGTGCATTCGTGGAATAAATTGGCTAATTGAAGAATGCTTCATAGTAGTAACAGTTACTTACCCATCAACCAAAATAAACAAACATCTAAAACTGGCCAAATGGGGCGCAAGAGACAGCTTCCATAGCGAGCAAGTAACGGCGAGAAAGCTACACTGGATAGGCTAATGTTACTTTGCCGGGCTTTGCGGTGTGCCTTATAAAAGTATTTTCTGTATGATTCTGTAAAATATCATGTAACTATGACAAATGGCCACTATTTGGCTCAAAACTCACAATTCCTCTGTTGCAAACTCTGGGAGGTTGCAGCTGGCGCGAGCACAGCGGGGTTTTTGGAGAGAGTGGTCGCCGACCTAGAGAGAGAGCGGAGGACCTTCAAGTATCCAGCCATGATTTGCCCAAATTACTTGCAGCTAATAACAGTGAAACTCCGAGCAAAGAAGGGCCGAAATGAACCCTCGCTCACAGCAATATAGTCAGCACCTCCCCACCCACGCTTGACGTTACGTCACACAGTCAAAGACAATAGAGGAGGGAGGGACTTCTAACTAACCGTCCCAATCCGCATTGGGTATTTATGATTTTCATTCTGCGCCAACCCAATCTGAGAGGAGAGGTATAGTCTGGGAGACTGAGTTGTCTGCACAGCCATCCGTTCTGCTGTCTAGACTCTAGACAAGAGCCAGTTCGCTTTCAGTTTTATTCATGACCGCGGGAAGTAGGGGTGCACCCTCTGAAAAATCTGACGAGATTTTAATTTTAAATACAATAAAAATAAAAATATATATATTTTTTTTAAATCACAAATTGTGCACTGGGCCTTTACCAGTCCTGCATTAGCCTTTGATATAAAAAGTACACTGAAAGCATTACAATCCCGATTAAAATGCTATAGCTCCATTTGTAAATTCTGTCTCTAGGACCATGCAAAGCATTGCTCGGAGAGCAGATGCCAGCCTTTTCTGTCTCTTTTAGAAAGCAGATGGCAGACTGCCAGTTGCTTTACCAGTCAGCTGTTAAGGCAGTGCCCTGATTGCTTTGAATTTGAATTTGTAAACAATGTTCCCTCACATTTTTGGGGTGCACTGAATACATTTTAGGTCTTGTGAAAGGAAACTTGTACACTGAGGCTGTACTCTTACAGTTTTTGACAGTAGCCAATAGGGTTGTGTGGGTATTTGAGCCTAATGCAGGCCTACCAACGAAACCAATAGAGCGTATCCCATGACATTTTCATATGTAGATAGCTTTTGATTTCTATGATATAGCCTACAGTAGCATATATGTGTTCAATATGCAGGCCTACATTGCGTTAGCGTTTTAAAAATGTTTTTACATTATGAAAGGCTGACATTAGTTCATTATTTTTTACTTGGTCTGTAACATCATGGGCCAAATAGCTGACTGTAAAGTGCATTGTATTATGTTGTATGATGCAAGAAACCACTTTATAAATAAAATGTATTATTATTACCACACAGAGAATTAGACAATGTAGGCTACCCCTCTGACTGTTGGCTAATTTGCATATTCAAGCCTGTCTCAAAACACAACACTGCCCCTTTAATGAAGACAAGCTTTTTACTTGACTCCTTTCAACGACAGCTTGAAAGTAGCCTACATGTTTTGTGCTCTTGTACGAAGCAGTAACTCCCCATTGCTGACCTATACTTATAACTGGGCTAATAATGTTCTAACTAGCAAAGGATATCAACAAATGTTCACACTTGTGGCTCTGATCTGAAACGCGCATTCATTCACTCTTGGGTGATTGAAAGACCCCTCCTGGGCTACCTAGCAATAGAAATCTACACTGTTGCGCTCTGGCTCTGTCTACAACAAAATTACAGATTCAATAATGCAAAACTAGATTTGTTTTGGTTTGTTGCATTGAAAAGGGGCTGATACACTGTAATGTTGATTCGATCACAGAAAAACGTTGATCTATATAGTGAAAACTAATGGGGTGAACTCAGTGAAGTTCAGTCTCTTGCGTCTCTATGTGGCAGTGCTGGAGGAGCTGTGCAGCTTACATCTTGAACACACCAATAGGGTTATTATGCAAAATGATACACAACATCATCTGGATAAGCGTGCAACAAAAGTTCAACATTTACCTTCCGCTACCATTTCTGTCAAGCCGTCTACACATACCCTACAGTTTGCTCCCGTGTGGTGCAGCGGTCTAAGGCACTACATCTCAGTGCTAGAGGTATCACTACAGACCCTCGTTCAATCCTGGGCTGTATCACAACTGGTCGTGATCGGGGAGTCCCATAGTGCGGCGCACTTTTGTCTCAGCGTTGTCCGGGGTGGGGAGAGTTTGGCCAAGGTAGGGGTAGGCTGTCATTGTAAATAAGAATTTGTTCTTAACTGACTTGCCTAATTAAATAAAGGTCAAAAAAGAAGAAGAAATTCCAATGTACGCACCACACAGAACGCACTGCAACTGCCTCAACAACGCAATGCTGCAAGGCAAACGCAGCGTTCCATTGGAAAATAATGTACTTCTGGTGTATAAATGCACTGTTGGTGTGATCGAGGCGTTAGAGAGAACATTGCTTGTTAACGTTGTTGTAGTCTGATAGCCAAGGGTGAATTTAATTGGGAGGTGGGGATCCCTGCTTTTCGGTGACCATTCAAAACCAAAAGCTATTTTTTCGCTATTAAAATATAGGTTGTGATAGCTGTAGGCCTAATTGTTACTTTCATTTATTCGCCCAGTAGACTGGTGCAATTTTGATTTCATGTAGACCTATTGGTATGAATATAAACAACTTAACAACTTGATATTTAGAGCATTCCCCAAAAGACATGTCTTGTTTTTGGCTTCAAAGATAAAAAGCAATTGTAGACTATAACAAATGTGCATTGTCATGCAATGACATAATGATAATTGAGATAATGCAAATAATTCATGATTACCTAGTTGGGCTAATTTTTGTAACTTCTTGCTTTAGGCCTACATCATTATTCTCTGCCTGCATCCCTACCTGTAGCCTACCTGCCTCTTTCATCTCTTACTCTATCAGTCTTGCTTGTCCATCTTCCTGAATTAAAATGAGATATTCTAACAGATAAATATTGATGGAAAAACTTAATGAAATATTACTAAGTTATTTAGCTATAGTGTGGATGTAGGGCTGTTATTTTGTATATAACGAGCAAACAGATGCTGCATAGGCAACACAATGATTTTAGATAGAGACAAACTGTTTTTCAGGGCAGCCCCCTCATCGGCTACTATTTTGCAATATGAATATTCTCTGAGTAGTCTTGCTGATGATACAAAATGTTTCACACAAGGATGGTTTCATATAGCCTATAGCAGGGCGTCTGCAACCCTTTTTATATGAGTGACAATTTACAATTGATCCTGCAGTTTAAAAAAATCTGTGTGCCAGTTATGACTTTCATATAAGCATTGTAGGCTACTCAACTGTCCCCAGAAAATGTCTAACTGCCCACAAACTGAACAGCTTAATTCTAGCTGGCTACTAGACAGAGACACGGTCCATTCAGCAACACCACACAGAGCTCAACTATGCCTACCTGTACCAGGCGGGCAGCGGTGCTAAATCATGGGTGCGGACTTAATGTGTAGATTGTTTTTCATTCCTTGGTCAAGTTTGTTTATCTTTATGTATTCTTGTCGATTGTGGCCTTAAGCGATTCCTTTGAAGTATTCCTTTTATTTCAATGCACGTGTAGGATTTATCTGGCATAGTTCACATTCGCAGTCAGCTGATTCATGTTCCGGATACTTTCACTTTGATGTGGGTATTTGAAGTTGGCCTTGATAGTGTGCATTATGCATCTATTTCATGTTGCACTGTATGCACTGTTCCACAAGTAGCCTAAATAAGTCAATGTAGCCTATGTATGAGGTTGAGTAGTACATTGTACACACCATTCTACATACCTGTAAACCTAATAAACCTAATATTGGGGTGATAATGTCTGGGCAACATTTTTATCCTCCCACCCCAGTCAGCGAAAAAAAAACTCAGCATGCCCACTTCCAAACTACTTCCCGATGCTATGATGATATACACAGAATGAGACGCAGCCATGATTCCTTTGAATATAACGTTTTAGGTAGGCATAATTGACTCTCAGCAGCAGTTAGATTAAGACATTCTATGCTGGTTGTCCAAATTCACAGCGTAGTTAATATATTCTATGGTTTGATAGGCCCAGATGGGTTGTGTATGGACTGGGACATGGAGCCAACACAATCCTCTCACACTCCGTCTCCTCTGTGAAGGGCTCTAATATTAGCTGTGGAGGGTTACCATACTGGGAGAAAGAATGGGAAGTGCAGTCATGTGAGAGTCAAAGCTTGGAGGTGAGCCAGTCCCTCAGTTAAGACCAGGAAGGTCACCTCCCAAGTTCATAAAGTCAGAGGAGGGAAGGCATTAAAGGACAAAAACACTCAGAGGACATTTTAATCAAATGTGTTTGAACACGTTTTACACACATGCCACAAATTAACTACTTATGTTCCTCCACATTTTTTTTTGATTCTTCCGTTTATATGACATTAGTAATTCTTTGGAATTCAGAACACAAATATATGCATTTGTTATCTTTTTTTCCTAGATAACCAACCACAAGCCTGTCTATCCTCTAGATCCCTGGACAATATGTTATCAAATTTATTTTCACTCCTACAGTGATCTAGATGAAAGGTCAATCAGAGGAGAGACAGTGCGATGACATATGACTTGAGTGAGAATCTACTCTTTTGAACCTTAGAATGGATTTTTTTCTTCCAGGCAGTCTGGAATGCAGTTCAACCTATTAGTAGCATATCAAATATTACCCAACAAACTGAAAAGGCCCTAAGGTACAAATGTTATGTACATATATTCAGGGCACCTTCCATTCTGGATGTCACACACAGTAGTATATCGTCTTGTGACAGATTGCCAGTCCATGCAAGATTAGGTTCTGGTTTCAGAGAACAATGTCCAGTTTACTCACATCTCTTTACTACACCTTACCCTAGTGATGATCTAAATCTGGCATAACATACTGTATCTATCATGACACAAGGTGAGACCCAGAAGCAGACACAGGAGGCAGATGGTTGGAGTCTTACAATATTTATTCATCCAATAGGGTAAGGCAAGAGAATGGTCATGGACAGGCAAAAGGCTCAAAAGGCTCAAAACCAGTTCAGAATCCAAAAGGTACCGAAGGGCAGGATAGTAGTCCAGTGTCAGACGGGTCAAATCCAGGAAGACCATCAAAAAGAGGATAGCAAAAAAAAAAAAAGGCATATTGGGACACCACGCTGGTTGACTTGACTCACATACAAGACAAACCGGCACAGAGAGACAGGAAACACAGGGATAAATACACTGGGTAAAATAAGCAACACCGGGAGGGGGAGGAGACAATCACAGGAACAGGTGAAACAGATCAGGGTGTGACAGTATCACTTAGAAACCAGTGAGAGAGAACAAATCTGGACATTTTACACATAGAGGATCCGTTTCGCCATATCAAAGAGGTATAATTCATTCAATAGGCATTATATAATTAATTGCATTTATTTTTAAATTTGATTTATTTTACCAGGTAAGTTGACTGAGAACACGTTCTCATTCACAGCAACGACCTGTGGAATAGTTACAGGGGAGGGGAGGGGAGGGGAGGGGGGGATGAATCAACACATTGTAAACTGGGGATGATTAGGTGGCCATGATGGTACAGTATGAAGACCAGATTGGAAATTTAGCCAGGACACCGGGGTTAACACCCCGACTCTTACGATAAGTGCCATGGGATCTTTAGTGACCACAGAGAGTCAGGACACCCGTTTAACGTCCCATCTGAATGACATCACACTACACAGGGCAATGTCCCCAATCACTGACATTGGCATTGCCTAAATGTGGCCCAAGAAAGATGTTATCTTCTCAGTGGTGTTTTGTATACAGTCTATGTTTTGATCAATCACGTTTATGGGTTTGATTGACTTCCTGCACTGATTGTCGGCCTATGAACAATAACTTGACACTGCTTGTTCTATCAGCTTCACCTGATGGAATAATATTAATGATTTTGTTTATTGTAAGTGGACGTGGAGCGACCTCTGCTGGAGGAATATTGTAGATGAAACAATGGGCAACCCAGCATATGATTGGTCCAATGGATGGACCAATAGGATTCCCCGTTCTGTAACACGTTGTTTATTTGACCTTCCAGTACTTCCTGATTCCACATTACGTCACATTGATAAACAGTTTTATTTCGACAAAGTTGAAATGTATGAGATTGATCTGAGTTGAATTAACTAGAGGTTCTCCTGGTTCTTTTCGCTGAATAGCAATATTGAAGAGAGGTTACTTCTACAGTCAGTAGCAGTTAAAGAACTGATAACATGCAGAACTACGGTAAAGCAATAAATACTTTTTTTGGACAATATCCGACGGGGATCGCTCTTATCACAGTCACAGGTAAAAAAATATATTAAAAAACATTATTGTTTTAATTATCACAGGTCCTTTATGAAATGTAACAACAACGTAAGTAGTGTAGCAAAGTCGTTCCACCTAATTTTAACATTCTGTCAAAAAGCACATGTTCAACATAATAAAAAACTATTTTACATGTCTCAAGAGGTATATATAATTTCATATGATATATATATATTGACGATTTCATCTTTAAATAAGCCATAAATCAGCTTGTGACGGGGAAATGAAGCTAATTGTGTGCAACAGGGAGAGGCAATTGAATGCAAGTTTCACAAAACATTTGTTATTGTTAAAACATTTGTAGCCTGTCTATCTATAGGTAACAACAGGGTTATGCTCGAACTGCTCAGTTTTCCACAACAAAACACCAGAAAATGGCCAAAAAGAGTTAAAACAGTTAACCTGCTTTTACACTATGATTGACTATTAGTTCTTTTGTGGATAAAAATATATATAAATTAATAGTTTCACCATTTTAAAACAATGAATATAACATACTTTGAAAATGCAATATTGGTCCAAAATGTATAAATGTAAAGGGATGCAAAGGCACTCTTTTCATGGAACTGTAAGGACTGACGCTGGAGAAGAGAAGCAGGTACGGGGAGTCAACATTTAATTGGAACGGACATGAAAACAGGACAGAAACAGCGTCAGAATCGTGTAATACACAGTTAACAATTACTGCAGAAGTGGGGAACGGAGCTGGAGAACAGACACATGTAGGGGAGGTAATAAACAGGTGATCAAATGTATTTATATAGCCCTTCTTAGATCAGCTGATATCTCAAAGTGCTGTACAGAAACCCAGATTGAGTCCAGTTGAGTCCAATGAATCGCTGATGTGCATGACGAAGGAAGGCAGGTTTGCGTAATCATGGTGGCAGTAGTGCATAATGCAGGGCAGTCTGGCACCCTCTTTCCCTATTGCGATGTCATCATATCGGATTCTATCTTGCCCTATTCTGATGTTATCACATCAGATTCCACAGAAATAAGAATGTCAGAATCTGTCTGGCACTATTGTAATGTAATCAAATCAGATTCTGACTGGCCCTATTCTGATGTCATCACATCAGATTTCTGTCTCACCTTATTCTGATGTCATCCCATCAGAATCCATCTGGCCTTGTTGTGATGTCATCAAATCAGAGTCTGTCTGGCCTTGTTGTGATGTCATCACATCAGAGGATTTAACTTAGAGGTCCTATGAAACTGGGTTTAAAATTATACCCCTAGAAATGATGTCTAGCGTTATTGTGTTGTGATGTCATCACATCATATTCCCTCTGGCCCTGTGATGTCAACGTTTCGTCTGACTAGATACTGGATGTATTTTGTTCACCTGGTGTGCTAAGAGGGCGGATCTTGCATCTTTAGAATGGGACTTCTGAAACCTAACATCAAGATCACCAATTATGTCAGATTGAGCTTTTAAAGCTTAATTTCATATGAAAAATGAATTTAAAATCTTGGATTAAAATTTGATATGCTACCTATTTCTTTGAATAATTGTTTGACCAAATTAATCGGATTTACTTGTAAAGTTACTAAATGATGATTAATCATAAAAATGTATTACTTTAACTATCAAAAATCTACTTTAAAATACGTATAAATCATTTACAAATAAATTATAAAGTGTACCTCAATGTAAAGTGTTACCGTAATATTGTGACAGGAGTGGGGCTCTTTGCTCTGCGTAAATGGCTGGCTGGAGGGGTGTGTACGAGCAAAACCCGGCTGGACGGGAAGACTGTCCTTATCACCGGAGCCAACACTGGGATTGGGAAAGAGACTGCAGTTGACATGGCTAGCAGGGGTGAGCAACAAGTATTCAACTTCTTCTCTGTTCATTGGAGTTGGGCAGTTGATTTGAGGAGCTCACAGTGTAATGTCTGTTCTGTGTTTGGCCACAGGGGCGAGGGTTATTCTGGCCTGCAGGGACATGACAAGAGCCAATCAAGCTGCAGAGGGCATCAGGAGGAGGAGTGGCAATGAGAATGTGATTGTCAAAAAGTTGGACTTGGCATCCCTACAGTCTGTGCGACAACTAGCCAAAGAGATCCTGGAAAGTGAAGAGAGACTGGACATCCTTATTAATAATGCAGGTAGAGGGACACTTTTCAGCTAGCACATAACGTTATGAGCACCATATGTTTATTATATCTTGGTGAGAGCGTGGTTGTCCTATAGTTATTTTGCATACAACCTTCCCACAACTTTCTGGGAAAGGTGTAGAATAGTTGCTTAAACCTCTACAGGATTGGTGGGTCCCTTGCGGGATGGTCGAGCTAACGATTATTTCTGTTGGAAGTATTTAATAATTTCCAATTATGTCTACTTATGATAAGGTAAAAGGTTCATGTTTCTCTCTCCATATGATATGGTAAATACAGTGGGGTAAAAAAGTATTTCGTTAGCCACCAATTGTGCAAGTTCTCCCACTTAAAAAGATGAGAGGCCTGTAATTTTCATCATAGGTACACTTCAACTATGACAGACAAAATTAGAAGAACAAAAATCCAGAAAATCACATTGTAGGATTTTTAATTAATTAATTTGCAAATTATGGTGGAAAATAAGTATTTGGTCAATAACAAAAGTTTATCTCAATACTTTGTTATATACCCTTTGTTGGCAATGACAGAGGTCAAACGTTTTCTGTAAGTCTTCACAAGGTTTTCACACACTGTTGCTGGTATTTTGGCCCATTCCTCCATGCAGATCTCCTCTAGAGCAGTGATGTTTTGGGGCTGTTGCTGGGCAACACAGACTTTCAACTCCCTCCAAAGATTTTCTATGGGGTTGAGATCTGGAGACTGGCTAGGCCACTCCAGGACCTTGAAATGCTTCTTACGAAGCCACTCCTTCGTTGCCCGGGCGGTGTGTTTGTGATCATTGTCATGCTGAATGACCCAGCTACGTTTCATCTTCAATGCACTTGCTGATGGAAGGAGGTTTTCACTCAAAATCTCACGATACATGGCCCCATTCATTCTTTCCTTTGCAGAAAAACAGCCCCAAAGCATGATGTTTCAACCACCATGCTTCACAGTAGGTATGGTGTTCTTTGGATGTAACTCAGCATTCTTTGTCCTCCAAACACGACGAGTTGAGTTTTTACCAAAAAGTTATATTTTGGTTTCATCTGACATTCTCCCAATCTTCTTCTGTATCATCCAAATATTCTCTAGCAAACTTCAGACGGGCCTGGACATGTACTGGCTTAAGCAGGGGGACACGTCTGGCACTGCAGGATTTGAGTCCCTAGCGGCGTAGTGTGTTACTGATGGTAGGCTTTGTTACTTTGGTCCCAGCTCTCTGCAGGTAATTCACTCGGTCCCCCCGTGTGATTCTGGGAATTTTGCTCACCGTTCTTGTGATCATTTTTACCCCATGGGGTGAGATCTTGCGTGGAGCCCCAGATCGAGGGAGATTATCAGTGGTCTTGTATGTCTTCCATTTCCTAATTATTGCTCCCACAGTTGATTTCTTCAAACCAAGCTGCTTCCCTATTGCAGATTCAGTCTTCCCAGCCTGGTGCAGGTCTACAATTTTGTTTCTGGTGTCCTTTGACAGCTCTTTGGCCTTGGCCATAGTGGAGTTTGGAGTGTGACTGTTCGAGGTTGTGGACAGGTGTCTTTTATACTGATAACAAGTTCAAACAGGTGCCATTAATAAAGTTAGCGAGTGGAGGACAGAGGAGCCTCTTAAAGAAGAAGTTACAGGTCTGTGAGAGCCAGAAATCTTGCTTGTTTGTAGATGACCAAATACTTATTTTCCACCATAATTTGCAAATCAATTAAAAATCCTACAATGTGATTTTCTGGATTTTCTTTTCTCATTTTGTCTTTCATAGTTGAAGTGTACATATGATGAAAATTACAGGCCTCTCATCTTTTTATGTGGGAGAACTTGCACAATTGGTGGCTGACTAAATACTCTACATTTAAATGGTATTAATATTAATTTGGATATATTTCCATTAATTCCCATATATTCCTGTTAATTCCCATATATTCCTGTTAATTCCCACTGAAAGTTTCCACCTCTAAATATTCCCCAGAATGTGCAACCCTAGTTCCCAGCAAAGCACCATCACACCTACTCCTCCATGCTTCACGGTGGGACCCACACATGCGCATATCATCCGTTCACCTACTCTGCGTCTCACAAAGTCACGCCGGTTGGATCCAAAAATCTCAAATTTGGACTCATCAGACCAAAGGACAGATTTCCACCGGTCTAATGTTCATTGCTTGTGTTTCTTGGCTCAAGCAAGTCTCTTCTTCTTATTGGTGTCCATTAGTAGTGGTTTCTTTGTAGTAATTCGACCATGAAGGCCTGATTTACTCAGTCTCCTCTGAACAGTTGATGTTGAGATGTGTGCGATACTTGAACTCTGTGAAGCATTTATTTGGGCTGCAATTTGAGGTGCAGTTAACTCTAATGAACTTATCCTCTGCAGCAGAAGTAACTCTGGGTCTTCCTTTCCTGTGGTGGTCCTCATGAGAGCCAGTTTCTTCATAGCGCTCAATGGATATGCGACTGCACTTGAAGAAACTTTACCAAAGTTCTTTACATTTTCCAGATTGACTGACCTTCATGTCTTAAAGTAATCTTTGGTTATTTGAGTTGTTCTTTCCATAATATGGACTTGGTCTTTTAACAAATAGGGCTATCTTCTGTATCCGCCCCCTACCTTGTCACAACACAATTGATTGGCTCAAACGCATTTAGAAGGAAAAATTATCCACAAATGAACTTTTAACAATGCACACCTGTTAATTAAAATGCTTTCCAAGCAACTAACCTAATGAAGCTGGTTGAGAGAATGCCAGAGTGTGCAAAGCTGTCATCAAGGCAAAGGGTGGCTACTTTGAAGAATCTCAAATATAAAATATATTTTGATTTGTTTAAAACTTGTTATGGCTTTAATCCCGATATCGGGATAAGTGTCATCAACAACCGCTGAATAGCATAGTGCTACATTCAAAAATTACTACAAATATTTCAATTCATGAAATCACAAGTGCAATATCGGAAAACACAGTTTATCCTTTTGTTAATCCACCTGTCGTGTTAGATTTTGAAATTATGCTTTTCAGCGAAAGCAATCCAAGCATTTGTGTAAATTTAAGTACACTTAGCATCAGGAAGCTTGGTCACAAAAATCAGAAAAGCAATCAAATTAATTGTTTACCTTTGATGATGATGTTCGGATGTTTTCACTCACGAGACTCCCAGTTACACAACAAATGTTCTGTTTGTTCCATAAAGATGATTTTTATATCCAAAATACCTCCGTTTGTTTGTTGCGTTATGTTCAGAAATCCACAGGAAAGAGCGGTCATGACAGCGCAGACGAAAATTCCAAATAGTTTCCATAATGTCCACAGAAACATGTCAAACGTTTTTTATAATCAATCCTCAGGTTGTTTTTAAAATATATAATCAATAATATATCAACCGCAAATGTCTTTCACAGTAGGAGAGGGAAAAGCAATACCTATCCAAATTCTGTTGTGCGAGCAAAACTCATGTGACCACTTGATGCGATGTTATCGTTCTGGCTCATTTTTCAAAATAAAAGCCTGAAACTATGCTTGAAGACTGTTGACACCTTGAGGAAGCGATAGGAAAAGGAATCTGGTTCATATCCCTTTAAATCCAGCAAAGGGAGGCTATGGAACATGGAGTTTTCAAAATAGAAGCCACTTCCTGTTTTGATTTTCCGCAGTGTTTTGCCTGCAATATCAGTTCTGTTATACTCAGACAATATTTTGACAGTTTAGGAAACTTTAGAGTGTTTTCTATCCAATACTAATAATACTATGCATATATTAGCAACTGAGACTGAGGAGCTGGCTGTTTACAATGAGCACCTTTTCATCCAAGCTACTCAATACTGCCCCTGCAGCCATAAAAAGTTAACACTTCTGGTTGCTACATGATTCCAAATATTTTATTTAATAGTTTTGATGTCTTCACTATTATTCTACAATGTAGAAAATAGTAAAAATAAAGAAAAACGCTTGAATGAGTACGTGTGTCCAAACTTTTCATGGTACTGTATATGCAACAAATTTTCAACCAACAGGTTTCTGTGCCAAATCACCACACAACAATAAACAAAACATACCGACATGTTTTGCGTTTTCAACACCACAATAAATAGACTGTCAATCTCGACAGAAAACACATCCCTCCCTACCTTGTAGGCTTACCCAGTATAAAATGCACTTGTTGCAGAGTAAATTCTGCATAAATACATAGCACACATAAAAATACCTTCTGAGGTTAAATTCCCATGTGCCGAATAAAACATTTAAGTTAAATGGGTTTCCATTTTCAACTATGGACATACTGATGGTTTTGTCACAAAAAAATGTTGCGTAGGTACAGGTATAGCGAATGTGCCCACTATGGTTTTGGCACGTGAGCTCTAGCCAACAGATACAGTGCAGGTATAGCTTACTACATGATGAGATTATTTTGGACAATAGTATGCGATTATTATTATTATTTGTCAAATGGCAAGCATCGATCATCATGTCACCAGAATAAGATCCTCAATTTTTTTTGGAAGGAGCATCGACCTCATCACTGCGTTTTTTTACACCGCCCTGTGAAATTCATCATAATTTATTTAATCTGTAGGCTAATAAACTGCATGCTTTCCCAGGATGTGGAGAAATGTTTTATCAAACATTTAGGCTACTTTACTCCCATATAAAGGTTGGATGGAAACCTGGTTAATGTCAAGGATGCTGGAATTATATTTTGGATGATGCCCATGCCTACAGGATAATTTTTTGAAGTAGCATAATCAGATTAAAACATTGTGCCACATATAAAAAGTAATACATTAAACGTGTTAGCTTTTAGGTGCGTGAGGAATAGCCACTCGGATTGGAGAGGAGGCAGAGCATGTGTTAAGCTTTCCTGAATAACTGGGCCTGCTGGTAGTGTATGTGTTCACATTATTATAGGATGACTTGGGAGCATGATGATTAAAAACAGACAGTGTGTTCAGTATCAAAAGTAGATATACAGCCAGACTGGCCTACTTCTGTGCCGTTCTGTGTCTTTCTATTGACTGTTGAGAGTACTGATCCAAATCAAATGAAACATTAAAATCCCTGGGCTTTTGCGCCATTATTTTATTTACAAAGGACATTTTCACCTGCAGCCTAGAGTAGTATCGAATGTTGTACTCACTTGATAATAATAATGCAATTATTCAGCTAGGCTCGTCTAGGTAGGATCATTGTATTGTCCATTAACAAGATCATGAGAGGAGATTTTTTTTTATCTGTGTGTGTCATGTCTTCACTGTTCATTCATTAATTCTTCCTATTTGTTCTGGTTGATTCATAAAAAATGTTGATGCAGCTTTGAATGTTTTTATATGCGGTATGATTGCTAGTTAGCCTATTGCAGACCTGGACAAACAATCCCCTTACCACTGTTGTCACTATGAATGGTGGATCGAGGGCAGGATAGAAGGTTAGACTGGTAGACTATACTGATCCGTGAAATAGTAAAGTTAGCACCCAGAACAGCGTAGAGCATACGGGAAATACCAAAACACCTTGATATAAGGAAGGAGCATGTGAGCAGATAAGGAAATTTGGCTAGGATGGAAGAAATTATATAGTAAAACCTGCAACTAGTGGATGTAAACCACGGGGGAATTTATATATATATATATATATATATATATATATATATATATATATATATATATATATAAAAATATATATATAAAAATATATTTAAAAAAATAATAATAAATCGCACAGCCCTTCCATGTGCACAATAAAAAAAACACGTTTTTACCCTCCCCAAAGCAACAAATACAAGTTTAACAACCCTCTCCTATTTTGGACCACCCCTCCCCCAGTAAATTACGATCTGTCCCTTAGCAAGCGTGGTAAAGTTGCACTAATCAGCTGTGCTCATTGGCAATAGTGTAATACGGGACTGACATTCTGCACGTGGCTTATTTATAGTAAAGTAGGAGGAGTGTCATGATGCTGTGCTGTTGATGAGAAGATTGTAAACATTAGATATAAATTCCTTCTGTGCCCATAGAAGAGAAAATAATGTGAATTATATTGTGCTTACTAAATTAAGTGAGCAATCCATTCAGACCAGCCTTACTGATTGAACCTATGTTATCAACTACATTTCAGGGAGAAGACTAACTTTTCTTCTCTATGTCTGTTGATAGGTATCATGAGCTGTCCAAAATGGCAGACTGAAGATGGCTTTGAGATGCAGTTTGGTACCAACCACTTAGGCCACTTTTTATTGACAAATTGCCTTTTGAATCTCCTTAAGAAATCAGTCCCAAGCCGTATTGTCAACGTCTCCAGTTTAGCTCATGAAAAAGGTATCATTTTGTGTTGGTCATTTACGATATAAAACAATGATTCAGTGTTTATAGGATTTATGATTGATTGCCCAAACAAAATCCATGATTTAGCCTGTAATTATTATTTTCATGTACATGTACCTTCAGAAATATTCAAACCCCTTGACTTATTCCACATTTTGTTGTGTAACAGCCTGAATTCAAAATGGATTAAATAGATTTTTCTCACCCATTTACACACAATACCCCAAATTACAAATTGAAAACATGTTTTAAGTTTAGCAAATGTATTGAAAATGAAATAGAGAAATATCTCATTTACAAAAGTATTCACACCCCTGAGTCAATACCTTGTAGAAGCACCTTTGGCAGCGATTACAGCTGTGAGTCTTTCTGGGTACGTCTCTAAGAGCTTTTCACTCCAGGATTGTGAAACATTTGCCCATTATTCTTTTCAAAATGCTTCAAGCTCTGTCAAATATTATATTATTTTAAATTTTATCCCCTTTTTCTCCCCAATTTCGTGGTATCCAATTGTTAGTAGCTACTATCTTGTCTCATCGCTACAACTCCCGTACGGGCTCAGGAGAGACGAAGGTTGAAAGTCATGCGTCCTCACAACCCAACCAAGCCGCACTGCTTCTTAACACAGCGCGCATCCAACCCGGAAGCCAGCCGCACGCAGGAGACACCGTGCACCTGGCAACCTTGGTTAGCGTGCACTGCGCCCGGCCCGCCACAGGAGACGCTGGTGTGCGATGAGACAAGGATATCCCTACCGGCCAAACCCTCCCTAACCCGGACGACGCTATGCCAATTGTGCGTCTTACCATAGATTTTTAAGTAGATTTAAGTAAAAACTGTAACTTGGCCACTCAGAAACATTCACTGTCTTCTCGGTAAGCAACTCCAGTGTAGATTTGGCCTTGTGTGTTAGGTTATTGTCCTGCTGCAAGGTGAATTCATCTCCCAGTGTCTAGTGGAAAACAGACTGAACCAGGTTTTCCTCTAGCATTTTGCCTGTGCTTAGCTCCATTCCGTTACATTTCTATCCTGAAAACCTCCCCAGTCCTTAATGATTACAATCACTCCTGAATTTATTTAGGCTTGCAATAACAAAGGGTTGGAATACTTATTGACTCATTTCAGCCTTTTCTTTTTAATTAATTTCTAATAATTTTGATAAACATATTTCCACTTTGACATTATGGGGTATTTTGTGTAGACCAGTGACACCAAATCTAAATGTAAACCATTTAAAATTCAGGCTGTAACACAACAACATTTGGAAAAAGTCAAGTGGTATGAATACTTCCTAAAGGCACTGTTTGCTTAGTGTTAGACCATGTTTTGACATTATATCCATATGTGACTTGCTATGTTCCACTGAATAATTATACTTTTTTTCAACAGGCAAGATCTATTTTGATGACATAAACTTAGATAAAGATTACAGTCCATGGAAAAGCTACCGGCAAAGTAAGCTAGCTAATGTGCTCTTTACTAGGGAGCTGGCAACACGACTACAAGGTGATTCAACTCCGCTGCACAGCATCTTTTCATTTTACAGCATGCATTTGGAAGTATGTTCGTAACACTGTTTGGCATAACAAAGGCACGAAGTGCATGGTGTGTTGCATCTCTCTTCAATAGAGTCTCTGCAGACTCACTGCATTGAATTAGGCTGATAGATGACATTACCTGTGTTTGTGTGTGTTTCTCTGTGACTGTAGGAACTGGAGTAACTACATACAGCCTCCATCCTGGAGTCATCCGGACTGAGCTTGGTCGGCACTTCTGGCCCACCATGCCCCTGTGGAAAAGAGCCATCTTCAAGACTCTTAGTTTTTGGCTCAAGTCCCCTAGAGAGGGAGCCCAGACCACCATCCACTGTGCCGTAGAAGAAAGCCTGGCAGATGTCAGTGGACTCTACTACAGGTCAGATGCCATTAGAGCTTGTTTTTGTCTAACCTTAACTTCTTTTCACAGTGGGTGTTACATTGCATGCTTACAGAATATGGATCTAGATAAGATTAATACTAGGATATGTTCGATTTGTGTCATTAACTGTGTGTGTGTGTTTGGAATCTTTTTTTCTGTCCTGGCTACAGTGACTGCACCCCAAAAACTGTGGCCCCTCAGGGCCAGGATGATGCAGCTGCCAAGAAACTGTGGGACCTGAGTGCCTCCATGGTTGGTCTGGCATGATGGACCTGGTTACCACTAGGACTGGCCTAGCCTTTAGAATGTTGACATACAGTTGAAGTCAGAGGTTTACATACACTTAGGTTGGAGTCATTAAAACATGTTTCTCAACCACTCCACAAATTTCTTGTTAACAAACTATAGTTTTGGCAAGTCGGTTAGGACATCTACTTTGTGCACGACACAAGTAATTTTCCCAACAATTGTTTACAGACAGATTATTTCACTTATAATTCACTGTATCACAATTTCAGTGGGTCAGAAGTTTACATACACTAAGTTGACTGTGCCTTTAAACAGCTTGGAAAATTCCAGAAAATTATGTCATATCTTTAGAAGCTTCTGACAGGCTAATTGACATAAGTTGAGTCAATTGGAGGTGTACCTGTGGATGTATTTCAAGGCCTACCTTCAAACTCAGTGCCACTTTGCTTAACATCATGGGAAAATCGAAAGAAATCAGCCAAGACGTCAGAAAATAAATTGTAGACCTCCACAAGTCTGGGAGCAATTTCCAAACTGCTGAAGGTACCACGTTCATCTGTACAAACAATAGTATGCAAGTATAAACACCATGGGACCATGCAGCCGACATACCCCTCAGAAAGGAGACGCGTTCTGTCTTCTAGAGATGAACGTACTTTGGTGAGAAAAGTGCAAATCAATCCCAGAACAACAGCAAAGGACCTTGTGAAGATGCTGGAGGAAACAGGTACAAAAATATCTATATCCACAGTAAAACGAGTCCTATATCGACATAACCTGAAAGGCCTCTCAGCAAGTAAGGAGCCACTGCTCCAAAACCGCCATAAAAAGACCAGACTACGGTTTGCAACTGCACATGGGGACAAAGATCATACCTTTTGGAGAAATGTCCTCTTTTCTGATGAAACAAAAATAGAACTGTTTGGCCATAATGACCATTGCTATGTTTGGAGGAAAAAGGAGGAGGCTTGCAAGCCGACGAACACTATCCCAACCGCGAAGCATGGGTGTGGCATCATCATGTTGTGGGGGTGCTTTGTTGCAGGAGGGACTGGTGCACTTCACAAAATAGATGGCATCATGAGGGAGAAAAATTAGTTAGATTTATTGAAGCAACATCTCAAGACATCAGTCAGGAAGTTAAAGCTTGGTCGCAAATGGGTCTTCCAAATGACCCCAAGCATACTTCCAAAGTTGTGGCAAAATGGTTTAAGGACAACAAAGTCAAGGTATTGGAGTGACCATCACAAAGCCCTGACCTCAATCCTATACAAAATGTGTGGGCAGAACTGAAAAAGCGTGTGCGAGCAAGGAGGCCTACAAACCTGACTCAGTTACTCCAGCACTGTCAGGAGGAATGGGCCAAATTTCACCCAACTTATTGTGGGAAGTTTGTGGAAGGCTACCCGAAATGTTTGACCCAAGTTAAACAATTTAAAGGCAATGCTACCAAATACTAATTGAGTGTATGTAAACTTCTGCTTTAAATGTGATTAAAGCTGAAATTAAAGCTGAAATAAATCCTTCTCTCTACTATTATTCTGATATGTCACATTCTTAAAATAAAGTGGTGATCCTAACTGACAGGGAATTTTTACTGGGATTAAATGTCAGGAATTGTGAAAAACTGAGTTTAAATGTATTTGGCTGAGGTGTATGTAAACCGACTTCAGCTGTATTACCATCTGATGATGATGAACTGTGAAATGCATCCAAACCTCATTGCATTCAGTAAGAAACTGTTGAATAACATTTGCTTTAGAGACATTTATTTAGAATACACAGCAAACTACATACAAAAATACTATGCATCGAAATATGTTAACGTGAGCCTTTTAAACAGAATGAATGTCTCATAGTTAAGTTACATGGAAGCTGTATGAACTTTTACTTTGCCATAAGTGTAAATTCTATTCTAGGGGAACAAGGTTCACCAAGTCTGTATTTACGTACGTTTGTAGTATACACATATTATGTTGTCTTGTCATGGAACTGATGTATGAAAATACATGTGCTATATCTACAAAACATTTAGAGAAACAACATACATTTTTCTCTTGGGTAATTTAAAACCTACCATAATAAAGTGCTGATTTACGTAATCTCTTAAATTGTATTTAGCTAAGGCATATAAGTCATACATGGTTTGTTTATACTCTGAGCCTTTCATATTGGGCATTAAACCAACGGCACGAAAACAAAACATCTTGTGGTTGCATTATGAACGATAAATTACTTTTTGATCCACCCTCTTTTCCGATAATTTGTCTGGAAGGCACTGTGTACAAGTTTGCTACAAAACAATCAACCTCAATTTAACACTAAAGCTACAACATACCCCCATCTGCATGTTGCACTAATAACAACATTCTATACAACCAGATGACTTGTTGGCTACACATGTACCTCCTACTGTATGTGTTCTTAGGATTGCACATCTAAAGGATTTGAGGTGCCGACGAGGATTATTTTTCATATACTTATGGTCAAATAATTTGTATGATTTTCAAATACTTTTTTTTTTTATATATATATATATCTCAGCCAACCCTGTTCCTGGAGAGCTACCATCCTTTTTGCTCTAACTCTAATTTAGCGCACCTGATTCTAATAATTAGCTGGTTGATACAAGGAATCAGTTTCGCGAAATTCTACAGGAGGGTAGCTCTTCAAGAACACGGTTAGAGGAGCCATGCGTTAGATGTTGCTAGTGTCTAACCTGTAACGTTTAATAGGTGGTGCTAATATTCTAAGAGAATCCATAACATTTACAACTTTATACTGGTAAGCAAGTTATATCCATGTTCCACTGGTTTTCTAAGAGGAAATGTTGAAATTCCAATCAACAAAATTTCCTTTAGAAATGTTAGCCTTATTTTATGTTAACAGTGGTACATCTACAAACAATGAGTCCACTACAGCTCCTCAAAAGCAGAGAGCTGCTTCATTTGCTCCACTTGCATAGAGTGCCTCCTTACAAGTTTTTTTTTTGACTTGAGCTGGCCTCTCTTTGGTGAGTTTGGTGCTACTGGAGCTATTGACATGAAACCTGAGGCAAGAGGGGATGAGGGCTTGCTGCTGGCTCCGATGTCTGGGATCGGAGGGTTGGGGTTGACGTTCAGTGGGGGTAGATGGCCAGGCCGGGTATGGGAAATGTAGTCCATCAGCAGAGTCCCCGAACCTCGCCTCTCCAAGAGGCCTG
Source organism: Oncorhynchus masou masou (assembly GCF_036934945.1). Lineage (NCBI taxonomy): Eukaryota > Metazoa > Chordata > Actinopteri > Salmoniformes > Salmonidae > Oncorhynchus > Oncorhynchus masou. The sequence goes on from NC_088233.1 coordinate 31,332,140, forward strand.
GTGCACGGCGACGTGCTGTGCTAGGTGATGATGTGCTGGCATTGCTGTCTAGGGACTCCCTGGAGCTGGTCAGCATGGCTAATGGAGATGTGTTGAGTTTCCTCCTCTCTAGAGGAACCTTAGGAGAGTCCAGCATTCCAGAGTCTGAGTACAGCTGGGAGTCTGAGTCATAGTGGTCAGTGCCCAGCCGTCTCCTGTAGACCGGGTCTCTCAAGCTAGCTGGCACACTGTTGCTGCTACTATCCTGGTCTGCAGGGACGGTGCTACGCCGGGCCAGGGGCTGGTGCTGACACAAAGACCTCTCATAGGCCGATTTGGAAGTTAGAGGGACAGACAATGAGGATGACATTTGTGGGAACAACACATCCTTGCCATCCACACTGTTTTGTCGAGACATAGTCAATCTCTTGGACAGGGCAAGTCCATTGACGCCTGTGACAACCTCCTCAGAGGTGGCTCTCTTACTCTCCTCGTGGGCCGCAGCTGCAGCCAGGACGGAGGGAGCGATCAGCCCCCACGGCTCTGACTGCAGACGCTTCAGCTGGGGTAAACGAGCACGCTTGGGGTTGGCTGGTCGCCGTGTGGGAGAGGTTGGCCCATTGGGAAGCTTTGCTGCTGTGCTGGATGATGTTTTCAACTTTGTCTGGAAACTGAAGATAGTGTTGTGCTGCTCGGCTGAGTTAGGTGAGGGGGAGGTGTTGAGCTGAATGTCAGAGGGAGTGGTGCAGAATGCAGGGGAGCACCTATCCTCTAGCTCTGGGGAAGGGGGGACATTAAGGTACTGCTTGGTGGTTTTGGTGCCAGAGGGTGACTTGTCTGTGGTGATAATGATTACTTCTTTGCCCTTGGCCTTACATGCATCTAGGAGAACCTTTAGGGTCTCCTTATCATCGACATTGACTGCATAGACCAAAGCAGAAGCCCCACTCCTGTCTTCGAGACTTGGGTCAGCCCCATTGGTCAACAGGTGGGACACCACCTCATGTCCCGCCCTCTGGCTACAGGCGTGCATCAGGGCTGTCCGGCCTGCTTTGTCCTGGATGTTAGGGTCAGCCTTATTATCCAGCAGGTACTTGACCAGCTTTGCCTTGCTGACACTCTGCAGGTCGCTGTGTTTGGACATGCAGGCCACCATGAGCGGTGTCTCTCCTCGCTCGTTGCTCTCATTAATATAGGCACCCCCCTCAAGCAGGAGCCTGGTGAGCCGCAGGCGTCGGAGCCATACCGCTTTCAGAAGCGAATTCCCGTCTGTCCGCAGCTCCAGTATGTCTGCCATCATCTCCAAGACAACCACAGATACCGCCCTCCCTCAGTGGTGAAAGGCAGTCACAACCTGCAGCCCTTCAAACAAAGTATTGATTTATTTCATTATATTTTGTTCAATCCATAGGTCTGCTCAATGATTCATCTAGTATTATCACACATGGAGTCATCACAATGGATAATTTCCAAGCTTCTCAAGACTACCACCAGGAGGCAGTCTGTGTTCAGTAAAAATCACTTTTGAAGACATGGACAGGTATGTCAATTATGGACGAAACTGTATACCTATTTAGGTGGCGTTATTGTCAAAACATGAAACTGATTGTAGCAATGAAAAACATATAACCTTTATATACCCTGATGAAGACGGCGTGGCTGTCAGGAACGTTGGTTATACAATTATTGCATCTGAGCTCCTAGAGTGCGACTTTCCTTTTCTTTTTCTAGGGGCCTAATCTTGTCACATGTATCTTCTGTAAGTTTCGATCTCCCTGTGTAAAACAAGTTAGATGGAAGAATGTGCGTTTTAGGCTATATGTAGGCTAAACGTTCTGTATTTAAATCAAGCCATTTATCTTGAATGTATTGCTTGCTAGATGGAGATGGATAACCTTAGCCTAGTATTTTAACTTTTTTTTGTTGTTGCTCTGTAATTGACCAATTAATCCCAGATCCAAGACTATAAATTCATTAGTTCGAGCTTTTAGATAATAAAATACCAAAAATACAGAACATGACATATGGAGATAATCATATGGTTGTAGAAGAAAACAGCCTCACCATGAGCGTTAACATCCTGTGCATAGCATAAGAGTGCCTACAGCAAAACCATCTACTTTGCTATTTTTTCTTACAAGACTCGATGACAAGTAAGATCTGTCTTGGTGTAGGCTACCTAATGTGCATGATCGAGTAAATAAGTATTACCATCATCCTCGCGCTATCGCGTAGAATAGTCTATAGCGCGTCGCTGTCCATGGTCCTCATTGTGAATAACTTGTTAGACGCGCGTCTGGTAGAAAACGTTTTAACTACACAATTCATAATATGTTGCACAATGTAAGCTACATTTGTTTATACACTTGTACTATACTATGATCCCTGTGTCATTAAAATAAAGTATTAGCAACAGAAGTCGCCTAAAAAGGACTTCAATTTAAGGTGTTGGCTATATGCTCCTAACGTTTCATATTCTCATTAGCTAAACTATCTTAAATGATCGAATCATAGTAGGCTTCTCAAAAAGTGTGTGTTCTATACAATGTTAGTATGAAATTACATGAGTGGTATATTAATGTTGATTATGTATGTTTTCAGCAAGAAAAAAATCTGCATTCATCCACATGGTTTTATACAAAATATCAAGAAGGTTTAACTGTCATTCAACCATGTATCTTACCTGATCCAGGCTTGTCATATTCAAAGGTGCACCCAGTGTTTTGTCATTACCTATCCTGAAACATAATGAAAATAAAAGTTTTCAAATGGTTCTTCGTTATAGTCCCTGAATTTAATCGGAGGTTCTCAAATACTGTCCTAGTTTAGGTTAAGAGCTTTTGCACCATAGCGCATCATGTTGGTCGCTTTTGTTATGGAAACGCAATAGATCAGTCCAATAGGCGGCATTCCTTTCACTGCGCAAGAATCACAACCTCAATCTACTGGAGGTATAAATAACTTTGTTTTGCCTGGTGAATGAAACGTGCATTTTCTTGACGTCAGAGTCGACAAAAATAAAGATTGCTTCTGGTGAGAACCTGTCACATTTTTCATGTCTACAGCACACAAACAAACCTACCTTCCAATAAAATGTTCACAGTTTCATAACACATTTATAATTACATTTTTTTAATGGCTTAGGCTATATTCCACTCCCACGAGATAGGAAGAATCAAGATTTCAGTGTTTAAATAAAGGTCATCAAAGTATAATTTAATATTTTTGTACACTGGAAGTTTATAGCCTACAGTTTAAAATGATCATTCACATGAACTTGCCAGATGTTGTTCCAGAGAGGTGGCGGTCACCTGTTTCTGTCCTACTTTTCTTTATATTCTCAGGTGCCCCAAAAACGTCTTTGTACACTTACAACTACAGTGCATTTTAAAACACTGTTTCAAGAACATGTCTTAGCTATACCTTTCCAAATGGACAGAAGTAGAAATCGTGTGCTGATGTTGGGTTCAGTACACACACACAAATGAGGGTTCCACAAGGGTTCTTTGGGAAGGGTGTTGGTTCTGTGGAACCATACTGATCCAAAGGTCCCTTTGATCACTTCAATGGTTCTTTGCAGTTCAATAAAGGGTTCTCTCCTCTTTTAGTGATAATTAAAATGTAGGGCCAGTGGCTCATTCAAATATTTGGGGGCGTGGTTTGTTCACAGCTCTTTTTTGTGCAACCATGCAGTGAGTGTTATTCCAGTTTTTCGAATGTTATGTTATCTGTTATATGTCTATGGTCAGTGATGGTGTCTTGTGTAAGTCTCACGAATGGCCTTGTCAATTGTGAACTATTGACTAAGTCTGTAGTTCTCAACTCTCCCCTCAGGGACCCCCAGCCATTCCAGACGTAGAAAACCTGATTCAACTTGTTAATAAACACAATCATAAATCCTATGGAATTTTAACAAAATAATATGGCTATTAAAAACCCTGTATGGTTCTTCAAAGAACCTTTTGAGATAAAGGTTCTTTATAGATCCATTCACCATAAAGGGTTCTATATAGCCCCAAAAAGTAACCATAGCGTAACCCTTTTTTGGTGCTATATACACTATATAACAAAAGTATGTGGACACCTGCTTGTCAAACATCTCCTTCAAAAATCATGGGCATTCATATGGAGTTGGTCCTCCCCCCTTTGCTGCTATAACAGCCTCCACTTTTCCACAAGATGTTGGAATTTTGCTGTGCGAACTCTCTTCCATTCAGCCATGAGCATTCGTGAGGTCGGGGAAGGATGTTGGGCAATTAGGCCCACAGTCATCGTTCCAATTCATCCCAAAGGTATGCAATGGGGTTGAGGTAAGGGCTCTGTGCAGGCCAGTCAAGTTCTTCCACATCGATCTCGACAAACCATTTCTGTATGGACCTCGCTTTGTGCACGGGGGCATTGTCATGCTGAAACAAAAAATATAGCACCACCTAAAAGAGTTCCTCTATGGTTATAAGCCAAAGAACCCTTATTTGGCACTATATAGAACCATTTGTTTTAGTGTGTAGCCTAATCATATGAGGGTGCCCGTATGCCCAAGACATCAAAATTGTCAATTGGTTGCCCTCCTGAACTCGAGAACAAATGCACTGGATATTTCTTGGATGTATTCTATTGCAAGATCTTGAAAACAGGACATGTTTACAGCACAATTAAAGAAGCCAAAACTTGTTCCAGCCATCACAGCCATACCACCAAATAGGGACATTTCTATTTTTAGGTTGCTATGAGACAGCAGAGAGCGATGAAGATCTCAGCTTTGCAAGGAACAGGTAATCAGAACAATAACATTGCACCAAGAAACAAGAGGGCTCTTCAGTCATTTAACAACATGTATTTGTTGATGTTTTCCATTTGCACAAAGAATCCCAAAGCCCATTGATCATTAGCCCGTATGACCCCAGCAGCTCTCCTCGAAGGAGATGGACTAATCACTTTAATACCCACCCAAACACTACTCTGCTGTTGCAGGACTTCAACAGTCAAGGACGCCAGTGACACCCCCCCCCAGCTAGTGATTGTTTGGCAGACTCCTGTGGAATGTTGTTATTTACCAGGAAGGCACAAGGGAGAGGTGGCTTATGGAACAGCAGGGAGTCCCCTACTTCCATGTTTTGTGTTCATCCCAGGAACTAACAGAGAGTCATTATGACTGTCTGGCTTTTCTGTAAAGGACCATTCCACATAGTTTTTGGTACATACACCACTTAAACAGAGAGAGGTAATCCAAGGGAAGGGCATTGTCTCGATGTAGGTCTCTGAGAAGTAAACATTTGGTAAAATATAATGGATTGCACCCCTGTGTTGTCAAGCAACAAGAAATGATAAGGTGTTATCTCAGTTTACTTGAGCAAGTGGCCTGGGATATGATATTGTGCAACATACTGTATTTCAATTATAAATTGTTGTTATATTTACAATTATTGGATGGATTGCAGTTACACGGAATGCTTCAGTTTGATTAAGAATAGGCATATGACATGCCATGATGGTAGATGCTGAAATCACAGGAGGCTGCTGAGGGGAGAACGGAAGGAAACCATGTGTTTGATGTAGTTATTTGATTCCATTCAACTGATTCCGCTCTAGTCATTAACGCAAGTCCGCTCTACCGAATGAAGGTGCCACTAACCTCCTGTGGCTGAAATAAGACAGTCTGTATCATTGTGAGGCTAGTCCAGGGGTAGACAACCCTGGTCCGGGAGTGCCGAAGACCAGATGTGTTGATTTTAAGCAGTCACTGAACTGATCAATTAGCTCATTTGGTCAGGTGCCTAGTTTGAACAAATCATGTAGTACCTGGTGCCACTCCAGGAACGGGGTCGCCAACCCCTGGGCTAGTCTATCCACACTGGTGCCACTCCAGGAACAGGGTCGCCAACCCCTGGGCTTGTCTATCCACACTGGTGCCACTCCAGGAACAGGGTCGCAAACCCCTGGGCTAGTCTATCCACACTGGTGCCACTCCAGGAACGGGGTCGCCAACCCCTGGGCTAGTCTATCCACACTGGTGCCACTCCAGGAACAGGGTCGCCAACCCCTGGGCTAGTCTATCCACACTGGTGCCACTCCAGGAACAGGGTCGCAAACCCCTGGGCTAGTCTATCCACACTGGTGCCACTCCAGGAACGGGGTCGCCAACCCCTGGGCTAGTCTATCCACACTGGTGCCACTCCAGGAAGAGAGATTATGGAGTGGGGATCAGAACACAGGGCAAAGCCATATTCCCCAAGCTTACCGGTCGATGCACGTTCATTAACATGGGAACTACAGGGACATAAGCAGTCTCCATATGATCTTTGCCCCAACGCTGCTGTCGTCAGCAGAATATTAAAGGGGAAATAAATAATAAAAGCAGAGAGAATAAGCGCTGTGCCCCATGGGAGCAGTTTCCATTTTCAGATATCTTACACCGCACCTGCTGCTCTACCTCCTTCTAAATATAACCTTTTTTTCTCTCGTCTCTGACACTGTGCGATGCTTCACGGTGGGCTAAAATAATAGGGGGTCTATTAATGGATGATATCTTTGAAAAGTTCGAGCTGGATATAAATGGAACAGCATTTTTCAAAATGAAGACATTTGAGAGTTTATTTTGTTTTAATTAGACAAGACAAAACATGCAGTATGAAATCCCAAGAGATATGGAGGGTCCCTGAAGATGCAGTCTTATGGAGTGGAATCTCATCTAATGCTAGGAGACAGTGAGGCTTATCCCAAAGTCAAAATGTACAGGTTAGATCTCTCTACTAGTTTAGCTTGGTCCTTTTCATAATAAACCAAGATCAACATGAGTGAAACTGAGTGAGACCGTTGAAATTGTAATTCTGCTCAGATGCCATCTATTGACATAGATACAGATCTTTCTATTTAAGTAAATGTGCTGACCTGCCTCTAAACAGAGGGGGGCTTGATACAGGAGATTGGTGGCTCCTTCATTGGGGAGAATGGGCTCATGGTAATGACTGGAACGGAATCAGTGTAATTGTGTCAAATATATCAACCACATGGTTTCCAGGTGTTTGATGCCATTTCATTTGCTATTTTCTGGACATTATTATGTGCCGTTCTCCCTGCAGCAGCCTCCTATGGGCTTGAAAGGTTTACAGAACGTCTTTTGAAGAAGGAGATGTTTATATGCAACTCATTATGAACTCAGCAAAAAAAGAAACGTCCTCTCACTGTCAACTGCATTTATTTTCAGCAAACGTAACGTGTACATATTTGTCTTAACTTAATTAACAACATTCAACAACTGAGACTTTAACTGAAGAAGTTCCACAGACATGTGACTAACAGTCTGTCCCTGAATAAAGGGGGGGTCAGTAACAGTAACAAAAGTAACAGTCAGTGTTTGGTGTGGCCACCAGCTGCATTAACTATTGCAGTGCATCTCCTCCTCGTGGACTGCACCAGATTTGTCAGTTCTTGCTGTGAGATGTTACCCCACTCTTCGACCAAGGCACCTGCAAGTTCCCGGACATTTCTGGGGGGGAATGGACCTAACCCTCACCCTCCAACCCAACAGGTCCCAGACATGCTCAATGGGATTGACGAGCAGTATGGCTGGTGGCATTGTCATGCTGGAGGGTCATGCCAGGATGAGCCTGCAGGAAGGGTACCACATGAGGGAGGAGGATGTCTTCCCTGTAACACACAGCCTTGAGATTGCCTTCAATGACAACAAGCTCAGTTCGATGATGCTGTGACACACCGCCCAAGATCATGACGGACCCTCCAACTCCAAATCGATCCCGCGGTGTAACGCTCATTCCTTCAACGATAAACGTGAATCCGACCATCACCCCTGGTGAGACAAAACCATGACAGTGAAGAGCACTTTTTGTCAGTCCTGTCTGGTCCAGCGACGGTGGATTTGTGCCCATAGGCGACGTCGTTGCCGGTGATGTCTGGTGAGGAACTGCCTTACAACAGGCCTTTAAGCCCTCAGTCCAGCCTCTCTCACCCTTTTGCGGACAGTCTGAGCGCTGATGGAGGGATTGTACATTCCTGGTGTAACTCGGGAAGTTGTTTTTGCCATCCTGTATCTGTCCCACAGGTGTGATGTTCGGATGTACCGATCCTGTGCAGGTGTTGTTACACATGGTCTGCCACTGCGTAAACGATCAGCTGTCCATCCTGTCTCCCTGTAGTGCTGTCTTAGGCGTCTCACAGTACGCATATTGCAATTTATTGCCCTGGCCACATCTGCAGTCCTCAGGCCTCCTTGCAGCGTGCCTAAGGCACGTTCACGCAGATGGGCATCTTTCTTTTGGTGTTTTTCAGAGTCAGTAGAAAAGCCTCTTTAGTGTCCTAAGTTTTCATAACTGTGACCTTAATTGCCTACTGTCTGTAAGCTGTTAGTGTCTTAATGACCATCCCACAGGTGCATGTTCATTAATTGTTTATGGTCATGGGAAACAGTTTTTAAACCCTTTACAATGAATATCTGTGAAGTTATTTGGATTTTTACGAATTATCTTTGAAAGACAGGGTCCTGTAAAAGGGACGTTTCTTATTTTGCTGAGTTTAGTATATGGCAAGCTGCCAGGTTGTTTACAAACACTACAAGACTACACTACAATCATCCACATGTATTGATCACTTTTTTACTAATACCGTTGAGCTTTCTTCTAATAATGTATCCGTACCCATTGGATGCAGTGATCACAATATAGTGGCTATATCCAGGAAAGCCAAAGTTCCAAAAGCTGGCCCTTAAATAGTGTATAAGAGATCATACAAAATATTTTGCTGTGACTCTTATTTGGATGATGTTACAAATATTTGTTGATCTGGTTTGATTTAAAAGAGGATCATTCAGACACTGCACTTTATGAATTTATGAAATCGCTTGTTCCAATTATTTATAAACATGCACCTGTTAAGAAATTCACTGTTAGAACTGTTATAAGGCTCTGTGGATTGATGAGGAATTGAAAAACAGTATGGTTGAAAGAGATGGGCAAAAGGATTGGCTAATATGTCTGGCTGCACATCTGACTGGCTGATTTACTGCAAATTAAGAAATTATGTGGCTAAATTCAACAAAAATAATAAACTGTATTATGAAGCCAAGACCAATGATATCTTTGGAGTACTTTAAGTAAAATTATGGGCAGAAAGACATTCAACTCCATCTTTCATCGAATCAGTTGGGTTATTCATCACAAAACCATTTTATGTTGCCAATTATTTTAATCATTACTTCATCATCAAAGTGGGCAAACGTAGGCAGGAAATGGCAACAATGAACAGTGAGCCATCGTATTCAAGCATTAAAAAAATATGAAAGAAAATAATTGTAAGTTTGAATTTTGGTAAGTAAGTGTGGTAGAAGAGAAAAAAATATTGTTGAAGATCAATAATGACAGACCTCCTGGCATTGATAACTTAGATGGAAGGCTACTGAGGACGGTAGCTGACTCTATTGCATCTCCTATCTGTCATATCTTTAATCTGAGACTAGAGGAAAGTTTTTCTCCTCAGGCCTGGAGGGTAGCCAAAGTATTTCCGTTACCCAAGAGTGGTAAAGCGGCCTTTACAGGTTATAACAGCAGACCTATCAGCTTGCTGCCAGCTCTTAGCAAAATGTTGGAAAAAGCTGTGTTGGCCAAATACAATGCTATTTCTCTGTAAACAAATTAACAACATACTTTCAGCATGCTTACAAAGAAGGGCCCTCAACATGTACTGCATTGACACAAATGACTGATGATTGGTTGAAAAAAATAAAAAAAATAAGAAGATTATGGTAGCTGTACTGTTAGATTTTTGTTCAGCCTTTGATCTTATTGACCATAACCTGTTGTTGAGAACTTCTGTGTTATGGCTTTTCAACCTCAGCCCTGAATCCATGATATGGCAATCTATATGATATAACTCAGAGGGTTTTCTTTAATGGAAGCTTCTCTAATATCAAAACATGTCAAGTGTGGCATACCACAGGGAAGCTCTGGGCCCTCTACTTTTTTTTACCATTAACCTGCCACTGGCATTGAACAAAGCATGTGTATGCATGTATAGTGATTATTCAGCCATATATGCATCAGCAACCACAGCTAATGAAGTCACTGAAACCCTTAAAGAGTTGCAGTCAATTTTGGAATGGGTGGCCACTAATAAATTGGTCCTGAACATCTCTAAAACAAAGAGCATTGTATTCGGTACAAATCATTCCCTGAGTTCTACACCTCAGCAAAATCTTGTAATGAACATGTTGAGGGAACTAAATTACCTTGGGTTACCTTAGATTGTAAAAGTTCATGGGGAAAACATATACAGTACCAGTCAAAAGTTTGGATACACCTACTCATTCAAGGGTTTTTCTGTATTTTTACTATTTCTGACATTGTAGAATAATAGTGAGGATATCAAAACTATGACATAACACATATGGAATCATGTATTAACCAAAAAAGTGTTATAAAAATCAAAATATATTTTATATTTGAGATTCTTCAAGGTGGAAGAATTCACCAAGCGTTGGATTGTTCACCCACTAATAGGGAATGTGAGCTCCGATTAGACTGACGTGAGACAGGTTTGTTTTACCCCCTTTCGCCTTGATGACAGCTTTTCACACTCTTGGCATTCTCTCAACCAGCTTCACGAGTTAGTCATCTGGAATGCATTTCAATTAACAGGTGTGCCTTGTTAAAAGTTAATTTGTGGAATTTCTTTCCTTCTTAATTAATGCATTGGAGCCAATCAGTTGTGTTGTGACAAGGTAGGGTTGGTATACAGAAGACAGCCTTATTTGGTAAAAGACGAAGTCCATATTATGGCAAGAACAGCTCAAATAAGCAAAGAGAAACGACAGTCCATAATTACTTTAAGACATGGTCAGTCAATGTAGAAAATATCAAGAACTTTGAGAGTTTCTTATAGTGCAGTCGCAAAAACCATTAAGTGCTATGATGAAACTGTCTCTCATGAGGATCACCACAGGAAAGGAAGGCCCAGAGTTCATAAGAGTTACCAGCCTCAGAAATTGCAGCCCAAATAAATGCTTCACGGAGTTCAAGTAACAGACACATCTCAACATCAACTGTTCAGAGGAGACCATGTGAATCAGGCCTTCATGGTCTAATTGCTGCAAAGAAACCACTACCAAAAAACACCAATATGAAGAAGAGACTTGCTTTGGCCAAGAAATAGGAGCAATGGACATTAGACCGGTGGAGAGTCCAAATTTTAGATTTTTGGTTCCAACCGCTGTGTCTTTGTGAGACACAGAGTAGGTGAATGGATGATCTCCGCATGTGTGGATCCCAAGCATGGAGGAGAAGGTGTGATGGTGTGGGGGTGCTTTGCTGGTGACACTAGCTGTTATTTAGTAGATTTCAAGGCACACTTAACTAGCATGTCTACCACAGCATTCTGCAGCGAAATGCCATCTGGTTTGCGCTTAGTGGGAGTATCATTTTTTCTTTCAACAGGACAATGACCCAATACACCTCCAGGCTGTGTAAGGGCTATTTGACCAAGATGGAGTGCTGCTTCAAATGACCTGGCCTCCACAATCACCTGACCTCAACCCAATTGAGATGGTTTGGGAGGAATTGTGTCAGGATTTGGCCAGGGTTGTTCCGGTTTTTGGTCACTAGATGCCCCCATTGTGCTTTTTGACCTTTTGCTTTCCCTTGATCCCCATTATTATTTGCACCTGTGCCTCGTTTCCCCTGATTGTATTTAAACCCTTAGTTTCCCTCAGTTCTTTGCTCTGTGTTTGTATGTTAGCACCCAGCAACTAGTATTCTGTGAGCTCTTGTTGATCCCGGTGGACGCTCTTGTGGAATTCTGTTTTTTGTTCTTGTTTGTTTGTTTTTGAGTATCTTTTGAGCCTTTTTGTGCTATACCTACCACCTTGTGGATTTGCCTTTCTGTCTTGGAGGATTACCTTGTGGATTACCTTGTTCTTGTGGAATTCCTTTTGAGGTTGTGGAGTTACATGTTTTCCTGAAGGACTTCACCTTTTACTTTATTAAATACACCATCTCAAGTACTGCTGTGTCTGCCTCATCTTCTGGGTTCTGCCGACTATTCGTGGCTCAGTTGGTAACCGGGTCCTGACAAATTGGACCACAGAGTGAAGGAAAAGCAGCCAACAAGTGCTCAGCATATGTGGGAACTCCTTCAAGACTGTTGGAAAAGCATTCCTGATGAAGCTGGTTGAGAGAATGCCAAGAGTGTGCAAAGCTGTCATCAAGGCAAAGGGTGGCTATTTGAATCTCAAAATTAAAATATATTTAGATTTGTTTAACACTTTTTGGTTACTACATGATTCCATATGTGTTATTTCATAGTTTGTATGTCTTTACTATTATTCTACAATGTTGAAAATAGTGAAAATACAGAAAAACCCTTGAATGAGTAGGTGTGTCCAAACTTTTGAGTGGTACTGTAGATTCAATGGTTGTAAAGATTCGGAGAGGTCTGTCTGTAATAAAGAGATATTCTGCTTTTTTTGACACCACACTCTACAAAGCAAGTCCTTCAGTCTCTAGTTTTATCTTACCTTGATTATTGTCCAGTCGTATGGTCAAGTGCTGCAAAGAAATAAATAGTTAAGCTGCAGCTGGCGCAGAACAGAGCAGCACGTCTTCCTCTTTATTGTAATCAGAAGACTAATATTAATACTATGCATGCCAATCTCTCTTGGTTGAGAGTCTTGTTTTTAAGAAACATTAATGTGTTGGAAATTCCAAATTGTTTGCATAGTCAACTTACACACAGCACTGACTCAAACACTTACCCCACAAGACATGCCACCAGGGGTCTTTTCATAGTCCCTAGTTCCAGAACAAATTCAAGGAAGAAATTCAAGCAAGTGAACAGCAAACCTGGTTTCAAAAAATAAATAAAGCAACACCTCACACCACAACTCCTTTCCCCCATGCGACCTACTTGTTGTGTGTATGTACTGACATGTATGTGAACTGATAGATGCACACACACACACTACAGTCTTTTTTTTTGTCTGTAATGTATTTTTGGTTCTGTGTTGGACCCCAGTAAGACTCGCTGTACCATTGGTGTCGGCAAATGGAGATCCTAATAAATCACATCAAACTTATCAATAGAGCCTACTATTTTGTTTCTCTTGATGCATTCTCTCTAATACTGGTCTTTCTCTATACCTCGCCAGCATTTATGAATGTATTTTCCCGTAATAGGTAGAGATATCCCATATTTTATGTGCTGTTGCAGAGATGGATGTTGGTTGTGGCTCTGAGCCAGTTGTCTCTTTAAAAAGTGAGTCTGACATTCTCATGGCATTTGGTGTCTCAGCGATTGTATCAACTGAATGTGTGGGTTGTGACAGCAATAAACTGGCACGAACTCTGCTGCTTGGTCCTGGCTCTACATATCCCCGGTTTTGGGAAACATTTCCTGTATAATTTACAAATCTGTTATCCTCTGCTTATGTTATTGGGATATAAACAGAGGATAATATTGGGATTTCTGCTTCCATTTATTAGATGATGTATCTTGAAGTGTGAGCCATTTACAGTCATCTTCCCTATTGTATTTTGACGTTGATATGTGCTGTGCTCTACTGTCACACCGGAAGCCTAGAAATGGTTCCACTCTTCCTTCACTCTGCCGGTGTCCTCTCACAGCGCAGGCCAACACTTGCCCTACTCCTGGCTAGCAGTAATTTTGTAAGAAGAGCATTATTCAAGAGCGTTATACAAGCAATAATTTAGCTGGGTTGTTATTGTGTGTGTCGGCTGTATCCTAGGAGATTGGTGAATATCTAATAAGGAGTTTGTTACTCATTTTGCAGAGTGGGTGCTTTGATGTCCTCTGTGTTGAATTTTCAGTTTCTCTTCAATATCCCTCTTCAGCAGCAGGCCTGAAGGTTTAACATCGGCTGCTTGTTAACAGTAAATTCCACCTATCGGGAGGTGCTGTTGAGTCTTTAATTGAATATTGGAATGGATAACCTCTCACTGGCCTGCATTAATCAAACAGTCATATGCTAAAACTAGGACCAATGCCATAGATTACAACGATACCAGGCAGCAATGGCCAACAATACTGTCCAGCAAAACCATCCTCCATAAGGCATAGGGTTTTTTGGTATTCTACCCTCAGATTGTTATGCTGTGTCTTTATGGTTGGACCACATTTTTTCTGTTTCTCTTGGCATCAGATTCTCCGATGTAGCACAATTAACTGCAGTTTTAGTACACCCTGTCATTCCCCTGTTCACACTACCAAATCACTGCCTTTCAACCTGTCTGCACCCTGTTGAGTGGAATAGCCCTTAGACTCTGAGGATTTTCCTCTCATGCTTTTCAACCGCTGGTTTCTTTATTCACATCAAAACAGGATCTAGTTGCACTGCATGAAGAGAACCAGAGATCATGTTAAATTCTAAATACTGTGTATGGATACTCATGAAAAACTTCATTAGCATACTGTTAGACAGTTCAATTATTAAACTTGATGAATAAGGTGAGATCTAGGTAATCATGGTAAAACATAGTTTATTTAATTGATTGATCAATTTTCTGTAACATGATCTCACAACAAGTATAATATTTAGGCATGCTAGTGAGTGGTTAGGGTAAGGTCAGGGCTAGGGTTAACTTAAGTAAGGACAACGTTAGAAAACAAAAACACACCCAAAACACGCCTGAATTCGTACTGTTGCCAGCGTCACCAAACTACCACAAAATCACCACCAATCAATCATTCTATTGTTAAGAATCTCGCAATAGAACAGGCAGATATTTGGAATGAAAGATAACACATGAAAGCATTATACAGCACTTATTTCCAATGTGGCCCTCAACGGTAACCACAGACAAGACTAATAAAAACATGAAATAAACAAATACAATTATATTACATTATAATACATTTAATTGAAATAAATACACACTGGGAACTAGAATTAACATGAATCTTTTGGGGATGGAGAGACAAATGGTTGGTTAAAGGGGGCTCTATCACAACCCTTAGGAAATACCTGAATTATGTATTGAATCTTTCTTTGTACATAATTATTTTGCTATTTAGTTTTTTATTGTTTTGTATTGGGGGGGAACCCATTCAAAGGCATTGATAATGACATAGCATTGAAAGCTAAAACAAAGCACAAATTACTACGGGTAAAATGCAGGTTGGAGCGGATGTCTTACGTTGGTGTTGATTTAGAAGCTTTCTGGTGGGTGGAGATCATTTCTTCCAAAATTACACAATTGATTCTGTTCCAACTTCTGCCCTCAGTACCCTTTATGCAGATGTTTTGGAAAGAATATATTGCGTTTCTCATGATATTGCCTATAATCATCTAGGTCTAAAATACAGATTTGAAACATTACTGACATTAAGCAAATCAATCATAGCACTGTAGTTTTATGTTGCTTGGCATGATCAAAGCGGTTGATCAGAGCAGTTGAGAAGCTGTGTCTGTCTGAAGCGTTAGAACGTGTGTGTGTCCGTGTGTTTTTCTGACAGCTAGTCAGAGAGCTTATCTCTGCCTGCTGTTCACACCCCTGGGACCGTGACGTCTTCAACACCATGAGGCACTCTGACCAAAATACACCTCCTCTGCAGATAAGTGGGAAATTAGAGTATTTTTTCTGATTCAGTTGTTGCTGGTGATGTCGGGTCGATCAGTCACGTCTGTCCTTGTGAATGTCAGGGCTCGTCTGCAGAATAGGACAAGACAGGACCAGGCACAGGGGGGCTCTGCAGAGTGAACCCTCTGGAGGTATTGGCAACAGACAATAGATCCAAAGACCAACCCGGCAGTACCTGAATGTCATTGTAGGTTAGGACTGAGGAAAGTACATTACATCACAAACTAAACCCCATTTGATATCAACCCAGATGCCATCTTCTACTGCTCATATATGTTTTAAGTTTCTTCAGGTAGTATATAATCAGTCTTTATTCCTGTTCAGACAATTGTGGACCATTGAATGGGTATTTTGTGGTGTGAGATGATTGTTCATTGGGTTCCAGAGATAAGAGGGTGTGGAAGTAGAGTGGAGGAAAGCAGCGTACTGCAGCTGTGTCTAATCAGCTGTGTTAGGGGGTGGGATGCGCTGGCAGGTACCAGAGGGGAATGAAAAGTCAGTAATTATTGCTCTGTGCTGTAAGAAAGAGGCCGTGGGGCGATACAATGAAAGCCACCAAACTGCATAGGCCTACAACTCCTGTAGGAGGATCCCCATCTCACACGCACCTTGTAGTTTGCCCTCATTCAATAGAAGGGATTGTCATGCCAAAGGAGGGGACTATGACAACTGAAACATTTCTGAATGAATGGTATGAAATGACAAATCAATCAGCCCCCTCACTCCTCCCACTGAGAAAGCATGAATCTCCATGATGTTTTCAAATGATTTTACACAGCCAAACCTGGGGTGATGCCCAGTACTGGGAAATGGGAATTCTGTAAAATTGTCTTTGTGGTTTTGGTTGTTATTGAAAACATAGCATGGCACCTCTTTTAATCTGAGGGATTGGAGCAAATTGATTGGTTGAGCTGTTTGTGTCCTGCTGTGCCCCCCAGCAGACATAAACTTGCCTGTCAGAGATTGCTCTCTCTGCTTGAACATAAAAACTCCCAGTTTTGATCCATCTAAGTTTAACTGTGGTAACAAAATAAATGGGAGATTTATCCACCACCAAGGCCATTGATTACTGACTTGTTTGACAAGAGACCAGCATACTAATTGAATCATAGTTAATTTCCTAAAATGGAAGGAATAATCAGACTTCCAGGTTTGCCACGAATTCACCTTGTGACAAGGGGAGTTAAATCTCTGGGAGCGTTGACTTGAGCTAGGAGCATGTCTACCTGGCTGAGTAGATAGAGATAATAACAGGTTCTCCTCCCAGTATTCTACACCCCAGAGGAAGAACAATACCATTAAGGAGACACTATGTGGATGGCACTGCTAAAATCATAGAGTTGTCACTTTATTTGGTGTATTATTTTATTGGGAGAACCATAAATGCACAAAAGTATTCGGTAGTATTCCATTCATTTAAACTCTTCTAGCATTTATATTGCAATTTGAAAGGGAAATTAACTTAATTTTCTTCTCAGTTTATGGCACATTCAAATCCTATTTTTATGTCATAAGCTCTTTTATATGTATCACAAGAACAGTCTATGGGCTCTCTTTCATCTGCACATAATGACCACATGCAAAGACAATCCCCTATTGGATCACAGGAACATCATCACACATATTGTGTTCGCTCATTTATAATGGAAAGCTTTCCAAAGAGGTGAGGACATGCCGGGTAAACACAGCCCAGGAATATTTTGTGTGGCACGATTGTTGTATCACAAAGAGATGAGTCACCATCATTGCCATAATGTCCCTTGTGATGCCCCTTCTAAATATGGGCTTTGAAAAACATCTCTATAGCTAAATAAGCTTCACCATCTCACTTATACGTTTGTGGGATTTTGATTCATAGACTTTTGTTTGAACTCAAGGGATTGTGTCATGCATGATGATGTGTGACGTGTGTTGGTGCAGATGTAGGATGGTGATTCCTTGGCTGAAGGAAATGGAACCACCAACAACCATCTTTAAAAAAACAACAAACCTTTATTTTGTCATTTTATTAGACCTGAGATCAACACATTCCTGAGATCAACACAGACAAATATAAAATACATATTTTGGGCATTATACTGTAAAAAGTGTTGTTATTTTATAATAAAGGGCTCTTTTGATCCAGGAAATGTTTCCTAGATTAGTTTATTTATGCTAGCTTGGTTGTTAGTGTCTTTGATGTGCTCAGCGTTTCGATCCCTGATGAAGTGTGCTCTATTGAATAGGATTTATGCTCTGGAGACGGATGCTGATTTCATTAGCACTAATCAAAGGTTTTACCATGCAAGAGCTGGTCCAAGTGCTCCTTGATTCAATGATGGCAAAACATGATCTGTGGTGGTTGTACAACTAGAAATTAGTACAGGACGTTTGTGACTTCCTTCTATAATAGTATGATTATGAAGGAGGTATTGAATATAGCTAAGGCGGCACATTTATCGTTTACCAATGATTTAGTTAGCCACCTGTTACCTTTATCTCCCCTCAATGTCATTTTATGTCTGCAGATTTTATTGAGCCTCAGGGTCTGATGCTACACACACATACACACTCACAAGCCCCTTCTCCATGCCCCCATCAGCTCTCCATGCTGAATGGATGTCATAAATATTCATATTAATTCATGGTTATTTGGCTGAACTTGGTGCTTTGACACTGATGTCGGTGCATGGTTGAAACTTTTGACAGCTACTGTACTGACAATTCAATGATCATCAAATCCATCTGAAACAGTTTCACATTACTGCAGTTTGTCTGTTTATACCCCACTCCAGACCAAACACACCCCAGAATTCTCTGTGATAGACAGAGACCCAAGGGGGAGAGGGTTTGTTTTGTGAACAAACCTTTAATCACCTGGGTAGGATCACTGTCAAATCAATAGGTTGTACATGTATGGTAAAGTCCTCACATTAATGCATTGCGTCATTATTTGTCAATCATCATGGATTATATTCATGATGATGTCCTTGGTGTCATAGCTGATTTGTACTCAGCAGTAAGGATAACGCTTCTGTACGAGGCGGGCGGGATGATGCGTGTGTGCCTGTTTCAGTGCCCCCCTCGTGGCAGCCCAGATGGAGGGGATGTGTCCTGGTTGTGTCCTAAATAAATAAACTGTCCATGATGAGCTCCGGTGCTCCTGCTGCTCCTCCTGATGTTGGGGATTTTATTGCTCTTTTAAAGCCCAGTTGCTTCGTGGGAAAGTGTCCTGTTTAAGCTACACAGGAGAAGCAGCAGGTTACTGTTTCCAATAACTTCTGTCAACGGCTGATGCCTCACCCATTGGAATATTCAGATTCACAGTTCTAATGTTCAACCATTCTTCCAGTTGCTTACCATATTTGCCAATGTCTATCGACCAGTGATGCTTTGTTCTTGCCATTGTAAAGAAAGATTACTGTGTGATTCCCCAAATCAGGACAACACACTAGAGAGCAGCTTCAATGGTGGACTGTTGATTTTTCAAGTGTCATAGAATGAGGTCATATTTAAAAAAGGAATTTGGAATTGCTGAACCTGCAGAAAATATGCAGATGGCCGGTTTAGCCTTTATGTTAGTTCTCACTACAGTATGTCACCTCCTTTGAACTTCTAAATGATTTCTCTTTTCACTGTTTTTCATCTTAGTTGAATGGCGCCTTGTTGGTTTAGTATATCGTACACTATGGCTGGCTCAATGATGTATTGAGATTTCCATATTTGTCATTTAAACATAACATAAAGAAAAAGTATCATTGAATACTGATTTATTGGTTGTTTTTTGGTGTTATTGTTAAGTTTGTATACTGGTGAATGTTTGTGGTCTAGTCAGGCTCAATTGTTGTTATGCGTCCAACCTGCACATCGAGTGTGTAGGAAAGCTCATTGAGGCACAGGGACAGGATTTATAAATAGACCAAAGGAAGGAAGGTGTCATCACTGACCCTTGAGATGTAGCTTTAGAGGGACAGAGTCGAAAAGGCAGACGTTTATCCTGAAGAAACTAATGAAGCTCTGTCTGTCAGCCTTGGGGGTGAGTTAGCTAAGAGCAGCATCATTAGAGACAGCCAGCGCTCTGATCATCTGGGTGGCCAACCAGGAAACAACCATTACACAACCACACCTGTGATGTCACTACAATCACTGGACAAACAGTAAGCTCGAGGAAGAGCTGCAGACAAAATGGAAAAGCAAACCAGGACTTTGGTTCATTGTCATGGTGATTTATCTTTCTGTGTATGATTAACAGCTGAACATAATCACCCTTCTCACCAGTTAAACCATCTTTGGCTGGACAATTGTGTTATGTTCTGAAGCTCTTAGTCTTTGTTGTTTACAGACAAAAATCCTACAGATAACAATATCCATCAACGTTTCAGATGAGACAGTTGATAGACATGTAGGCTATGACGGTACATGTTAACTTACAAATATCTCTCAGACATGCAGACAGCACAAACCTCCCATGTAGTCTTTTATATCACCAGCAGGACTACTTACTGTATGTTCATTGATGACACCTTGTCTCAGCTCATTCTTGCTGCAATGTTCACTATTTTGTCTATATGTTCATGTTACTGTCTACATGTTCCCTTCTCTGCACAAAAAAAATCTACGATATGCCAAGTCTCAGTTCATTTTCCTTTCAAAATAAAATGTAGAAGTAGTCCTCTGAGCTGAAGAGTGTCTGCAACCCCAGGCATAACCAGAAGTGAATGATGACACATACTGCCTTGTTCATTGCACCTCTAACATCTTACAGAGGAGCTGTTTACTGAGATCATGATTCTAATTTCAATTACATGGACGTCATCTAAGCATTCTTGATAAAACCCATCAGACTTGTTTCATTGAAGAAGATGCGTCAGTTCCTTAATACAAGATGAAAATAATTGCGATCATCAGCACTGTCTATATTTATAGCCAGTTAATGTGAAGGGGGAAGAGAGAGGGAGGTGATCCAACCCTCCATCCATCCATCCTCATGTTTACACTCCTCCCACAGAGCTACTCAACACCTCTGATCTGCAATTTACAAAATGACCTCAGACTTCAAACATTTTCATCTCAAAACTTAGTAGTCAGGGAGAGTTTGTTTGCAACCTCATGTATCCTCTTCAACCCACACTGCAGTGTGGAACATGGAACAGCAACACAAGACATGGCATAAAATATTCCTATCCCCTGTTCAAAATGTCCCATAATGGTAGGATCCAGCAGCCTTAAGACGTAATATAAGGATCATATATACAGATTGCTCTGACTTGTCTGACATTCTGATACAATCTATATGGGAACATGTGGTACTGTACTGACATTCTGATACAATCTATATGGGAACATGTGGTACTGTACTGACATTCTGATACAATCTATATGGGAACATGTGGTACTGTACTGACATTCTGATACAATCTATATGGGAACATGTGGTACTGTACTGACATTCTGATACAATCTATATGGGAACATGTGGTACTGTACTGACATTCTGATACAATCTATATGGGAACATGTGGTACTGTACTGACATTCTGATACAATCTATATGGGAACATGTGGTACTGTACTGACATTCTGATACAATCTATATGGGAACATGCAATACTGTAAAAAGCTTGACATTTTTAAGCTGACAGATGATTACCATTTCAATGGGGATAACAGAATGCTTAGAATACAGTAATTGTACTGCATGGTTTATTGAATTTGACTCAAAGCAATTTCTCCTGTTTCTCCTGCCTCTCGTGCCTGTTGCGCTGCCTTACCTCAAATCTCCGCCGCTCAGCTCTTCCTTGGGGCGGTGATATTCCCCAGCCTGTGCCTAGGATCCCTTGCCTTCCAGTATCTCCTCCCAAGTCCAGGAGTCCAGAACTCTCTGCTCCAGGTTACCACGCTGCTTGGTCCTTTTTTGGTGGGTGGTTCTGTAACGATTCTTCTCCTCTTCCTGAATGAATCGGGAATAATGATGAGTAAGAAAGTTACACCGGGTCAAAAATCATACCCCAAGACATGCTAACCTCCCCTGCTATTGGTAATGACCCTCTGAAGGACCCCCTTTCTCACTCATCATTATTCACGATTCATTCAGGATTATCCGTCATCATTGTAGCATCCATGTAATGATTCGTAGGAAATATCGGACCAATGCGCAGCGTGGTAAGTGTCCATGTTGTTTATTATAACCGGAGCACTGAAACAAAAACAAAAGTAGACCAAAACACAACAGTTCTGTCATATACTCACACAAAACAGAAAACAATCAGCCACAACTCAAAATGGGAAAACAGGCTACCGAAGTATGGTTCTCAATCTGAGACAACAATTACCAGCTGCCTCTGATTGGCAACCATACCAGGCCAAACACATAGAGATAGAAAACTTAGAACACAAAACATAGAATGCCAACCCCAACTCACGCCCGGACCAAACTAAAATAGAGACATAAAAAAGGAACTAAGATCAGGATGTTATAATCCACATTCATGTAGAAGTGTTTAAAAACACATTATTTATAATAAAATGACACTATAAATGACACTATACATTATTTACCATTAATTTCTATTGGGCACAACATAATTTGAAACACTAACAAGGTATTGTAAGGTATTGAAAACAGGGCTGCCGATAATTATGACCCCTATCTTTATGATTTTTATTATTACTTAGATTAGTGTTTGTTTTATTTATTTTATACAGTCTTTTTTGCTCATCTTTATCAAGGGTGCCAATAATTTTGGACCTGACTGTATATATTATAACTTCCTATGTAACTATGCATTTAATGATGGACGAATGGCAAGATAGTATACAGGCACTCTGTGGGAAGAAGATATATGCCTGTCTTGCTTGAAAGAGAAAACATTTGATGTGAAAAGGTTTATACAGAGATGAACCTGTCCCTTTCCCTCGCCACCTGCCTTGTTTAGCTTATCTGGTTTGGGACAGATTAACATAAGGAGCTAGGAAGTTTAGCGAGGAAATCAGCGTGGCAGAACATCTCTCATTAGCATGTGTGCTTTGCCAGGCTTCCTGTCTGCGTGGAAAAATAGAAGCATGAAGATGTCACCAGCAGACTACTCATGATCCGATTCCGAGTGCTTGTCAGCACCCTTTGCAGTACAGAGAGGGAACATACACACTGTCATAAAAACAGCTGGAGACAAGAGACCGACCACACTCAAAAAAATTGTAATTAGAGGAGAGAAAACAAGCCCTGGAATGAAGATTTATGACAGTTGCATGGTAATTGTGTAAGCACCGTGTAGTGTAATTATTCATCAATTGAGGACCCTTTATTTTGTGTGTTCTCCTGAAATATAATGAAGTAAAGAAAGCATGCATTTCTTCCGTTATTTTCCTCCTCTCTACACTGGCAGTGCTGGCCTCTTGTCATTTGTGTGATTGAGTCTGACGTTAGAGCATGAAGTAATTAGAGCCACCAGTGGCCCAATTATGTGACAAATCATAGTAACTGTTAGCTAGGCACCACAAAAACTTTGATAGAGCCAGCCCCAACAAATCACATCAAATCAAACTTTATTTATACAGCACATTTCAGAAATGGTGCTTTACCGAAGAAATTAAAATAAAAAACAATGAAAATAAAAACTGGAATATTTACTACACAACAAACATAAGAGGATAAAAAACTAAATAATAACAAGAACTGAACGACTAAAAAGCACCCTAAAAAGGCGTTTTAAGATCTCTTTTAAATATGTCCACAGTTCCGGCCCCCCTCAGGTTCTCTGGCAGGCTATTGCAGAGGCTGGGGGCATAATAACTAAAGGCTGCCTCTCCATGCCTCTTGGTCCTAGGCTTTGGGATAGTTAAATGACCAGTGCCAGAGGACCTGAGGGACTTACTGGGTACATCACTTAAAATCATGTCTGACATGTATTGGGCTGCACAATTGTGGATTAGAAGAATCTTAAAATGTATTCTAAAACTTACATGCAGCCAGTGCAGAGACCTGAAAACCGGTGTAGTGTGTGCTCTCCTTCAAATCAAATCAAATTTTATTTGTCACATACACATGGTTAGCAGATGTTAATGCGAGTGTAGCGAAATGCTTGTGCTTCCAGTTCCGACAATGCAGTAATAACCAACAAGTAATCTAACTAACAATTCCAAAACTACTTCTGGTCATGCTCAGTACTCATGTTGCAACATTCTGAATGTTTTACAGTTGACCAATGACTTGCTAGGGTAGATCAGACAGGAAAGCATTAGAGTAGTCAAGCTTATTTGTAATAAAAGCATGGCTGAGTCTCTCTGTATCAGCCTGAAAGTGAAATGGCCGCACCTTGGCTATGTTCCTCATGTGGTAAAAGCTATTTTGGTCACATTTCTAATGTGTGATTTAGAATTGACTTCAGATTCTAAAATAACACCTAGGTTTTTACCTGGTGTTTTATCTTTATTGCCCGTGAATTAAAATGTGCGGCCAGATTCTCTTTCTGTGCTTTGGCTCCAACAATAAATATCTCGGGCTTGCTTTGATTTAGCTGGAGAAAGTTGGGAGCCATCCAAGTATTTAAGTAAATCACTAAAACACTAATACTAATAATTTATCCATTGACCTAAAATCCTCCGGTGACATAAGTAAAGTTGTGTATCGTCTGCATAGCAGTGAAAATGAATGCTGTGCTTTCTGATAACGCTGCCAAGTGGGAACATATATCAACTGAACAGTACCGGACCCAAAATCAAACCTTATGGAATGCCACATGTGATATGCATTTTCTCTGAGTTATGTTCACCAAGAGTGACAAACTCTAGACTTTTTAAATACACTGCTCAAAAAATAAAGGGAACACTTAAACAACACAATGTAACTCCAAGTCAATCACACTTCTGTGAAATCAAACTGTCCACTTAGGAAGCAACACTGATTGACAATAAATTTTACATGCTGTTGTGCAAATGGAATAGACAACAGGTGGAAATTATAGGCAATTAGCAAGACACCCCCAATAAAGGAGTGGCTCTGCAGGTGGTAACCACAGACCACTTCTCAGTTCCTATGATTCCTGGCTGATGTTTTGGTCACTTTTGAATGCTGGCGGTGCTTTCACTCTAGTGGTAGCATGAGACGGAGTCTACAACCCACACAAGTGGCTTAGGTAGTGCAGCTCATCCAGGATGGCACATCAATGCGAGCTGTGGCAAGAAGGTTTGCTGTGTCTGTCAGCGTGGTGTCCAGAGCATGGAGGCGCTACCAGGAGACAGGCCAGTACATCAGGAGACGTGGAGGAGGCCGTAGGAGGGCAACAACCCAGCAGCAGGACAGCTACCTCCGCCTTTGTGCAAGGAGGAGCAGGAGGAGCACTGCCAGATCCCTGCAAAATGACCTCCAGCAGGCCACAAATGTGCATGTGTCTGCTCAAACGGTCAGAAACTGACTCCATGAGGGTGGTATGAGGGCCCGACGTCCACAGGTGGGGGTTGTGCAGGACGTTTGGCATTTGCCAGAGAACACCAAGATTGGCAAATTCGCCACTGGCGCCCTGTGCTCTTCACAGATGAAAGCAGGTTCACACTGAGCACGTGACAGACGTGACAGAGTCTGGAGACGCCGTGGAGAACGTTCTGCTGCCTGCAACATCCTCCAGCATGACCCGGTTTGGCGGTGGGATAGTCATGGTGTGGAGTGGCATTTCTTTGGGGGGCCGCACACAGCCCTCCATGTGCTCGCCAGAGGTAGCCTGACTGCCATTAGGTACCGAGATGAGATCCTCAGACCCCTTGTGAGACAATATGCTGGTGCGGTTGGCCCTGGGTTCCTCCCAATTCAAGACAATGCTAGACCTCATGTGGCTGGAGTGTGTCAGCAGTTCCTGCAAGAGGAAGGCATTGATGCTATGGACTGGCCCGCCCGTTCCCCAGACCTGAATCCAATTGAGCACATCTGGGACATCATGTCTCGCTCCATCCACCAACGCCACGTTGCACCACAGACTGTCCAGGAGTTGGCGGATGCTTTAGTCCAGGTCTGGGAGGAGATCCCCCAGGAGACCATCCGCCACCTCATCAGGAGCATGCCAAGGCATTGTAGGGAGGTCATACAGGCACGTGGAGGCCGCACACACTACTGAGACTCATTTTGACTTGTTTTAAGGACATTACATCAAAGTTGGATCAGCCTGTAGTGTGGTTTTCCACTTTAATTTTGAGTGTCACTCCAAATCCAGACCTCCATTGGGTTGATACATTTGATTTCCAATGATACATTTTGTGTGATTTTGTTGTCAGCACATTCAACTATGTAAAGAAAAAAGTATTTAATAAGAATATTTAATTCATTCAGATCTAGGATGTGTTATTTTAGTGTTCCCTTTATTTTAAACCAGTAAATACAGTTGGCACGTAAAAAATAATGTAGCTGTTTGAAAACCAATTTATCCAGAATTTTGCTTAAGAATGAAAGGTTGGAGATTGGCCAAAAATTGCTATGAGCTGAAGAATCTAGATTACTTACAGTTTCCTCACTCAACCAAGGGGCTCACCATTTGAATGTGTCCTTTTTCAACGTTACTGGAGCTATGGCATCAATGGTTGCCCTTCAGTTGCTATTAAAGTTATCAACTAAATCATCACAAGAGGAAGCAGAATAGGTGATGGAGTATTGTTCAGTAAAATCTGTAGCAACTTCAGAGGTAAGATGGTGTTTCTTAATAATGCGCTCAGTATTACCCTGTGCTATGGGCAACCAGGAAGTAAAAAATACGCAGTGGTGATCAGATAAACCAACATCAACAATAGATGATATGTCAATAGAAAGCCCCTTGGTAATAACCAGGTCCAGAGTATGGCTGCAGTTATGGGTGGGCCCAATAACATGTTGGATAAAGTCCATAGAGCTCAAAAGATTCATACATTTGGGTTGAATTTCTTTGTCAACATGAATATTAAAATCAACCAACACAATGATTGTATCATAGTTCTCAAGGACAATAGACAATATTTCAGAGAAATCATAAAGAAAGTTGGGCAGTGCTTTGGTGGCCTATTCCAGGGTTATGGCCAGCATATACTGTAATAGGCTACATGTTAAAGGCCAACTCCGTCACTTTTCAACCTCATATTCATTATCTCCAGCACCAAACCAGTATCTACGTATGTGAAAACAGCATGTTTCTATGATCTGTGGTTAAAAATATAATAAAGGCCCTAAAAAATGCTTCTCTGTGACATCACAAATTAGGATTAAAAGTAAAAAATAAACAGTGATTTTCTAAATCTGCAACAAGTTTCCTGCCAGAGGGAGGGTATTTTGTTGCTCCCCACATCACCACGAATCTCATAGTGTTTAAAAATCACTTTTAACTTTTGATGATCTCATCAAGAGATGGTGGAGTGATCTTTTGACGGGATGCGGGATTTTTTTTTTCATACATATTTTAATCTCACTTTCTATCTTCGAACGAATTATACTTTCCGGGCAACCCGCCGCACCCAATGTGGTTGTAACTGGAACCTCCATCAAGAAGCTAGCCAGCAAACTAGCTACTAGCTACTAGTCATTGTTAGCCACTGCTAGCGATCATCACCTTTAGCTCGGCCACCAGCCAGCTTTAGCTCGGCCAATTACCTGCCAGTCTGCACAGCGCGATATCGACCCAGAGCATATCGGACTGCTTTCTCTACCACATAACCGGATTCCTGCCGCAAGCTCTGGACCATTACACCGGATCATCGCAGCTAGCTAGCTGCAACAGAGTGGCTATTGTGTTCTAAAGCCTCATTCCCCAAAGCAAGCACCAGTTAGCCTTGAGCTAGCCTCGAGCTAGGCCGATGGAGTATACCAGCTAATTGTTGGGCTACAATACCTCTTTTGCCAATTGGCCTGGACCCTTTATTGTCGACACGGAGCCCCGCCGAACCATCACGAGTGGGATGCCGACGTAATCGTCCAATGTGGTTTCAACAGGCTTTTCAGTTGCGATGTTGCCGAAGTCCCATCTGCTAGCCCCAACCCACTAGCTTTCTGAATGCCGTGTCTCCCGCTCGCCTAGCATAGTAGCGACCACCAAACAGCTCCCTGACTCACCTATTGCTGCTCATTGGACCCTATGATGATGCCTGCTGGACTGTTCATTAACACTTGTACCTCATTTTGTTTATCTGTTGCCCCCAGCCTCGAACTCAGGTCCTGTGTGTACCTAACTGACCCTCTCTGTCCATTCATCACCATTTACCTGTTGTTGTCTTAGCTCTCCTGACCAATCACCAGTGAATGCTTTATGCCTCTCTCTAATGTCAATATGCCTTGTCTACTGCTGTTTCGCTTAGTTCTTATTGTTTTGTTTCACCGTAGAGCCCCCAGTCTTGCTGAACATGACTTAGATAGCTCTTTTGTCCCACCCTCCACGCATGAAATTACCTCACCTGGCCTCCAGAGATGCAACCTCTCTCATTGTCACTCAATGCCTAGGTTTACCTCCAATGTACTCACATCCTACCATACCCTTGTCTGTACATTATGCCCTGAATCTATTCTACCACGCCCAGAAATCTGCTCCTTTTATTCTCTGTTCCCAATGCACTAGATGACCAGTTCTTATAGCCTTTAGCCGTACCCTTATCCTACTTCTCGTCTGTTCCTCTGGTGATGTAGAAGTTCACCCCTGTAGCCCCCAGTACTACACCTATTCCCCAGGCGCTCTCATTTGTTGACTTCTGTAACCGCAAAAACCTTGGTTTCATGCATGTTAACATCAGAAGCCTCCTTCCTAAGTTTGTTTTATTCACTGCTTTAGCACACTCCGCCAACCCTGATGTCCTAGCCTTGTCTGAATCCTGGCTTAGGAAGGCCTCCAAAAAGGCTGAAATTACCATCCCCAACTACAACATTTTCAGTCAAGATAGAACTGCCAAAGGAGGCGGAGTTGCAATCTACTGCAGAGATAGCCTGCAGAGTTCTATCTTACTATCCAGGTCTGTGCCCAAACAGTTCGAGCTTCTACTTTTAAAAATCCACCTTTCCAGAAACAAGTCTCTCACTGTTGCTGCTTGTTATACACCCCTCTCAGCCCCAGCTGTGCCCTGGACATATATGTGAATTGATTGCCCCCATCTATCTTCAGAGATCGTACTGTTAGGTGACCTAAACTGGGATATGCTTAACACCCCGGCCGTCCTACAATCTAAACTTGATGCCCTCAGTCTCACTCAAATTATCAAGGAACCAACCAGGTACAACCCTAAATCCGTAAACATGGGCACCCTCATAGATATCATCCTGACCAACTTGCCCTCCAAATACACCTCTGCTGTCTTCAACCAGGATCTCAGCAATCCGTGCCTCATTGCCAGCGTCCGTTATGGGTCCGCGGTCAAACGACCACCCCTCATCACTGTCAAACGCTCCCTAAAATACTTCAGCGAGCAAGCCTTTCTAATAGACCTGGCCCGGGTATCCTGGAAGGATATTGACCTCATCCCATCAGTAGAGGATGCCTGGTTGTTCTTTAAAGGCGCTTTCCTCACCATCTTAAATAAGCATTCCCCTTTCAAAAAATGTAGAACTAAGAACAGATATAGCCCCTGGTTCACTCCTGACTTAATTGCCCTTGACCAGCGCAAAAACATCCTGTGGCGTATTGCAATAGCATTGAATAGCCTCCTCGATATGCAACTTTTCAGGGAGGTCAGGAACCAATATACACAGTCAGTTAGAAAAGCAAAGGCTAGCTTTTTCAAACAGATATTTGAATCCTGTAGCACAAATTCCAAAAGTTTTGGGACACCGTAAAGTGCATGGAGATTAATAGCACCTCCTACCAGCTGCCCACTGCACTGAGGCTAGGAAACACTGTCACCACCGATAAATCTACAATAATCAAGAATGTCAATAAGCATTTTTTACGGCTGGCCATGCTTTCCACCTGGCTATCCCCACCCCGGCCAACAGCTCTGCATCCCTCGCAGTAACTTGCCCAAGCCCCCCCCCCCCCGCTTCTCCTTCACCCAAATCCAGATAGCTGATGTTCTGAAAGAGCTGCAAAATCTGGATCCCTACAAATCAGCTGAGCTAGAAAATCTGGAGCCTATCTTTTTTCCGCAATTGTTGCAACCCCTATTACTATTCTCACTTTTGTATCGTCTGAGATCCCTAAAGATTAGAAAGCTGCCGCAGTCATCCCCCTCTTCAAAGGGGGAGACACTCTAGACCCAAACTGTTACAGACCTATATTCATCCTGCCCTGCCTTTCGAAAGTCTTCGAAAGCCAAGTGAACAAACATATCACCGACCATTTTGAATCCCACCGTACCTTCTCCACTATGCAATCTGGTTTCTGAGCTGTTCATGGGGGCACCTCAGTCACACTCAAGGTCCTAAACGATATCATAACCGCCATGGATAAAAGACAGTACTGCGCAGCCGTCTTCATCGACCTGGCCAAGGCTTTTGACTCTGTCAATCACCAAATTCTTATCGGCATACTCAATAGCCTTGGTTTCTCAAATGACTGCCTCTCCTGGTTCACAACTACTTCTCTGATAGATTTCAGTGTGTCAAATCGGAGGACCTGTTGTCCGGACCTCTGGCAGTCTCTATGGGGGTGCCACAGGGTTAAATTCTCGGGCCGACTCTCTGTATTTATCAAGTGATTATCTGAACCACCTCTACGCAGACAACACCATTCTGTATACCTCTGGCCCTTCTTTGGACACTGTGTTAAAACCTCTCTGGGATATGTGGGACGGTAGTGTCCCACTTGGCCAAAAGCCAGAGAAAATGCAGTGTCAAATTCAAATAAATTCCTATAAAAATCGAACTTTCATGAAATCACACATGTAAGATACAAAGATAAAACTACACATGTTGTGAATCCAGCCAACATGTCAGATTTCAAAAAGGCTTTTCGGCGAAAGCAAACAATGCTATTATCTGAGGATAGCACCTCCATAAACAAAAAGGAGAAAACATATTTCAACCCTGCAGGCTTAACACAAAACACAGAAATAAAAATATAAATCATGCCTTACCAGAGCTTACCAGAGCTTCTTCTGTTGGCACTCCAATATGTTCCATAAACATCACAAATTATCCTTTTGTTCGATTAATTCCGTCCATATATATCCAAAATGTCCATTTAAGTGGCGCGTTTGATCCAGAAAAACACCGGTTCCAACTTGCGCAATGTCACTACAAAATATCTCAAAAGTTACCTGTAAATTTTTCCAAAACATTTCAAACTACTTATGTAATACAACTTTAGGTATTTTTTAAAGCAAATAATCAATAAAATTGAAGACGGGATGATCTGTGTTCAATACAGGAAGAAAACAAACTGACGCATGCTTTCTGGTCATGCGCCTCTATCAAACAGTACACATGAAGTGACCCTCGTTCAAGACTTCTTCATTACACAAAGGTATAACCTCAACCAATTTCTAAAGACTAGTGACATCCAGTGGAAGCAGTAGGAACTGCAAGCAATTCCCTTAGAAATCTGGATTCCCAATGAAAACCCATTGAAAAGAGAGTGACCTCAAAAACAAAAAATATGAATGGTTTGTCCTTCGCCTGCTACATAAATTCTGTTATACTCACAGACATGATTCAAATCTACTAATAATATGCATATCTTATGTAGCAGCCAGTTGAATTTGGGCATGCTTTTCATCCAAAATTCCAAATGCTGCCCCCTATCCTAGAGAAGTTTTTAACAAACCTCCAAACAAGCTTCAATGCCATACAACACTCTCCATACAACACTCAAACTAAATGCATGCTCTTCAACCGATTGCTGCCTGCACCCACCCACCCGACTAGCATCACTACTCTGGACGGTTCTGACTTAGAATATGTGGACAACTACAAATACCTAGGTGTCTGGTTAGACTGTAAACTCTCCTTCCAGACTCATATTAAGCATCTCCAATCCAAAATTAAATCTATTTCGCAAAATTCAATCCTATTTCGCAACAAAGCATCCTTCACTCATGCTGCTAAACATACCCTCGTAAAATTGACTATCCTACCGATCCTTGACTTTGGCGATGTCATTTACAAAATAGCCTCCAACACTCTACTCAGTAAATTGGATGCAGTCTATCACAGTGCCATCCGTTCTGTCACTAAGGCTCCATATTCTACCCACCACTGCGACCTGTATACTCTCGTTGGCTGGCCCTCGCTACATATCCTTCGCAAAGCCCACTGGCTCCAGGTCATCTATAAGTCTTTGCTAGGTAAAGCCCCGCCTTATCTCAGCTCACTGGTCACCATAACAACAACCACCCATAGCACGTGTTCCAGCAGATATATTTCACTGGTCATCCCCAAAGCCAACACCTCCTTTTGTCGCCTTTCCTTCCAGTTCTCTGCTGCTAATGACTGGAACTAATTGCAAAAGTCACTGAAGCTGGAGACTTATATCTCCCTCACTAACTATAAGCATCAGCTGTCCGAGCAGCTTACAGATCACTGCACCTGCACACAGCCCATCTGTAAATAGCCCACCCAACTACCTCATCCCCATATTGTTATTTTTTGCTCTTTTGCACATCAGTATCTCTACTTGTACACACATCATCTGCACATTTATCACTCCAGTGTTAATGCTAAATTGTAATTATTTTGCCAATATGGCTTACTTATTGCCTTACCGCCCTAATCTTACCTCATTTGCACACACTGCATACAGATTTTTCTATTGTGTTATTGACTGTACGTTTGCTTATCCCATGTGTAACTCTGTATTATTGTTTTTGTAGCACTGCTTTGCTTTATCTTTGCCAGGTCACAGTTGTAAATGAGAACTTGTTCTAAACTGGCCTACCTGGTTAAATAAAGGTGAAATAAAAAAATAAAAATCTGGTCTACATTTTTTACGTTATATTCTTTTCTGCAAGTCGTAGAGAAGTGCCGTTTTCTCATGTGTACACATTAGTTTGGTGCTGGAGATAATGAATATGAGGTTGAAAAAGTAAAAAGAAGAGCTGTCCTTTAATACTGTAGATGTTTTGGTAAGTTGACAGTCCTTCCCAAACTACATCTTGTGGCTAGTGAAGCCATTAGCCCCTGAACCAGGTCTGGGTTCTAATAGTACTTTACACTAACTGGTTGACTAAGTCAGCCGCTTGAGTGCCAGATGAGCAGGGTTTTCACTTTTATGACTATTCCACTATTCCAGGCAAGTTCAATCAAGTGCAGCCTTTGTATCTGAAAGAAATCAAGTAGTATTTTAACCCAGGTCTGATCCTTCACATGATGCACCTGTTCTGGGATCACTTCAGTGGAGTCATTGAATCAGTGTCTCAGCCAGAGGCCCTGTAATGTGGTGGTTGGTATTAGGATGCATGATAAGGGTCTGAGCAGCCTGCTGCTAGGTGTGGCGTGCTGTGTGAAGGAGTGGGCGCTCTGGCTGCTCAACGCTTAGCATGGGAGCAGATGGTGGTGGGGTGCTCCAAACACCAGTGGGTGGTCTGCTCTTAGCTAATATGAATAGAGAGGTGTTTCACCCATTCGATTTAAGGTGCTTGTTTTCTCTCTGTTCTCTTTCATACTTAAACGTGAGAAGTTTATTTCACATCCTTGAACTTCCTTGATTTGAATCATGTTATCATCAGTGTTTTGTATTATAATTGCTACATATGTAGGATCTTCATTTTGTTGAAGGGAATTTCCTGAACAGCAGGAAATGTACATTTGTTGTATATTAAAGGTTTAAAAAAGCTTCTAGTTAGTAATTTCCACTTAAACATTTCAGATTTTATTTGCCCTAACTAAAAATGTATCAACCACTAAAAAAAATGTCTATTAATTATAATCCACACAATGAATATGAGGTTGAAATAGTAAAAAGAAGAGCTGTCCTTTAATACAGTGCCTTGCGAAAGTATTCGGCCCCCTTGAACTTTGCGACCTTTTGCCACATTTCAGGCTTCAAACATAAAGATATAAAACTGTATTGTTTTGTGAAGAATCAACAACAAGTGGGACACAATCATGAAGTGGAACGACATTTATTGGATATTTCAAACTTTTTTAACAAATCAAAAACTGAAAAATTGGGCGTGCAAAATTATTCCGCCCCCTTAAGTTAATACTTTGTAGCGCCACCTTTTGCTGCGATTACAGCTGTAAGTCGCTTGGGGTATGTCTCTAATTCACATTTCCTATTGCTGCAGGATTATTTTCCTGCTGTGAGAAACTGGTCAAATTGAGATCCTAAACTTGTAATTATAGCTGTTTTAGACTGGGTGCAGATTATTTCACTCCAAGATGCAAACTGCATCAACAGAGGAGGGGATTGTGGCTGATTATGTCAACACAAATCAATGGAAATGTCAACTGAAATACTTGAGGCTGCATTTTACAAATTTGTCTCATCCAAAAATGTGTGTGATATGATACCAAGCTGTGTGTCCTTATAGTTTCTTCAAGAGACATCCACTCACCCATCTTCCTTTTTCCTTTATCTTTTCACTGTGTCGTCATGGTGATGGGTTTTCATCCTTGCATCTCTAATTAAAGAGAGAACGGTGTGGCTGTCTGGCCTATCAGATTACATTCCAAAATCCACCACATGATATCACAGCCTCCTCAGAATTTAGCAACTTGGCCTCCTACGATTTGGTATGTAAATCTGTTTTCCTCCATTTAGTATGATACATTACGTTATGTTACGTTACATTATGAATCAAATAGTGGTCATACAATAAAATATGAATTAGAGGATGTATAGTATCATATGTCTTATCTGATGGTACAATAGCATACAAATTGGATTATAAATGTATGGTACATTTTGGATTAAGTATAGTATTATATGTCTTGTATTATACGTCTTTCTCTCATACCAGGTTGCTTGTTGCGTTGTAACGACAAAGGTTAGAATGATTTACGTAAAAGGTTAAGAGAAGTAAAACGACAAAGGTTAGGTGAATTGAGTTAAGGTTAGAATGAGGGTTAGGGGATGGGTTAGCTACAGTACAATGCTACAGTTGTCCCCGATGCAACTCGAACACGCAACTTTCAAATTGATAGTCTGTCGCGGCAAACGCCACATCCTCCCCGACCAACCTCTCTCAATCGTTTCAGTATTAAGAAACCTTCTGTCGTTAATAACCATATCAAACTAGAGGAGGCTGGTGGGAGGAGCTATAGGAACACAGGCTCATTGTAATGGTTGGAATGGAATAATGAAACGGAGTCAAACCTGGTTTCCATATGTTCGATGTGTTCGATACCGTTCCATTTACTCCATTTCAGCCATTATAATGAGCCCGTCCTCCTATAGCTCCTCCCCACCAGCCTCCTATGTATCAAACATAACATATCTTACTTATTGGAGGTGCAAAGATTTACGTAAAATACCAAACGTCTGTCCAGTGAGTCTAGTCTGAATGTAGACACTCCTCACTGTCTCACTAAATCTCTCAACATTTGGTCCATGGACAGATCCATATAGTGGAATCGGCATCCTATAGACTAAATAGACTGGAGGAGTTATAATTTCATCTATCCAACAACAACTCTTTACTCTAACAATACTTTACATATAGCAGTCCAAAAAGTATACTCTGTTGTAATTGGATGACTATATTTCAGATGTTCTTAATCACCTCATCTGGTAAAGGATATTACCATATTCATTCAGGGAGACTTACATAAAGATCACCATGCTCTCCCCTGGATAAGTATCAACCCTGAAAGACTGTGATAGACATCTGTTAGGGCAATCATAACAGAGTGCACATGTTTGTTTTCATAAATACCCTTTCTCCACAGGTGCAACAATTAAATTGCAATATGTGCAGCAAAATCAAACTCTACATTAGGAGACTGTCACCTCTTGATATGGTTCCCATGGTTACCAGGGGAGAAATAAGAAAGGATGTACCGACAGTTCCAATTAAAGCATGTCTTTTTCACATCATGCTTTTTATTGCGTAGGCCTGTGTGAGCAGGTGCTTTGTAAAACAGTATAAGACTGTTGCGTAATGAGGTTTTCAATAATGTTGGAGTACAGGTGTGAATATTACAGAACTCCCTTTCATTACCATTTTCCATGGTATTTTGAGGGTCTGTGCATTTGTTTTTCTATGAAATATCTTGTCAGTAGCCTGTAATATAACCACAAGATAAAACATTGCAGTTGAAAAGGAGTTCACCCTTCTTTAGTGAAGACAACAGTGTGTTTTTTTTTTAAATCAGTGGGCTATGTAACACCTTCTGCATGTGTCCTGATGTATGGCTTATGTAATTTAATTCTAATACCTGGCCCTACCTGGGCCCTCAAGGGAAGAAATCACCCAAGGGCACAGGTAAATAGCCCTTCGCTTGACAATTGACAATGCTTGAAGTAATGTGTATTTCTAAAAGCTGTCCACCTAGTGGCATTGACTGACCTTGTGTGTTTCAGATGCTTGATAATTATGTTACATATTGCTAATCTAAGATGAAAAAACCTGAACCAGCAGTTGCACTTGACCCACCCCCCTCCCACTTTCTAGCTCTGACTCTACCAAGCTACTTTATTAAGGATTGTTGGTTGTCCCACGTAGCTATCTTAAGATGAACCCACTAACTGTAAGTCACTCTGCATAAGAGTGTTTGCTAAGTGACAAAGATTGTAATGTAATGACTGCATTCATTATCCTTAAGAGGATAATTGTTGTTGTAAGTGTATTCTTATTATATGTACTGCACGTGTATCACTTTGTACTGTACCTGTTTGACTCCCATTGAAAACGGAAGGGAAATCCATATAGGTTGTGGAACAATACCCTCTTGTGTTTACAGACGTAGCTGCAGTCTAGTACTGGACAAAACCGCTCTTTGTTCGTATCTGTCACACTAAATCTAAATAGAAAATGCATATGTTTTTGGAAAGTGTTGTACAAACATTTGTTTAATATCAATAGAGTGTATGTTCAGCCATTGGCCAATTCAACTTGTTTGCATGATACTGACAAATTGATGCTGTAACTAGCATAGCTACAAGCGATTTGGGGTGGCAGTAGCCTAGTAGTTAGAACATTGGGCCAGTAAGCAAAAGGTTACTAGATTGAATCCCTGAGCTGACAAGGTAAAAATCTGTCATTCTGCCCCTGAACAAGGCAGTTAACCCACTGTTCCTAGGCTGTCATTTTAAGTAAGAATGTGTTTTTAACTGACTTGCCTAGTTAAATAAAGGTTAAATAAAAAAAATCAGAGATTAAAATATAAAATGTGTAATTGAATGTAGTATCAAATTACAGTACATTTTGATTCACACAGTTCATATATTTACACAGAGATTAAGGAGTAAACAAACACAGCAATTAGGTTTTATTGTCATCATTTTCAGCAGGATATCTATCATGTTTACCTGAAAACTACATAGCATCTTGTCATCTTTTATTAATTTGTTTCGACATCATGACGCTCATGCATCATTGAAATATTACATCAACCTTGACACCATGATTTGAAGGGTGCTTTGGGTTTTTGAGAAAACCCTTTCATGTGTGCCCTGGGGTCTTTATGTATGCCAAACCTGATTGTCTGCACTGCTGCTCTGAAATAATGCCTGCCACCACAGTCTCAGGAATGCTCTCTCTCTCACAGGACCCATCTCCAGTTCAGTCTCCACCGTGTGTGGCAGGCAATCTATTCATGCAGTGAACTTTGAATTAGAGGCCCATGTTGTCTCCAACTCTAGGTCCTGCCTGGATCCAACAGGCTGAATCCAGCCTTCTGGATTACATTACAATATACAACAGATGCACAATCTGGTTTCTGAATGAGCAAATTAGCCACCTTTACTCACGTTTATCATGTTTATGATTATGTATCAGCAATGATTATGTGATCATATAAGACAATATACAATAACAACCCACGTCCTCCAGACACATAAAAGGTTAAGATTAGTAAAGTTGGTTAATGTGCTCATTCAGATACCAGATTGTGCATATATTTTATTTTTATCCTAGCTAATCTTCAACTTTCATGAGGCTGGAGGACTTGGATTGTTATTGACTTTGTAAAGCATAGTGATAGAAGACTTACCTCTACATAGAATGAAGTTGCTGTAAATGCTAGAAGTTGCTGTAAATGCTAGTATGAGTCTCCACGTTTTTTTAAACAAGAGAAAAGAAGGGATACACAAAATACATCCATTCAGAGAATTGCTTCCAGGATTTTTGTTTCTGAAAAAATTATTATGAGTTTTCTGAGAAAAATAAGCAAACAAGTGTTATGAATAGGATGAAGCACGTTGAAACTGGAGTAGACATAACTTCAGTTGCCCAGATGACCCGGTTAGAGATACAGGTAGTGTAGTAAAGCTGCTGCTGGACAGGAGAGAGTTTTCCGTTGTGGTACCATATTGTGTCCAGTTCTCTCTCTATCATTGGCGGAAAGTGTCAAACACATGCCCTTATCAGTTCTCCGTCCAACGGATACAGAATAGATAGCTGGGCTGGAAAAGTGATAAGGAGATGTGGTCGACAACATTACAGTCTAACAACATATTTTGCAGGAGAAAGATACTGTACTGAGAACACATCCAATATGCAACCCAAAACACATCTTAACCTCTTTGGATATCTCACACACTCAGTTTTACCACTCTTTGTCTTCACATCACCTTCACAGTGGTGGCCATTCAGGTCAGGTCCAGGACATCCAGCCAGCTCTGACAAACAGCTGGAAAGTAGTTGTAGAGAGAGTGAAGCCGTCGTTCATGAGAGTTTCACCATTGACAATTCCCCAGAAGGCAATAATCTATATTAGTATTCAGTCTGTTTGAGTAAACTCTTTGTGGTCTTGACCAGTCATGGACGTATCCACTAAGTACTCATCCACATCCCAAAGGCAGAGCAACTTTAGGAAACACCACAGTGAAGAGTTTTATTTCACCATGACCCCACCTTACTCCTGGTGCTATGCTCTCTTGTATTGGCTCTCAATATATCTCCACAGTCACTGATCTCTGTTTGTCTGTCACTGGGAGATTGGCCAATGGGGTAAAAGGGGCTTGGCCAGGTCCCAGGAATGGCTTGAGATGATTCCCACAGGTGTGGCTCAGCTGTGCATTCCAGTACACACTACCTGTCAACTCTCCCTCCTCTCTGCTTCACTAGACAGCAAACTGATTGTGTAAGGGCTTACCTGTTTGAACATGGATGTTGCAAAATGATTTAATATGTAGGAAAATGTGCATTGACAGTTGGCTAAATAGGATATCATGACTATTCTATCAATGCACAACGGTGCACTTATTTTACATTTATTTTGCTTTCACAAAGTAGGGGCCCAAGCAGTGCTTAAATGCTTGTTGTCAATGTTATATTACCATGGAATGGTGTGCTCCTCGTACAAAATGAGTTTTTCCTATAACATCATTTGTATGAACTCTGTGTTGATAGTGGTGAATGCTGCTATTAATGTAATGAATGACGTAGAGAAGATAACAAAATGCATCCATGCATTTACATTGTTTGAGAGACAAAAGGTAAACGCAGTAAATACAGGGCTAATATCAAAACAGTAGGGGGGGGGGGGGTATTCTTTACTCTCAAAATGTATTTGCATCATTAATGCCCGGCAAGCTATCCCATGGGTCACATTATTACCAGGGTTCAATGTGGAATACATCAGACAAGATATGACTTCCTCAGGTTGGTGGACACAAACAAACATAATTGTGAATGTACGTACAATGAGTGTACAAAACATTGGGAACACCTGCTCTTTCATTACATTACATTACATTTAAGTCATTTGGCAGACGCTCTTATCCAGAGCGACTTCCATGACATAGACTGGCCAGGTGAATCCAGGTGAAAGCAATGATCCCTTATTGATGTCACGTGTTAAATCCACTTCAATCAGTGTAGGGTGTAGTTAAATAATCATTTTTAAGCCTTGAGACAATTGAGACATGGAGTGTGTATGTGTGCCATTCAGAGCGTGAATGGGCAAAAGAAAATATTTAAGTGCCTTTGAAATGGGAATGGTAGTAGGTGCCAGGTGCACCGGTTTGAGTATGTCAAGAACTGCAACGCTGCTGGGTTTTTATTGCTCAACAATTTCTTGTGTGTATCAAAAATGGCCCACCACCCAAAGAACATCCAGCCAACTTGACACAACATTGGAGTCAACATGGACCAGCATCCCTGTGGATGCTTTCAGCACCTTGTTTTTTATTTTACCTTTATTTAACTCGGCAAGTCAGTTAAGAACATATTCTTATTTTCAATGAAGGCATAGGAACAGTGGGTTAACTGCCTTGTTTAGGGTCAGAACGGCAGATTTTTTACCTTGTCAGCTCAGGGATTCTTACAACCTTTTGATTACTAGTCCAAAGCTCTAACCACTAGGCGACCTGCTGTCTGTTGCCAGTTCGTCTTGTTTTGTCAGGTCTTACTAGCATGTTTCCCGATCATCCTGTTCTCATGTTTTCTAGTCTTCCCGGTTCTGACCTTTCTGCCTGTCCTGAACCCGAGTCTCTGTTCGACACGTTCCTTCATTGATTATCGGACGTGGTTAAAGACGAGCTCGCAGCCCGGTAGCTTCCTATGGACCTCGACTCTCTCATAGCTTTGACCATATGGATCGATGGGCGGCTGCGAGAACATAGGAGGTCTGTTCCCGGTCACACTCGCTCGTCTACGGCTCCTACCTTGCCTCTGAGGAATCCCGGAATGCGATGTCACCTGAGTTCCCTCGGGAATCACAGAGGGCTGTCGACTCGCCTTCTCCGGACCCCATGCAACTGGGCAGGGCTAGATTGTCACCTGCTGAACGCTTACGCATATTGAGCACCAAGAGCTGTCTGTATTGTGGAACTACAGGACATGACATATCTACCTGTCCATTAAAAGACCAGACTCATCAGTAGGTACGAGTATGCTGGTGAGACGTATGGCGAGTTTCCAATCCTCCATTTCTCGTACCCCTCTCCATGCCATCCTGTTGTGGGATGATCAGTCCAAATCTCTCCGGCTGCTCATTGACTCTGGGGCCGATGAGAGCATTATGGACATCAGAGCTGGGAACCTCCACACAACCTCTCTCCATTCCCATGGACATTAGAGCTCCGGATGGGCGCTCGATTGGCAGAGTCACTCACAATACGGTTCCTATTAACCTGCGAGTGTCAGGTAATCACAGTGAGTCGATGCAGTTCCTGCTCATTAAATCTCTGTGGTTTTGGGGTTTTCGTGGCTTCAGAGGCACACCCCCCTGATCGACTGGGCTACTGGTTCTATCCTGGGTTGAAGCCCATTCTGCTTCATGCATTGTCTGAAGTTGTGGAGAAGAAAGTCAATATACAGGTGCAGAGTTTTGTCCATCAGGGCCTGAATGACATCACGGTTAAAAAACGTTACCCTCTAACACTTTCGAGCCTCTCCAGGGGGCGAAGATCTTCTCGAAGTTGGACCTTCGGAACGCCTACCATCTCATTCAGATACGGGAAGGAGACGAATGGAAGACTGCCTTCAACATGGCTAGCGGGCAATATGAGTACAATGTTATGCCATTTGGACTGACCAATGCACTCGCAATGTTCAACGATGTGCTCGGTGACATGTTGAACTGGTTCAT
The DNA here is from genome assembly GCF_036934945.1 of Oncorhynchus masou masou. Lineage (NCBI taxonomy): Eukaryota > Metazoa > Chordata > Actinopteri > Salmoniformes > Salmonidae > Oncorhynchus > Oncorhynchus masou. The sequence goes on from NC_088233.1 coordinate 31,373,261, forward strand.
GTTTGTCTACCTTGACGACATCCTTGATTTTACCCGTTCAGCTCAAGAACACATCCTCTACGTCTGACAGGTCCTTTAGCTTCTCCTTCTCCACACCATCTCCTTCCTAGGATACGTCATCGCTGCAGGAAATATTCAGATGGATTCTGACAAGGTGGGAGCGGCGGTGGATTGGCCTCAACCCACATCCAGAGTGCAGCTGCAATGTTTCCTGGGGTCTGCTAATTTCTACCAGAGTGCACCTGGCTTCCCTCAGCACTCACCTCTCCCAAGGTTCCGTTCACGTGGTCTCCAGCAGCTGAGCGGGCGTTCTCGGACCTCAAGCATCAATTCACTCCAGCTCCCATCTTTTTACCCCTTTTTCATGGTATCCAATTGGTAGTTACAGTCGTCTCATTGCTACAACTCCTGTAATGACTAGGGAGAGGCGAAGGTCGAGATGCATGCATCCTCCGAAACACGACCCAACCAAGCCACGCTGCTTCTTGACATAATGCCCTCTTAACCCAGAAGCCAGTCACACCAATGTTTCGGAGGAAACACTGTACACCTGGCGACCGTGTCAGCGTGCATTGCGCCCGGGCTCGCTACAGAAGTCGCTAAAGCACAATGGGACAAGGGCATCCCTGCCGGTTGAACCCTCTTTCTAACCTGGACGACGCTGGGCCAATTGTGCTCCGCCCCATGGGTCTCCCGGTTGCGGCCGGCTGTGACAGAGCCTGGACTCAAACCAGGATTTCTAGTGACACAGCTAGCAACTGCGATGCAGTGCCTTAGACCACTGCGCCACTTAGGAGGCCTAGCTCCCGTCTTAATCCATCTGGTCCCGTCCCGTCAGATCGTGGTGGTGGTTGACACCTCGGACGTTGGAGTGGGGGCCGTCCTGTCCCAGTGTTCTGCCCAGAACCAAAAGCTGCATCCCTGAGCGTTCCTTTCCCATCATCTTAACCCTGCTAAGAGGAACTATGACGTGGGAAATTGAGAACCACTCGCGGTCAAGATGGCGTCGGAGAAGTGGAGGCACTGGTTAGAGGGGGTGGAACATCCATTCTTAGTGTGGACTGACCATAAGAACCTGGAATATCTCCATACCGCTAAGCGCCTCAACTGAAGGCAGGCTCGATGGGCCCTGTTATTCACTCGGTTCAATTTTTCAATCTCCTACCGCCCTGGGTTCAAGAATGCCTGATGCACACTCACGCCTGTATAGCCCCAATGCTACACATCTGACCCCGAGACCATCCTCCCTATCTCCTGTCTAGCGGCTACAGTCATCTGGGGTATAGAAAGCCTGGTGCATAGAATAAGACTCCACAAAAAGCTTCAACTGTCCTCCCTCAACCACTCCCTGTTCTTCACCACCCTGGTCTCATATATCCCCGGACTCGGTCACTGGTCTCCCTCCGCCAGATGGCAACACTGCTAGGATAGGGTTTCCAAGGACACCTATTTCATTCCCTTTCTCAAGTCACCCTCTGCCAAGGATACGAATCAGCTCATGGTGCAGCACGTCATCTGGATCCATGGAATTCCGGTCTACATGGTCTCCAATCACAGTCCTCAGTTCTCGTCGCGGTTCTGGAAAGCGTTCTGCACTCTCATTGGGTTATCAGCCAGCCTGTCCTCTGGCTTTCACCCCCAGTCTAACGGCCAGTTGGAGCGAGCCAATCAGGACCTGGAGACGGCTCTTCATTGCCTCGTCTCCGCCAACCCCACCACCTGGAACCAGCAACTTGTGTGGGTGGAATATTCCTGCAACACGCTTCCCTGCTCGGCCACTGGTCTCTCGCCCTTCGAGTGTTCCTTGGGATATCAGCCCCCACTCTTCCCTGAACAAGTGGAAGAAGTCTGCATTCCCTCTGCCCAGTTGTTCATCCACCACTTTCACCGTAGCCTGGTCTGCTCTTCTCAAGACTGCCACCGGACCCCTGCTCCCCGCTATTGTCTCAGACAGAGGGTATGGCTTTCCACTCAGGATCTGCCCCTCCGGGTGGAATCCCTAAAATTTCCCCCCGTTTTGTTGGCTCTTTCCCCATCTCTAAAAACCTTATCCCCACTGCTGTTCGTCTTCACCCTCCGTATACATCCGTATACATTCCACTTTTCATGTGTCTAGGATTCAACCTCTGTCTCACAGCCGTTTGTCTCTTGTTCCCATTATCCCCTGTGTATTTACATCTGCATTTTCTGTTTGTCTTTTGACAGTTCAACATTTTTTGTCAGTTCTTACCGGCATGATTCCCATTTCCACTGTTCTCAAGTTTTAGTTTTCTAGTCTTCGCCGGTTCTGACCTTTCTGCCTGTCTTGACCCTGAGCCTGCCTGCCTGTCATCCTGTGCCTGCCTGTCATCCTGTGCCTGCCTGCCTGTCATCCTATGCCTGCCTGCCTGCCTGTCATCCTGTGCCTGCCTGCCTGTCATCCTGTGCCTGCCTGCCTGTCATCCTGTGCCTGCCTGTCATCCTGTGCCTGCCTGCCTGTCATCCTATGCCTGCCTGCCTGTCATCCTATGCCTGCCTGCCTGCCTGTCATCCTATGCCTGCCTGCCTGTCATCCTATGCCTGCCTGCCTGCCTGCCATCCTATGCCTGCCTGCCTGCCTGCCATCCTATGCCTGCCTGCCTGCCTGCCATCCTGTGCCTGCCTGCCATCCTGTACCTACCTGACTGGTTGCCTGACTGCCTTTTGCCTGCCCCTTTGTTATATTAAATATTCTGGGAATGAAACTATCCTCCTCCTGTGTCTGCATCTGGGTCATATCCTGAGTCGTGATAACCATTAATTTCTATTGGGCACGAAATAATCTGAAACACAACCAAAACAAACAGCAAATGCATCCAACAAATCTGTAGAGTTGCAAGCTTGATATAGTCATTGTGTGCTTAGGAATATGGGACAAAATACTTTTACTACTTTAATAAATATATGTGAATTTTCCTTATTCTTTTGGTCCCCTAAAATGGGGGGATATTCAAAAAGTGCTGTAATTTCCAAATGGTTCACTTGATATGGATGAAAATGCCTTCAAATGAAAGCCAACAGTCTGCACTTTAACCTCCGAAGTATCATTTAAAACGTGCTGGAGTACAGAGGCAAAACAATAAATGTGTTACTGTCCCAATACTTTTGGAGATCACTGTAACTACATTGTTTTGGAATAGTTGTATAAAACATGATGGAAACTCTTTAATAACATATTGAAACTAGCTAAGGGTGTGCCAGAGCCACTCTGACCCCTTCTGCCTTGTCTGGCGATTTGTCCCCTGATATCTAGTGAAGCCTTAGCCTGCCATTGTCAGAGGAAGGACAGCAGCCATCTCTGTATGCTTTGTTGCTGGTTATCTTAGCTGAGTTCCTCCCCTCTGTGTGAAAATCCTCAGCTAAATCAACATGGATGGCTCACTCTTTATCCAGTACCGGATTTCTTCTCCACACCAGCCGCCAGCGGCACTCACACGGATGAGGGGAGATCTGCTAAAGCATCTCCTCTGCAGTACAGCGCTCTCCGCTGGGATTAGCCAGGCTGCATTCCCACCGTCAGCACCACTGAATTCTCAGTCCACACACTGAACACAGGGGTTAGGGGGTCTACACACGCACATGCACACACACGCATACGCACACACAGACACACACAGCGATAGGGGATCTGCTACCTTATCCACTCCTATCTATTGATTATAGTCTCCTTTTTCCTTTTATCTAGAAACAGAGCATTATTGTTTTAATTTGTATGTCTGATGAAGGTAGTGCAATGTAAGGGGTCACAGCGTTGTATGACTCCCTGATCGCTGTAACTCATTATCAAACGCATCTAGCTACAGTCATGAGCACATCAGATAGAGAACCCTTCATGTAGCCTTAAAGGGAAATTCTGTCACTTTTCAACCTCATATTCATTACCTCCGGCACCATACTAGTGTCTACATATGTGGAAATTGCGCGTGTCTGTGGTCTGTGGTTAAAAAGATCGGAAGAAAGGTCACACGGTAGGATTAAATGTAAGAAAAACTGGGATTTTCAAAACCTGCAAGAAGGGTATTTTCTTGCTCCCCATGTCAGCTCGAATCTCATAGTGTTTGTAAATCACTGTTTTGAAAATGTCTTAACTTTTGATGATGTCATCGTGTAGAACTTTTGAACTTTAGATTTTTCTCTACAAAACAATAAAAATGCGCGGTTTTCACACATCATGACACTGTTATTGTGCTGGAGATAATGAAAATGAGGTTGAAAAATGGTGGAATTGCCCTTTAACTAGTGGCTGAGGAACAACTTTGCCTTCGATTAACATCCCTTCATTTCAGACAATTTAGAAAGGTAGTGGTAAATTTAAGCAATAAGGCCCAAGGGGATGTGGTTTATGGCCAATATACGGCCAACATATGGCCAAAATACAATGGCTAAGGACTGTTCTTAGGCACAACGTAACACAGAGTGCCTGGACACAGCCCTTAGCTGTGGTATATTGGCCATAAACCACAAACCCCTGAGGTGCCTTATTGCTATTATAAACGGGTTACCAACGTAATTAATAAAAATAAATATTTTGTCATACCCGTGGTATATGGTCTGATTTACCACGGTTTTCAGCCAATCAGCATTCAGACCTCAAACCAGACAGTTTATAAAAAGTAATACAACACAGAGGAATACTTTGGATTGGATTCCTTTTTATGTTCATGTTGATGTGTTACATACAGCTACTTAAAGTCCACTTAGACATGGGAATGTTCAGTATGTCCTCATTTTAGTTATAAACTAGAATAATTATATGGTTGGATTAGATCATGAAAATATCACTGCCGTTTCACTCACCACTTTTTGAAGAGGATGGAAATCCCTTCCCCTTCACGCATGCCAATGAACTAAGGGTTCAATTGTATGGGCAGGGGTCAGTGCACACCTTATCAGAGTAGGGTCAGTGCACACCTTTCCAGAGTATAGAAAAAGCCTGTGAGCAATGATTCTTTACATTCCACTGAGTGCAGCATTTCAGGGTAACAATTAGAATTTCTCCCCCAACACAAGACAACTGCTTTGGAGAGATGCAGTGATGCAGTATATGCTGCATCTGATCAAAAGTAAAACCACTGTCATGTTGTGAATTACTGCCAATCAATGATTGTACATATTTGTTGACATGCCTATTTAAAGGTGTATAGTCTTCAATGAATAATGCTTCACACATATTATATGTAATTCCTCTTCTACATGCCTTTTAAGTTACCTATGGACATTAGCTGTGGACATTTTAAGTTACCTGGGAGAGTCCCCAGAGGTAACTATCTGCTTCACTGCCTTATCCAGAGGACTATTATGACCTCTCCACAATCAATGGCCTTTTCCCCTGAGCTGTGCTCTGCTGTCTGGTAACACCCAGCCAGCCAACCAGTCAGTCAGCCAGTCAGCCAGCCAACCAGTCAGCCAGCCAGTCAGCCAGCCAACCAGCCAGTCAGCCAGCCAGCCAGCCAGCCAGTCAGCCAGCCAGCCAGCCAGCCAGCCAGCCTGCCAGCCTGCCAGCCTGCCAGTCAGCCAGCCAGCCAGCCAGCCAGCCAGCCAGCCAGCAATCAGCCAGTCAGCCAGCCAACCAGCCAGTCAGCCAGCCAGCCAGCCAGCCAGCCAGCCAGCAATCAGCCAGTCAGCCAGCCAACCAGCCAGTCAGCCAGTCAGCCAGCCAGCCAGCCAGCCAGCCTGCCAGCCAGCCAGCCAGTCTGCCAGCCTGCCTGGCCTCCTGAGAAAAAGCCCCAGGGAAAGGGCCTGAAGCAAACAACACACAGACCCCACTACAGACCCCTCTGGCTCCCAGGCACTTTCTCTAATTGTTGAATAAATTAGATGATAAATGAGATGATTGTCTTTAGATAGGGGGGATTTTCAGTCCACTCTTTGTCTGCAAACGAAGAGGCGCTCATTCAAGTGAAGGCTTGATTAGGCTTTCCTGGGGAGCCCAGGTAATTCTCTCTAATGATGCCCTGAGAGAGAGAGAGAAAGAGAGAGAGAGAGAGAGAACGATTTGAAGAAGAATGCAGCCGAGAGAGAGAGCTTTTTTTAGGTTAAAATAGTCTAAATGATCTGCCAATGATCTAAGATAACTTGTCTTGGTAAGACGTCCTATTAACCCTCATACTACCAACATATTTTACATACAGTACATGGACTGCCAGCTGGAGTCATTTTGACCCTAAGAAGAAACTTTTGGAAAAAGCAACAATCACACCAAAATATAAAATATATTCATTCTTATCAAAACATTGTTAGACATGTATAATAATGTTATTTGCATATTCTGTAAAGTGAAAATATAAATGTTTTCCTTAGATAATGTGCAACTTTTTTCCAAAGGACAATCCACATTCGCACTAAAACCCTGATTTTCCATCATTTGATTGTAGTATCATTTAGTTTTTAGAATTTTCAACGAAATATACATTTTGGCGTTTATGTTGGAAACCGGCATTTGAAGGGGTGGTACACCAAAATTTGAAATATACTTAATTGTATTGACAAAAGGTTATTCATCCATTGATCCTGAGAGACAATGACCAAAAATATGGCCTCGTTTTCTTTATTTACTTAACCCACAGCCAGCATTAGCATCACTGCTACTGAAACAAGGGGAGTGGTAGGGCCTATGGTGGGATGCTTCAAAAAACATGTCCAAATCCTCAACGTCACTTCAAACCAAATGTTATATCAACCTAAATACCATAACAAGTTATACCTATAGAATATTGGGGGAAATTATAGGAATTTCATGTATTAATATAACATTTCCTGTAGAATAAGTATTTTAGGGAGAATATACACCAATAGAGAAGTACGTAGCAGAGGGTCGCTGGTTTCTGCATTACAGTTCTACCAAGTATTCATACAACTGACAGACTTGAATGAGCATTTTTTACTGCAACTAAGCGTATACAGTACGTAATGTAATTAAGATTTTGTACAGTTTTAACCATAGGTGGGTACATAAGGTGCTCCATATCTGCAGGTAATCTGTCTATCTGGTCAAAATCACTGATACAGGTCCCCATCCACCCTCTGAGGATATGTATAAATTACTATTACGTCTCCAGATTCAAAGAAAGGATTTTTAAAATTTGCTGTAGAATAATTACTTTTTGGAGAATACAAACCAATACAGCTATGTGTAGATTCAGAGTGAATCTGAGGTCTGTATTGCAGTGCTATCAAGTATTTATACCATTGGCAGATTTTGAAATGGAAAAAAAGAAGGGAATTTGGGTTTTGTACACAGACATACAATACGTTGTGAAGAAAAGTATAATCTTGGGTGAGTACATGCAGATAATCTGTGTATCTGATACAAGTTCCCCTCCACCTTCTGGAGGTATTGATAACTTGTTATTATTTCTCCAGAGAAACCAGGATTCAAGTAAAGGTTCTATCTATCAAATTACTATAGTCGGAATTAGGTGTTTTTGGCTGGGGTCAAAATGACCCCAAATGACTTTATTGATACAGAATCACTAAACAATTATGTAGATTTATTAAGAACAAGTTGATTGACAAAGTCACGGAAAATTGGAAGAATTGAATAAACCACCTTTGGGCTAGTATTTTTTTTTATTACAAAATGAACCCAGTTGGTAGTACAAGGACTAAGATCAAATATCTTGAAATAAGATCATTTATCTTACCCCACTTGTATCAAGCATTTTTTTCTTAAAATAATTAAGAATTTACCTTAGTAAGACGTCAAGTCAATGTATACTAGTGGCAAGAGATACACTATCTAGGTGAGATCAACACATGTTGCAGTGTGGCTGACTGGCTGGGGTATGGTGCTGGAGGCTGTGGGGATTGTCCAAGTGGTTAAACAATTGAAACATCTACAGTACGTCTATAGCAGTAAATAATCAAAAGACAAACAATACTGGCCTGAAGTTGCTGCTGGCACTTTGATGGTGTCTTGGAGACAGCAATATAAGTTCACATTTCACCATTTACTGATTACCAAATTTACAGCATAATGAAGGAAACATATCAAAGATGCTGACCAAGCAAAAGTAAGGGTATAGCAGTGTCATGTCAACATCTTTTTAGGAAAGAACACAATTGCTTTAAAGGACTAGGTCAATTTTAACACTAGATAAAATATAACAAATATTCTGTCTTTATGATTTTCCCAGTGTATCCCCCTCAATTGTTTAACCTACTCAGCTGTGCAGCATGCACTTCAGTGATTTCAAGTATCTTCCAGTAGAGGGCATCATGGATGGTTTCTATTTATAGCAATTGACTATTATTTCAAAAGGGAATTAGAGGCTTCTTAAGGATGTCTTGGCCTGTTTTCTTGAGAAAGGGCCCATTTTCCCCTTCCCTGCAAGAGTCTGAGGCAATCATTCATCAATTTGGAATGTTTGCCAATCAACATACAAGCAATCAACAACATGCAAATAAGTGTATTGTACTATATATACAGAATGTAGCTATAATATATAATGTAAGTGTTTGGTTTGCTAGTTAGCTAAAAGCCAGTGTGAAAATGTTACCGTGTAAAAGCTTGTATGAGTCTGTGAGGACCTTTGGTGTGGTATTGTTCAATCTAAACTATATTGCCATGACTCTGACATTGTGTCTCACAGGCTTTTTACTTATTTCTTTATGTGGCTCATAAGGCACTTATGGGCCTTTGAATCATTTATGGGCCTTTGAATCAGGCATCTAACTTTCATTGATTGACAAAATAATGACACATATGCACATATGCATCTAACATATCACACTGCTCTTTAAGACTTTTTCCTAACCCATTTTTGGCAGCACTGATATGCACTCAGTTGCTATGGACACAGATCATGTGTTTTCTTTCCCTTTTTTTCATAAAAAAACAGTGGCCATGACAACAAAGTGTCTGTTAAAGAAAACCTACAATGATATGCATTTTAAGAGGCCACGAGAAGATGAGGAAAAAACCCTTATCAATTATGACAGTTTGATTCAATAGTGCTTTTATTCATTTTCCATCATGTGGCCTATATACTGTTCGCTCCCATTCTAAGAAGTAGAATGCATGGCAATGATGAAAACAATCTATATGTGTAGTTAATGATAAAATATGTGAATTTGAGCCAAATAATCCTGCATCAACAGGAAATGTTAATTATGTTAATTATTATGTGTATTATAATTAATGGACATTTTTGCAGGGGTCACTTTTTTTAAGGGAAAATCTAGTCTGAGATTTCAAAGTGTAAATTACACTATACGTTTTACATTTCCTGCATTGCAGGAAAGTTCTCCTGCAAAAGGGTGATCAAATTAAGATCCTACATCTGTATAATGGCCCAATCAAAGAAAAGTGACATGGAAATAATGGCGCTCATTACCACTCTTTACTATAACTGTACTGTGTCTGTCAATCCCATGCAAATCATTTCCATTAGGATTACATTCATTTATTATCCATTCCATTTTGCCAGTGAATTATACTGTATTACCCACAATGCAACATTAGTGTCCCTTCATGTATGGTGTGTAACACGTGCACTGTGTTTAATTGCTTAAGAGAGTGAGTAGAATGTGGTTTGGGTGTGAAGGTAAAATAAATAGGCTTTAAAGATTTATGGAGTACATTTCAGTGGCTATTATCCTCCATTCAGTGACAGAGTAAACACTATTTTGCACATTGGATGCATACAGTGAAGAATGCTCTGTTTATTACTATCTATTAGTTCTTCTCTCATTGCATATGTGTCATTATTATGTCAATCACTGAAAGTTAGATGTCTGATTCAAAGGCCCATAAATGTATCACCAACACTGTATTCCAGACCCCAAATTACCCAAATATCAAGAAAAGGGGAGTATGTGCTCCATGGTCCCACGTGTATTAGATGAAAAGGAGAATGCCACAGGTACACAGACAGAGTGGACAGAGAGTGCCAGCATACAGTAGTTCCTTATATTCTTGGTCACACACCATCAACCTCAAATGACTCATGATGACACAAGCCTCGGGGGGGTGTCCACTGTGTTTGGATGGAGGGGAGAGGAGGGGGGCCACTGATACTTAGGGCTCTCCCAGGTTAATATCATAGTTACCACAAATACACCGTGTGTCTCTTTGACCCCTTCTGGACAAGGTAGTACAGTGGCGCTGATATACCAGAGGTTATAATGAGTCACAGTTGCTGCCAGCAGTTATAAGTGGCGTCCATTGAATTCACAGTGAAGTAGTCTGTAGAGCATCACGGGGGGTCGTCTCTCCATAATGTGTAGGACATGTACCTCCTACACCATTCATGTTACTGAATGGACACATTCGCATGATGATGACGTGCACAGTTGAATAGTGACATTGACACCAGAGGAGGCTGGTGGGAGGAGCTATAGGAGGATGGGATCATTGTAATGACTGGAATGGAAGAAATGGAACGTATCAAACACATGATACATATGGAAACCACGTTTGACTCCTTTCCATTTACTCCATTCCAGCCATTACAATAAGCCCACCCTCCTATAGCTCCACCAACCAGCCTCCTCTGATTGCCACGTGTAATTCTAAACATTACATGATTTCACAACTGGAAAAATGTGGATTTCTTTTCATTTAAGTGTTTTTCCTGTGACTGTGAATATGAATTTCAACCATATTTTCTTTCGGAAAGCTTTGCTCCTCTTCTGTATCCACTAGATGGCAACCTGATGTAAACCATGGCTGAGACTTCTGGCTGTGTGGTCATCAGGCTCATTATTAACGCATATGATGAGGCTGCAATTCCTATAAAAGGCAGCTGACTTGGCCAGCAACATGACAGACTGCCACAAATGGAGGTTTCCTGGAGGGGTTTGCAAACACTGTGTGATCTGAGACCCTTTGCTGGAGCTAAGACCACATCAGACTCTGATTAAATGGATTTTAAAACATCCTACTGTATGTGGACTTCATAAACATTATTTGCAGGACATGTTTACATGTCTTTCTATAGCTTTCATTTAGTATTCTTTTGTTGGCTGCTTTGCTGTTCTTTATACTCAGTTCAAGAAAAAAGGTTTTCACCTTGGATTGCAGGTGCTTGGAGAAGATTCACAGCAACCTATAGCCCAAGAAATCATTCTTCAAAGGCTTACTCTTATTTTTTCAGTCATGAACAGCTTGCCTTCTCAAAGCCTTACATTATCTACATTCCTAGTGGTATTGTTACTCTAACACAAGGACAGGAAAGCTGGAAAAAAGGCATTGCATTTCCAAGTAACTGCAGTAAAAAGGAGAGAAAGAGGGTGTTAAAGATCACAACCTCAAATATCAGCTCTGCACAATGTTGCCAAGTCTTGTTGCTATGGAGATTGCATCCTACTGCAGGTGTGAGTAATGACAGAGGAAGTCAACTGTGCTTCCCCACTCTGTGTGTCTCTCTTATCACTCTCTTAACTCTCTCTCTGTGTTATCCAAAAAACAAGTCTTAAATTAGGGCTTATCAAAAGCTGCAAAAGTCAAGAAATTCAAATAAGCACCACAAGCCCTAACTTCACCTATGCACTAAAAAGATTTTCCAGCACACAGGTTTGTGTTTCTCTTACCCAAGCAACCCAAGAAAAAGACTGTCCTAGTGAAGAGCTATGCAGCTGAGCTTGGCTGACGGCACCTCTGTTGTGGGATGAAGATGTCGGAGGTTTGAGCATTATCATAGTGTGACATGATGGTGGTCATGTCCATTTCTAACTATTCACTACACATGTTATTTTACATACAAGTATCGTGTCTGAGATGAAGATAAAGATGAAGAGGAGGCTGCTTCCAGATGTCTACCATCCTCAACCTCTAAGCTCAACAAGCTGATTCCGCTCAACCAGTGGACAGAGCCAGCTTCTCCAAAGGCTACAGTAACAGACTCCTGGACTGTGCAAAGGTAACACAGATTGAAATAAATAGATGCAAGCTCCCAAATATCGCCCAGATATGTCCAGTGAACCAGGGTGGCTTTTCTTTGCATCAATGCTGTATGAAGATACCCTAGCTGAAAAGCCAAGGATCTGATCCGACAATGACTGCAGCCACGAACTGCATTCATCAAATTAACTAACACTGAGCCCTCTATTTACTGTAAGTGTTTTTGAAATGTGAAAACCAGGTTGAAACCTGCAGTAAGGGATGTAAATACTATGTTTATTTACATGAGGAAAAGAAATGTAGCCAGGGATCGTATTGGAAATGGGATTGATGGGCCTTTCTCTCTCTCTGAATTAGATGTATGCAAAACAATTGCATAGCTAACATCCCAACCACTGTCTGCAATCTGCTCTGGTACATGGCGGCATGTCTGTCTAATTTTGGCTTGCAGTAAGTCACTTTGCATTAAGGAATATTGGCTTCAGCCACTTGTGTCACTCATTCTGGAAACATGCAGAGTCCCAGGGGTTGCTATTCGTTTTCCATCCTCTATTTTCTTCAGATGCTTTTGCAGTAAAAGCATCCCTTTTAGAAAGTGTTGGTTCTGACTGTACCCTAACACCAGTGGAGGCTGCTGAGGGGAGTACGACTCATAATAATGTTTGGAACGGCACAAATGGAATGGCATTAAACACATGGAAACCATGTGTTTGATGTATTTGATACTATTCCACTCCAGCCATGGCTCCTGGGTGGCGCAGTGGTCTAAAACACTGCATCTCAATGCAAGAGGCATCACTGCAGTACCTGATTCAAATCCAGGCTGCATCTCATCTGACTGTGATTGGGAGTCCCATAGGGTGGCGCACAATCGGCCCACCGTTGCCTGTGTGTGGCTGGGGTAGGCCGTCATTGTAAATAAGAATTTGTTCTTAACTGATTTGCCTAGTTAAATAAAGGTTAAAAAATGTAACATTTTTCAGAGTTGTATGCTCATATTTACAAATGTACGTGATGTTATGAATGCAGCATTTATATAGGAAGTGTCAGGGTGTGTCAGGAAGGGGGAGCCATTTTTGAATGCATGCAGAGAAATGTTTGGGACTAGGAAACTGTTGATAGTTTTATGCTGTGTTAATAACCAAGTGGGAAGGTAGTAATTACCAGTTGTGAAGTCGTACATTACATTTTTTTATTGAACCTTTATTTAACTAAGCAAGTGAGTTAATAAAAATTCTTATTTACAGTGACAGTCTACACCAGTCCAACGGCGATGACGCTGGGCCAATTGTGCCTCGCCCTATGGGACTCCCAATCAAGGCGGGTGTGATACAGTCTGGATTCGAACCAGGTTGTGTGTAGGGACGCCTCGAGCACTGAGATGCAATGTCTTAGACCACCATGCCACTTGGATGCCCCAAATACCAGTTGGATGCATTCACATGCTTTGAACTTGTTGAGAAACACAGATTGGGTAATGCCAACATATAAGGGCACAAAGCGAGACACAAATGCAGTCACAGGAGGCAGATGGTTGAGCTCCGATATTTATCTTACCAAAAGGAGTAGGCAAAAGGCAGTTCGGGGACAGGTCAGAGTCCAAACAGTACCTGGCGATAGGCATGCGAGAGGTCAGGACAGGCAGGGGTTCAGTGAACAGGTCCGTCTCCAAACAGTACAAGGGGATAGGCAGGCTCGAGGTCAGAACAGGCAGAGTGGTCAGAGTGGTCAGGCGGGCGGATACGGCGTCAGGACAGGCAAGGGTAAAACCGGGAGGGTTAGGAAAAAACAGACTGGGAAAAATAGGAGCTAGGAGAAACGCTGGTTGACTTGGCAAAACAAGACGAACTGGCACAGAGAGACAGGAAACAGGGATAAATACACCGGGGACTAATTGCGAAAACAGGAGACACCTGGAGGTGGGTGGAGACAATCACAAAGACAGGTGAAAAAGATTAGGGTGTGTCACAACAAGCTTTGCCAACCATAAACTAAAAGTACAGCTATCATGCTTGTAAACAAACTATAATTTTGAAAACAATTGTTGTGAAAATTCATACACAGGGACACTCGAAGTCAATCTTAAATGAATCATCCTTTATTTGTCAGCGCGCTGGAGAGGTTTCAACCAACTCAATGCACCATAGTACACCTTTCAATCAGGAGCTCTCCCTGGGCAGACCCAGCAGTTGTCTTATATACAGCTATACACAGACAAGTTATATTTGCATGATTTAGCATAATTCATTAATCATTACCATTTTGTTTCATTCATGTGACCGACCAATACTGGTTCATAACATGTGACAGACCAACACCTCATGAGGCTTCTTCTCTCTAAGCTGAGACCTTGAAACTGAGATATCTTTAGTTCGTTCTCAAAACAAGGACTGGGCGTACTGCCAAATTACAGCTACTGATAGTGAGGATTTGTAGTCAGCCATTTACATGAACACATAAATTGATTTATTGGTTTATAGAACAGCACATGAATAGAACACAAAAATTAGTTATAGCACAATCACCAGTTGGAGGGGCATTCAAATGGATTTTTTCCCAGGTTGGAAGGCTATTTCTAAGACCTACTTATATATTTTAAGGGTTTTGCTCTGTGGACTAAATTCCTTTGGAACATTATACTGATGTATAAAAAAAGGTGCCCTTCTTTGCAAGGTACTGGAAAACCTATCTGGTCTTTGTGGTTGAATCTGTGTTTGAAATTCCCTGCTCGACTGAGGGACCTTACAGATAATTGTACTGTACTGTATGTGTGGGGTACAGAGATGAGGTAGTCATTCAAAAATCTTGTTAAACACTATTATTGCACACAGAGTAAGTCCATGTAACTAATGCCTTGAATCTCACAAGGGGAAAGCATGGAAAAGTCAAGGACAATCTGGGAATCGAAAAGCAACAAAGCGGTTATCCTGGCACTTTTTGGTGAACAGGGGTGGGATGTGGCTAGAGCAATGTAACAACTCACAAATTCATAGACAGAGAATCAATGGCTATATATCATTCATTTAAAAGTTTTAAAAAATGAATAGATATACCAATCCCAGACTGCCCCTTTAAATGAAAAACAATTCATTTTTTCCGATGACTTGTCCAATTCCATCAGTTTTGGAGCAGTTGTTATGCACTGCAGGCGGCTGCTGTTTGGGTTTCCTGTGGCTTTGAGCCTAACCAAGGCAGACTGAGAAAGGCTTATTAAAAATGCCTGCACGGCACCGCAGATCCATTCCCAAGGCCACGACCAGGGAAAATGCATCGAGCCACAAATAGAATCCTACATGTAGATGATCTAAATCAGGTATTCCCAAACTGGGGTGCAATGCCGTCGGCGGTACACTAAATAAAAATGTGATTCACATTTTAAAAATAATAATAATAATAGTTTTTTTCGTTTTTTTTTTACAAATCTTCACATTTTCAAATTTGGGTGAGGTTTCAATCTCACCTGAGTAGCCTCGTTTCACTGCCAAAAATAAAATTCAACCATCTAGCAGAGGTGTGGACTCGAGTCACATGACTTTGACCCGAGTCAGACTCGAGTCACAAAGATGATGACTTGCAACTCGACTTTGACTTCAACGCCAATGACTCGTGACTTGACTTGGACTTGAGCCTTATGACTCAACCTGACTTGATACCCTCCCCAAGCCCAAATATGAAAAATTATGCTATTAAAAAAAATGTGCAGCGCATCAACTCTTCATTTAACAGATTACAATTTGAAGCTGACAGCAGCCAATCAAATTGTGCCAGCTGAGAAAAAGTTGTGCGTGGCAGTGCAGAGGAAGGTCGGCGTGTGAGTTCAGATGGAGCCCTTGGAAAGATGAAACCCAAAATTATTATTTCTGGATATAAAGATGACGCTGTATCAACAAAAAACGGATTGCAAATTGCAAAACATGCGGGAAGAAAATTACAGACGATGGCGCAACAATTTCCAACTTTGTTCAACATTTGAAGCTGCACAAAAAAACGGTATGTTGTGGCTAATATAGCCGACAGCTATATATTTTATTACTTTACTAGTGTATCATTTAGGCTAAAGTAACGTTAAATCAATGAGCCTCCACACAGTCAGTCAGTGCGGGAACGTGATCATTGCACCCAAGATGGTAGCCTAAATCCTGCCTGATGTTACTGCTGTTCCTAAAACAATTGACATGGAATGGTCTGCCTACCCATGTGAGAGACGCAGACTCGGTCTCAACCTTTAAGTCTTTACTGAAGACTCATCTCTTCAGTGGGTCATATGATTGGGTCAATATTTATGCTGCAGTAGTTTATGCTAGGATCAGTTTATTATATCTGGAGTACTTCTCCTGTCTTATCCGGTGTCCTGTGTGTATTTAAATATGCTCTCTCTAATTCTCTCTTTCTCTCTTTGTCTCGGGCGACCTGAGCCCTCGGACCATGCCTCAGGACTACCTGGTATGATGACTCCTTGCTGTCCCCAGTCCACCTGGCCGTGCTGCTGCTCCAGTTTCAACTGTTCTGCCTGTGGCTATGGAATCCTGACCTGTTCACCGGATGTGCTACCTGTCCCAGACCTGCTGTTTTCAACTCTCTAGAGACAGCAGGAGTGGTAGAGATACTCTTAATGATCGGCTATGAAAAGCCAACTGACATTTACTTGCTGCAAACTCGACAACTACTGCTGTGATTATTATTATTTGACCATGCTGGTCATTTATGAACATTTGAACATCTTGGCCATGTTCTGTTATAATCTCCACCCGGCACAGCCAGAAGAGGACTGGCCAACCCTCGGAGCCTGGTTCATCTCTAGGTTTCTTCCTAGGTTTTGGCCTTTCTAGGGAGTTTTTCCTAGCCACCGTGCTTCTACACCTGCATTGCTTGCTGTTTGGGGTTTTAGGCTGGGTTTCTGTACAGCACTTTGAGATATCAGCTGATGTACGAAGGGCTATATAAATAAATATAGCCTACTGCAACCACACACAGAGGGAGAGAGAGAGAGATAGAGTGTGTGTTAAGGTTGGGCGATTGTGTACACGCCTACATCGCCCAATTGCGCTCCAGAGCAATCCTAAATAGTCAATCACTATTGGGGAGGGGAGCAATAAATGTATAGATATTTTTAAAAGCATTCATTATTTGCATAAATGTAATATGCTATCTATTACTCTTGTTAAAAATATCAAATGGTATTAGATTTAGTGAAGAGCACATTATGACTTGTGTAGGACTCGAAAGGACTGGAGAATTGATTCTTGACGGTCTTGACTTGAGACTTGACTCGGACTTGCCTGTCTTGACTTGGGACTTGACTTGGGACTTGAGTGTTAAGACTTGAGACTTACTTGTGACTTGTAAAACAATGACTTAGTCCCACCTCTACCATCTAGTGTTCAGCGAAATAACAACACAATGTCAAATACAGGGAGCCAAATAATTAACATCCAATCACTTTAACTGTTACTCTCTCGCAGGAATTCCACTAACGGTCCGTATGTAGCCAAAGGTAGCTGCTGCTCATGGATAAATGGTTGAAAAAAAGTAAGGCCGAGTCCATAGAGACACATACCAGCTCTACTGGTAGTACTGCTACTACTACTAGGACAATCTGTCGTTCTGCCCCTGAACAGGCAGTTAACCCACTGTTCCTAGGCCGTCATTGAAAATAATAATTTGCTCTTAACTGACTTGCCTAGTTAAATAAAGGTAAAATAAAAAAATATATAAAAAAAAATACTGCTACTACCAGCAGTACTACAGCTGCACCTGTCAACAACAAGTTGTTCTGCTTCTACGAGCACATCCAATGATAGCATCAGTAATTCTACATTTGTTGTTAGCCCAGCTAGCATGGACACTGAAAATTGTGAATCTGATTCAGCCGAAGAGCTACTGGCCCCTTACCTGGGAAAGCACCGAACTACAGACAGCGACGTTGGACCATCGAAGAGGCGCAAATATGATGAGATCTACATTGATTTGGGGTTCACTTATATTGGGAGTAGTGCCTTTCCTCAGCCACAGTGTGTTATATGTGCAAAAGTACTATCTCACAACTAGATTAAACCTTCACTCATGAACAGACTTTTAGAAACAAAACATGCAGATTTGAAAAATAAGGCACAGGAGTTTTTTGAACGAGAATTCTGACAACTTTCGAGTAGTAAGACATGTATAAAAGCTATACTGCCAATGCCTATGTCAAACAACACTGTTTCACAATGCATCAGTGACATGGCAGGAGATATTTTGAAACAATTACTGCTTCGCTGTCACGCCCTGACCTGAGTATTCTTTGTTTTCTTTATATATTTTTGTTAGGTTTGTCTATGGTTGCCTAGATTGGTTCTCAATTAGAGGCAGCTGTTTATCGTTGTCTCTGATTGTGAACCATATTTAGGCAGCCATCTTCTTTGGGTATTTTGTGGGTTATTGTCTATGTTATGTGGCATGTTAGCACTCAGTTTCTATTGCGGTCACGTTCGTCTCTTCAAGGAATACCTAGGATAGGATAAAGTAATCCTTCTCACCCCCCCCCCCCTTAAATGATTTAGATGCACTATTGTAAAGTGGCTGTTCCACTGGATGTCAGAAGGTGAATTCACCAATTTGTAAGTCGCTCTGGATAAGAGCGTCTGCTAAATGACTTAAATGTAAATGTAAATGTAAATGTCTGGTTAGTTTGTTTGTTTTAGTGTACTTCGTGTTTTTTTCGTCAATCATTAAATCATGCATTCACACCACGCTGCGCTTTGGTCTCCTCAATACGACAATCGTGACAGAATAACCCACCTACAATGGACCAAGCAGTGTGGTAATGGCCAGCAGCAGCAGCGGCAAAGAACGCAGGACCCATGGACTTGGGAGGAGATTCTAGACGGAGGGGAATATCGCCGCCCCAAAGCAGAGCTAGAGGCAGCAAAAGCAGAGAGGTGCCGGTATGAGGAGGCAGCACGGCAGCGCGGCTGGAAGCCCGAGAGGCTGCCCGACAAATGTTTTGGGGGGGGGGGGGGTGGCGGCACAGGGAGAGTGTGGCAGAGTCAGGAGTCAGACCTGAGCCAACTCCCCCTGCTTACCGTAAGGAGCCAAGGATGGAACCAGAGCCGGTCAGGGCGGTATTGAGACAGTGAAGGAGTTAATGGGGAGATTGGAGGAGAGAGTTATGAGGGAGGTGCTGTGTTGGTGCCTGAGGCACGACATCCGCCCGACGGAGCGTGTCGGGAATTTGATTTCACCTGGGTCAGCTCTCCATACTCGTCCTGAGGTGTGTGCTAGCCATCTGGTAAAGACTGTGCCAGCCCCACGCACCAGGCCTCCTGTGCGCCTCCCTTGCCCTGCACGTCCTCTGCCAGCTCGGCATTACAGTTCTCCGAGCCGTGCTTACCGTGGCGGGCGTTGTACTGGTCAGGCACCGTGTTATGCGGTGGAGCGCACGGTGTCCCCAGTACGCGTGCTTAGCCCGGTGCTCTACATCCCAGCTCCCCGCATCTGTCGGGCTAGGGTGAGGATCCAGCCAGGGCGGATGGTGCCAGCCCTGCTCTCAAGATCTCCAGTACGCCTTCACAGTCCGGTCTATCCGGCACCACCTGCACGCACCAGCCCTCCGGTGGCAGCCCCGCGCACCAGGCTGTCTCTCCGTCTCATCCCTACAGATGCTCCCACCTGTCCAGCACTGCCAGAGCCATCCTACTGCCCAGCGCTTTCATGGTCTCCCGTCTGTCCGGAGCTGCCAGAGCCGTCAGTCAGCCAGGACCTGCCAGACCGGTCCGTCAGCCAGGACCTGCCAGAGCCATCAGTCAGCCAGGACCTGCCAGAGCCGTCAGTCAGCTAGGTGCTGCCAGAGCCGTCAGCCAGCCAGGAGCTGCCAGAGCCGTCAGCCAGGACCTGCCAGAGCCATCAGCCAGCCAGGAGCCGCTAGAGCCATCAGTCAGCCAGGACCTGCCAGACCGGTCAGTCAGCCAGGACCTGCCAGAGCCATCAGTCAGCCAGGACCTGCCAGAGCCATCAGTCAGCCAGGACCTGCCAGAGCCGTCAGCCAGCCAGGACCTGTCAGAGCCGTCAGCCAGCCAGGAGTTGCCAGAGCTGTCAGCCAGCCAGGAGCTGCCAGAGCCGTCAGCCAGGACCTGCCAGAGCCATCAGTCAGCCAGGACCTGCCAGAGCCGTCAGTCAGCTAGGTACTGCCAGAGCCGTCAGCCAGCCAGGAGCTGCCAGAGCCGTCAGCCAGGACCTGCCAGAGCCATCAGCCAGCCAGGAGCCGCCAGAGCCATCAGTCAGCCAGGACCTGCCAGACCGGTCAGTCAGCCAGGACCTGCCAGAGCCATCAGTCAGCCAGGACCTGCCAGAGCCGTCAGTCAGCCAGGTGCTGCCAGAGCCGTCAGCCAGCCAGGAGCTGTCAGAGCCGTCAGCCAGCCAGGACCTGTCAGAGCCGTCAGCCAGCCAGGAGTTGCCAGAGCTGTCAGCCAGCCAGGAGCTGCCAGAGCCGTCAGCTAGTACCTGCCAGAGCCGTCAGCCAGCCAGGAGCTGCCAGAGCCGTCAGCCAGCCAGGAGCTGCCAGAGCAGTCAGCCAGCCAGGAGCTGCCAGAACCGTCAGCCAGCTAGGAGATGCCAGAGTTGTCAGCCAGCCAGGAGCTGCCAGAGCCGCCTGTCACGCTGGCGATGCCAGAGTCTCCCTCCTGTCCGGAGCTGCCAGAGTCGCTCCTCAGTCCAGAGGTGCCTTTCCGTCCAGTGGAGCTCTCTACGATGATCTTAAGTCCGGGGCCCGCTGCGAGGGTCTCCCCTCCTGAGGCGCCACCTAAGTGGGCCAAGACTGAGGTAGAGCAGGGTCCACGTCACGCACCCGAGCCGCCGCCGTGAAAGAGGCCCACCCGGACCCTCCCCTTTAGATTAGGTTTTTGCGGGCTGAGTCTGCACCTTTGTGGGGGGGTACTGTCACGCCCTGACCTGAGTATTCTTTGTTTTCTTTTTATATTTTGGTTAGGTCAGGGTGTGACATGGGTGATGTATGTGTTTTTGTACTGTCTAGGGGTTTTGTAGGTTTATGGGGTTGTTTACCATCTAGGTGTTTATGTATGTCTATGGTTGCCTAGATTGGTTCTCAATTAGAGGCAGCTGTTTATCGTTGTCTCTGATTGGGAACCATATTTAGGCAGCCATCTTCTTTGGGTATTTCGTGGGTTATTGTCTATGTTATGTGGCATGTTAGCACTCAGTTTCTATAGCGGTCTTTGTTTATTTGTTTATTTGTTTATTTGTTTGTTTGTTTGTTTGTTTGTTTGTTTGTTTGTTTGTTTCTTTCTTTCTTTCTTTGTTTGTATGTTTGTTTGTTTGTTTGTTTGTTTTAGTGTACCTTGTGTTTTTTCGTCAATCATTAAATCATGCATTCACACCACGCTGCGCTTTGGTCTCCTCAATCTCCTCGATCGTGACATTCGCATACAAGCCAGTGAATTCTATGCACACAGCTCCTGGTATACTGTATATCAGTTATGTTTATGGGGGGTCAATTAAGGAAGGCATCCTCTTCTGCAAACCATTGGAAACCAGAACAACAGGAGAGGATATTTTTAAAGTACTGGACAGTTTTGTGACATCAAATGGACTTTGGTGGTCAAGATGTGTTGGTATCTGTACTGATGGTGCAAAAGCCATGACAGGGAGACATAGTGGAGTGATAACGCATGTGCAAGCAGTTGCTCCCGATGCCACTTGGGTACACTGCAGCATCCACCAAAAGGCTCTTGCTGCCAAGTGAATGCCTGACAGCTTGAAAGACGTTTTGGACACTACAGTGAAAATGGTTAACTTTGTTTTCTGCACTATGCAATGATATGGGCAGCGATCATGTAACGCTTTTGGAAGTGTGCTGGTTATCAAGAGGCAAAGTATTGACACGTTTTTTTAAATTGAGAAACGAGCTTAAAGTTTTCTTTGCTGACCATAATTTTCACTTGTCTGTACGCTTGCATGATGACGGGTTTCTCACATGACTGGCCTATCTGGGTGATATTTTTTCTTGCCTGAATGATTGGAATCTAGGATTACAAGGATTCTTTGCTACTATATTCAATGTGTAAGGCAAAAATGTGGCTATGATTAAGAAGTTGGAGCTCTTCTCTGTGTGCATTAACAAGGTCAACACACAGGTCTTTCCATCATTGTATGATTTTTGTGTGCAAATGAACACAGGCTTACGGACAATGTCAGATGTGATATAGCGAAGCACCTGAGTGAGCTGGGTGCGCAATGACGCAGGTACTTTCCTGAAACGGATGACACAAACAACTGGATTCGTTATCCCTTTCATGCCCTGGCTCCAGTCTACATACCGATATCTGAACAAGAGAGCCTTATTGAAATTGTAACAAGCGGTTCTGTGAAAATTGAATTGAATCAGAAGCCACTGCCAGATTTCTGGATTGGGCTGTGCTCGGAGTTTCTTGCCTTGGCAAATCGCGCTGTTAAGACACTGATGCCCTTTGCAACCATGTACCTATGTGAGAGTGGATTCTCGGCCCTTAATAGCATGAAAACTAAATATAGGCACAGACTGTGTGTGGAAAATGATTTAAGACTGAGACTCTCTCCAATACAACCCAACATTGCAGAGTTATGTGCATCCTTTCAAGCACAACCTTCTCATTAACCTGTGCTGAGTTATTCACAATTTTCAATGAACAAATAAAGTTTTATATTGTAAGATGGCTAAATAAAGAGCAAAATTATTGATTATTGTTATATTATTATTTGTGCCCTGGTCCTATAAGAGTTCTTTGTCATGTCCTACGAGCCGGGTTGTGACAAAAACTCACACAAATTTGTATGTTTAATACATGTATCGTAAAGTGTGTGTGTAGCAGGCTTACAATGATGGCAAAAAACAACATTTGAGAGTGCGCTGACCCTGGTGCTAGAGGGGGTATGCAGCTAGAGGTTGAATGTTTGAAGGGGTACGGGACTATAAAAAGTTTGGGAACCACTGATCTAAATGTTCAAAGTGCAGACATAAATATCCACTGCACTATATTGTTTCCTGAAGGGAGAAGAATTCAACATTACTGTGAGCTGACATTTTCATAGTTCATTGCTCCATTTCAATATAAGCATGAGAGCAGGCCTGATGTGTTTTTCTTGTGTAATGGACCCAAATTGTGAAGTGTCATACTTTACACATCTTTGTGTACATCCTGATATAGGAATAATACAACACAGGGGAAGGATAAGCAAAAACTAAATGTTATACAATGGTATGACAATCAACTTCCTAGATACCTCAGAAACAACCTGAATGTAAACGTGTTGAATTGAACATCCAATGATCTCGAGCCCATTCCCAGTAGCAGGCTAAAATTGCATGAACTTGATGAACATATATGAATCAGTAGGGGAAAGGGAATGACTGAGGGAGAAGCAATTTCAACTTAGTGAATTTTGGTGGCACAAGGTCCTCAGTGTTGCAACTGGCCGCTAAATCACTATAGCTGGCTGTAACCATGACTCGTCATTTAGGAACAATAGATCCGACATGAAAAATATCCCCAGGATTTATGGTGTGGCACACAAAAGCTGTAAAATGAACAGCATTTGCTCTACAGCCGATCTAAATGTCACACAGACAAGTAAGAAGAGCAATGACTTGGGGAGGCTCATGTTGGGGGGGGGGGATTGTTGATGTTCTGCATCAGCTGAGATAATAGCATTTTTATTGAGAGTGGTCGTCAACAGCGCCGTAACCTTGCCTGGGCCTGGCAGGCTCTGAGCTGTAGTGTAAGTGATGGGTCTCTGCCAGGATCTGACCATTAAGACTCATTAGTCCCCATTGATAGCCCTGATGCACTGATAGGTACTCTGGAAAGAAGCGGCTAAGGAAAAGGTCAGCGTATGGATCTTGATTTGACCTCACTAACCCATCCCTGATTGGCAGCATCTGTCATCCATAGATTTAATTTAGCGGTGATTGAGTGCTGGAGAGGACAGACGGGTAAAAACCCCTGGAGGCTGTCTCATTGCCCTGCTGGCTCTTCCAGATGGAATCTGTGTCTGCCCACCTTAATAGCACATTGTCCTCTGTTCTCACTTCATATATGCTGCAAATACAGGGGGTGTGCAGTGTGGTGCCAAGACAACAACCTCTCCCTCAATGTGGGCAAGACAAAGGGGCTTATCGTGCATTACAGAAAATGGAGGGCCGAACACACCCCTATTCATATTGACGGGGCTGTAGTGGACCGGGTCGAGAGCTTAAAGTTTCTCAGTGTCCACATTACTAAGGAGCTATCATGGTCCAAACACATCAACACAGGAGGCTGAAAAGATTTGTCATGGGCCCTCAAATCCTCAAAAAGTTCAACAGCTGCACCATTGAGAGCATTTTGAGCTGCATTATCGCTTGGTTTGGCAACTGCTCGGTATCCGGCCACAAGGCGCTACAGAGGGTAGTGTGTACTGCCCAGTACATCACTCCCTGCCATCCAGGACCTCTATACCTGGCGGTGTCGGAGGAAGGAGCTAAAAATTGTCAAAGACTCCAGCCACCCAAGTCATAGACTGTTCTCTCTGCTACTGCACAGCAAGCCGTAGCAGAGAGTCTGAGACCAAAAGGCTCCTAAACAGCTTCTACCCCCAAGCCACAAGACTGATAAATAGATAACCAAATAGCTTTTTGATTTTATGCACACACACACTGGACTCTGCCCACACACTCACCCATACTTACAATCCACACAATCACACAAACGTACACTGACACAAACTTACACTGACCCAAAACACACTGACCCAAAACACACTGACCCAAAACACACTGACACAGTGGTGTTTTGGGGTATCTGTACTTTACTTCACTAATGATATGTTTTACAACTTTTACTGCTAAAGAAAATAATTTAATTTTTACTCCATACATTTTCCCTGACACCCAAAAGTACTCATGACATTTAGAATGCTTCGCAGGACAGAAAAAGTTCAAATTCACACATTTATCAATAGAACACCCCTGGTCATCCCTATTGCCTCTGATCTGGCAGATTCAGTAAATACTAATGGTTTGTTTGTAAATTATGTGTTAGTGTGCCCCTGGTTATCCGTATCCGTAAATAAAAAATACAATGTTTTCTATGAAGGTATCTTTACTTTTACTAAAGGATGACAATTGTGTACTTTTCCCACCACTGACTCCAACACATACACACACACTCACTCACACACACATACCATGTACACACAGGAACTCATTCGTCACACACACACTTTCACACTTCTGAGCTCATCAGATACACTGCTGCTATTGTCTTTTTCTATCCTGATGCCTAGTCACTTTACCCCTACCTATATTATATGTACATGTCTACAGTACCAGTCAAGAGTTTTACTTAATTATTTCCTATTTTCTACAATGTAGAATAATAGTGAAGACATCAAAACTATGAAATAACATATATGGAATCATGTAGTAACCCAAAAAAGTGTTAAACAAATCAAAATATATTTTAGATTTTAGATTCTTTAAAGTAGCCACCCTTTGCCTTGATGACAGCTTTGCACACTCTTGGAATTCTCTCAACCATCTTCACCTGGAATGCTTTTCCAACAGTCTTGAAGGAGTTCCCACATATGCTGAGCACTTGTTGGCTTCTCTTCCTTTACTCTGCAGTCCAACTCATCCCAAACCATCTCAATTGGGTTGAGGTCGGGTGATTGCAGAGACCAGGTCATCTGATCCATCACTCTCCATCTTGGTCAAATAGCCCATACACAGCTTGGAGGTGTGTTGGGTCATGGTCCTGTTGAAAAACAAATGATAGTCCAACTAAGCGCAAACCAGATGGGTTGGCGTATCGCTGCAGAATGCTGTGGTAACCATACTGGTTAAGTGTGCTATGAATTCTAAAAACATCACTGACAATGCTACCTAAAACCACCCCCCACACCTTCACACCTCCTCCTCCATGCTTCACAGTGGGAACTACACATGTGAGATCATCCATTCACCTACTCTGCGTCTCACAAATACACAGAGTTTAGAACCAAAGATCTCTAATTTGGACTCATGAGACCAAAGGACAGATTTCCACTGATCTAATGTCCATTGCTCGTGTTTCTTGCCCCAAACAAGTCTCTTCTTATTATTGATGTCCCAGTAGTGATTTCTTTACAGCAATTCGACCAGGAAGGCCTGATATTCATGCAGTCTCCTCTGAATAGTTTATGTTGAGATGTGTCTGTCTCTTGAACTCTGTGAAGCATTTATTTGGCCTGCAATTTCTGAGGTTGGTAACGCTAATGAACTTATCATCATGGGCTTGATGGTTTTTGCGACTGCACTTGAAACTTTCAAAGTTCTTTACATTTTCCAGATTGACTGACTTCATGTCTTAACGTAATTATGGTCTGTCGTTGCTTATTTGAGCTGGTCTTGCCATAATATGGACTTGGTCTTTTACCAAATAGGGCTATCTTCTGTATACCATCCCTACCTTGTCACAACACAATTGATTGGCTCAAAAGCATTAAGAAGGAAAGATATTTCACAAATTAACTTTTAACAAGGCACACCTGTTAATTGAAATGTATTCCAGGTGACTACAGTACCTCATGAAGCTGGTTGAGAGAATGCCAAGAGTGTGCAAAGCTGTCATCAAGGCAAAGGGGGGCTACTTTGAAGAATCTCAAACATAAAATACTGCTTACTACATGATTCTATATGTGTTATTTCATAGTGTTGATATCTTCACTATTATTCTACAATGTAAAATTTTTTAAAAATAAAGAAAAACCCTCGAATGAGTAGGTGTGTCCAAACTTTTGACTGGTACTGTACCTCAATTTCCTCGAATCCCTGCACATCGACTTGGTACTGGTACCCCATGTACAGTTGAAGTCAGAAGTTTACATACACTTAGGTTGGAGTCATTAAAACTCGTTTTTCAACCACCCATGGTAACTTTAACATACAGTGACTTCAGAAAATATTCAGACCCCATGACTTTTTTCACATTTTGTTTGTTTGTTGTTTGAGCGTTATTCTAAAATGTATTAACACGTTTTTTCCCTCATGAATCTACACACAATACCCTATAATGACAAAGCA